>NC_133756.1:42516436-42832329 GCF_036562045.2 Rhinolophus sinicus | reverse complement strand
GTATATAAGCATTGGTAACATCAAGTGATTTTATTACCCCAAAATTGCTTAAAGCCAATTATCAACTTGAAGTAAAGATTTCTTATTAAAAATGTACATTCATTCTGAGGGCAGACTCAAGTTGGTGAAGTAAATAAACATTGTGCTCCAGTCCTCCCATGAACACATTAAACTTACAACTAAATTCTAGAATAATCAACCTGGAGAACCATCTCAAGTCTAACAGAACAGAAGTTTTACAACTATGAATATAAAACTAAATACTGGTAGAAGGGGCGGAGACCTCAAATGAGCCCAAAACCTTCATGTGGTGGTGGAGAATGATGAGGGATATCTCAGCTGTGGAGGTTCCCGGTAGAGAAACGAGGGACCCCAGTCCCCCACGCCAGGATCCCCAGCCCAGAGTACCGGCGCCAGGAAGGGGAGCCCCCACAACATCTGGCTGTGAAAAGCATTGGGGATTCCGACCACTTGGGAGGCATGGAAGGCTGAGGGAAACCCAGGTGTCCTTTTAAACAGCCCGAGCATAGACTCACTTCGCTTGCAGGCACTCACCTTGGACTCCGGTGGAGGGATGGTAACTCAGAGGGCGTCGGAGACATACGGGAGCAGACTGAGAAGTGCACCTTCATAGTGAGGGCTAGAGGACAGCCACCATTTTCCCTGTGTGAGGTCCTCCTCTCATCAAGCCCATAGGCAGCTGCCATCTTTAATTTATTAAGCCCTCCCCTTAAGCTTACAGCCAAATCTGAATCTCATTAGTCTGGTGAGCTCCGGGGCTCTGTCCTGCTGACTCACTGAGACCCCACCCCACACAACTGCCCCAATGCCGGAGGCACTTTCTCCCAGAGCAGCCAGCCCCACCCAAATTGCATTCTTCCTTGGAAAACTATTGGAATCTTCAGGCCCCAGATGGGCGGCAACCAGCCTCCCTGTGCTCTGAGACTTTGGCTAAGTAGTTCCAGGCATAGCACTGACACCAAAACAGAATTTACATTGGCCTGGTGACCACAACTCTTCCCACTCTAGTGATGCCCTGAGACCGTGCCTCACCCAACTTGCATACTACATGAGGCTTTGTCAGTGGCTGAACCATAAGGGAACTGGCAGGTGGCAGCAGGCCTCTGGGTATCCTGGTTTTTTGTGGAGCTACCCCAAGCCAAGTACTGGTGGAAGCCATCCTTGGTTTGCAGCGTGGCCTCTCCCACATGCCTCCAGATTTAAAACAGGCAGCAAAACACTGTGGATTATTTTGTAGCTCCTATCAGGTAGTCCCTGGCTGGTCATAGGCAGTGGGTGACTTGGGCCTGCACCAGAACCCCTCCCAAGAGGCCCCAGAACCAACATACTTGGAAGTTGGCTTCAGACCACAGCAGAGCACCACCCAATTAGCCCAACAAGTAGCACATAAAAATGGTGGTCACAATAGACACGAGAGTCCACTGGGGCAAATCCCACTTGGTGGAGTAAGCCCACCCACATAGCAGCCCATAAGCTGTGGACGTGGTCAAACCCCACAGCCAATCAGCGTGAGGGTCAGTCCCATCCACTGATATGACAATAGCAATCAAAGCTCAACTATAACAGGAGGGAACACACAACACATACAAGGGACACTCCTGAAGCACCCAAAGCAGGTGACCAGGGAGATTGTGCCAGGTCCCCATAGAGCACCTACTAATAAGGTCACCCAGCTGAGACTGGGAGACATAGCAGATCTACCTAATACATGGAAACAAACAAACAGGCAGCCAAAATGAGGAAACAAAGAAATACATCCCTAATGAAAGAATAGGAGAAAAATCCAGAAAAAGAACTAAATGAACTGGAGACAAGCAACCTACCAAATACAGAGTTCAACAAAACAGTGGTTATAAGGATGTTCAAGGAACTTAGCAAAAACTTCAACAAAGAAATAGCAAGCATAAAAAATGACATAGAAACCATAAAAAAGAATCAGTCAGAAGTGAAGAATACAATAAATGTCAGGTATAGCATAAGGATTATAGTCAATAATATAATAATTACATGTGGTATCAAATGGATACTAGATTAATTGGGGTGATGAAAGGGGGTTTGGGGACAGGGTGGAAAATGTGAAGGGATTAAGAAGTAGGGGCCAGCCCAGTGGCTCAGGCGGTTGGAGCTCCATGCTCCTAATTCCGAAGGCTGCCGGTTTGATTCCCACATGGGCCAGTGGGCGCTCAAACACAAGGTTGCCAGTTCGATTCCTCGACTCCGGTAAGGGATGGTGGGTTCCACCTCCTGCAAGTAAGATTGAACATGGCACCTTGAGCTGAGCTGCCGCTGAGCTCCCGAATGGCTCAGTTGGTTGGAGCACGTCCTCTCTGCTACAAGGTTGCCGGTTTGACTCCCGCAAGAGATGGTGGGCTGTGCCCCCTGCAACTAATTACAGCAGCTTGACCTGGAGCTGAGCTGTGCCCTCCACAACTAAGATTGAAAGGACAACAACTTGACTTGGAAAAAAGTCCTGGAAGTACACACTGTTCTCCAATACAGTCCTGTTCCCCTTGCTCAATAAAATCTTAAAAAAAAAAAAAAAAAGGAAATACAAACTAGTAATTACAAAATAATCATGGCGGTGTAAAATAAAGCACAGGAAAGATAGTCAATAACATGGTAATAACTATGTATAGTGCCAGGTGGATACTAGACCAGGCAGGGGGATCACTTATTAAATTATATAAATGTCTAACCACTCACCTGCAGACCTGAAATTAATATAAAATAATATTGAATGTCAATTGTAATTTTAAAAGTTTTTAAAGGGGGAAAAGGTGATGGGGAATAAGAGGTCCAGATTTCCAGGTATAAAACAAATAAGTCTTTGGGATATAATGTACAGCATAGGGACTATAGTCAATAATATTGTGATAGTGTGGTACAGTGTCAGATGGTTGCTGGACTTATCATGGTGGTCACTTCTTTAGGTCTATAAATGTTGAATAACTATAGTGTATGCCTGAAATTCATATAATATTATATGTTAGCTATATTTTAATAAAAATCTTTAAAAATAAAATAAAAATGTGCATTCATCCTGAATATTAATTTACTAAATATATTTACAATGCAAATATTTCTGAAAAAACAAAAATTTAATCAGTAGTATTTGGCATAGATATACTAAACATAGAATCCTTTAATCACTTTTAATTAACATTCGATAAATGGAATTCTTAATAATGATTCCAATGTCCACTACTGTAAATTAAGTAATTCATGTGGCTCCTTAATTATCCCACCACATTTAATTTTTTTTCATGGCAGCAATGTAGCCTGGAGCTTCAGACAGTGGGGTTTTAATCCTCTCTTTGTGCTTTTAAGCAAACAGTTTCTCCAAGCTATAGAGTTTGTCTATTTTAAATGACATATTAATATAATGGGATAATAACAGCAAGTAAAGATCAAATTAGATAAGTTTATGAATCTAAAATTCTAGGCCAGAGAATCTTATTTTCACAACTTGATAAAGAGTTCTACACATGGTCAAATCTAATTAGTGTTTGGGTACAAGTGTAGTTATTGGTACTCCTGGCAATGATAGAAGGAGACTCAGCAATTGCACAGAAGGGAGGATGGTTTATAAGCCTCTCAGACTCTCCAGGAAGGATCCACTACAGACAACAAAATAAAGAGCTTTGTTTGTCATGCTAAGTTGTCGAACCTGATTTTAAAGAGAGTGAAGAATGAAAATCATTTGAAAGCAGATAGGTAAAATAGTCACAACCATTTTTTCAGAAAGAAAACTTTACATTCAATGTGAATGGTCAAAGTGGTGACAAAGTAGTGAGCTTTGGAAACAAAAGGGTGAGAAAAAAAAGCAGTTAGGAAGCTAAACATCAGGTAAAATATCATGACACTTGACCAGCAGTGGAAATTGCAATGAAGAGCAAATTTAAGAAGCATACATGTTGGGACTCAACAGCTATCTACTGTTTAATCATCAGAGCAAAGAATGACTTGTATCCATAATCAATGTATCATTAGGCAAGCGGAGGTTGAATCACAGGCTTTTTCACAGATGGCATTAATAGTTACCAATTTAACAATGATACTCACAATTACTATTTAAATGTTGAACTTCAGGGAGTGGTGATGATCTTGTAAAGAATTATTGGTAATGTTTATGAGAGTTGAATTATTTCCAAGAGCAATGTTGTAATATAATGACAGATCATCTTCCATTCTTGAAATATGCAGAATTTTTTTCTTTTGAGGCTAGAGATATGAAAATCATTATTTTCCTCGCATGCTTATTCCCCACAAACCAGGACTGTGGAAAGTTCCTAAACACACGTACAAGTGAATGACAACAATGGCAGCCCAAAGGCTAAGTGGTTGATATTGTTTATTTAGGTCAGAATAAATTGCTGTCTCGATTCTTAATCAAATCATAATCAATGATAAATTCTCCTGACATGTAAAAGCAAGCTGATCCAAAACATATTTATGTTTTAGTTGGACATAAGTCGTAATGGGCTTAAATCAATAGAGGACAAAACCCTATATTCACAGGCATGGAGGATGGGCTAACTTGTTTAGGAGACAAAAAACACATGATACCTCTTTATTATAGCACAAAACCATACAACCACCATATATATCCAAGCTCCTTTTCACTCAAGGTCTTGGCACATGGCATTCTTCTTGAAAAACTCTTCTTGATCATCACAAGATTCTGATTATTGCAATCAATACGGGCTGGGAAGCGTGTCCCACAAATCAGAAAGAGGGTAAGATGCATAGAAGCCATAGCTAGATCTTCTGGGAAATTGTATCTTATGGGAAATGCCATTATTTCTTAACGCATAACTAAAAGCCTCACTAAAGGACAATTTTTATATTTGCCTAATTACAATTTGGAAAGCAAATAACTATGTAGTACTTCTAATTTTAGATTCTTTAATTCTTAGTATGTTTTTGAGCTCTCTGTTTTTCATTTTCTTTTGAGTTTTCCCTGAGGAAATCTCTAATCTTATAAAACCCAAATCATAAAGTGATAACAAATTGTCATAATTTTCAGGAGGCTATATCCTATTGCTGTTTTCAACTCTTCTAATAGTTCAAGTTTTGCAAAGTAGTATATTTTACACAGAGATTTCAGAATTATGTATTTAAAGAAGTGACTACTTAAAACATTTTTATCTTTGTTTATGCTTGATAATCTTTGCAAGTCTCCCAGTAACCAATGATATATTACTCCTAAGAGGGAGAGGAACTTTCCTGGGTAGAATTGTATTTTGAAAAAGCACAGCTTGGGCTTTTGCTTTTGTAGCTTTCTTCCCCTTACCTTAGAAATACCTTTTATTTGGAATTGTATAAAAGAACTTGTATTTTTATTGTGTATAGAATGAAATTTTGTGTTCAAATATTTTTATTCAGTTTTGGTCCACTTCTACTCTACTATCATTCTATTAGGTTGGTGCAAAAGTAACTGCGGTTTAAAAGGTTAAAAATAATTGAAGAAAACACAATTACTTTTGCACCAACCTAATAATTGTTTCTAATTACATCCACTCTAATAGTTGACTTGTCCCCAAGGTATTAGTATTATACAAGATCAGACAACTAAATTCGTGAACTCATCCTAGATAAAGTACTATATATCTCATTGCTAAATATCACTATGGTCACCTTCCAAATATTCCCGTGGGAAACTATGCACCAACACAAGTGCCTAGTCCACCCTTCAAAGCAATTTGGGAACTCTTTGTCTGGAATGGCCATCTGAGCTGTCATCGTATTACCCTTGTTGTCCTGAATGTCATCAAAATGTCTTCCTTTCAGTATTTCCTTTGTCTTTTGGTAAAGAAAGAAGTCATTGGGGGCCAGATCAGGTGAGTAGGGAGGGTGTTCCAATACAGTTATTTGTTTACTGGCTAAAAACTCCCATGTGAGCTGGTGCATTGTCGTGATGAAAGAGCCATGAACTGTTGGCAAAAAGTTCAGGTCATCTAACTTTTTCACGCAGCCTTTTCAGCACTTCCAAATAATAGACTTGGTTAACTGTTTTGTCCAATTGGTACAAATTCATAATGAATAATCCCTCTGATATCAAAAAAAGGTTAGCAACATCGTTGGAGCAAGTTCGCAAACTTACTTGCCACAGCTCGTATTTTATTTCGAAACTGAAAATGTCAGTACCTCTTTGGAAAGACAACTGACTAAATATTTATTTTACTAGAATAGAGAATTATTTAAAAACCATCTGTACTCAAGGAATGGAAAATGCAAGGATCAAAGAAGATTATAAACATTTGAAGTGTAGGGAGGAAAATGCAAATTTTATCCAAATAGCCTTGTACTTTTTCTTTAAAAAAAAAAAAAAAAGGGCGTTTGATTAGAAACATAAAATGTAAGAAATATTTTCAGGCTACTATGGGGATTTTGCCTGCCTACACTACAACAAAATTTCTTTTGACGCCAGTAAGAGATTTGCAATCATCTAACCCACGGCCTCACCTATGTCTGCTTTGGTTTTTTGTATGTGATTTTCACTGTCAATCTATATCATCTCATGTTATTTTAGCTCTTAGATTTTTCAGGTCAAATTTGTTTGGGCTTGGAGCAAAAAAGTATTTGGGAAAGGAATTAAATTTCCACTACTAGAATAATGGTACATTTTGCATTGTCAAAAAGCCTTATGAGGATTAGGCAAATGCTATGCATATGGCATCTCAGGACCACACAACATTATAAATAAATTATAGAATAATCAACCTCAATAATCATCTGAAGACTAGCTGAACAGAACCCCTATAACTGAGGATATAAAGAAGAGGCCATACTGAGACTAGTAGAGGTGGGGAGATGTGAAGCGGGCTGACCCCAAGCCCACAGATGGTGGTTGAACAACAGGAGTGACACCTTGGTGGCAGAGGTTCCCCTAAAGAAGGAGGGGTCCCAGCCCCAAGCCACACTCCCGAATCCAGTGGTCCTGTACCAGGAAAAGGAGTTCCCATGGCATCTGGCAGGGAAAGTCAGCAAGGACCCTCTCTGCTCCTCCCAGTGGGGCAGAGGGCACCTGGAAATCCAGATGTTCTCTTATAAAGCCTGCATACAGACCCACTCGCTGGCAAACACTCACCTGACCTCTGGTAGAGGGGCAGCAGCTTGGAAAACGCAGAGATGTGCAATGACGGACTGATTTGTGTGGCTTCAGGGCAGGAGCTGGAAGGACAGGAGCCATTGTTCTCCCTGTACGGAGCCTGATACATATGAGGCCTACAGCATGATGCCATCTTTTCAATATTAAGCCCACACCCAAAGGGCCAACTCTATGACCACATTGGTCTGGTGGAATCCGCACATATGCCCACCACCTTGGTGATGCCCTGGATCTCTGCCTCCCACCGCCTCCCCCACAGAGCTGGTGCTACATCACCTGGGACACTCTTGACTGCTGGCTGCTGGCCCCACCCCACAGGCTGTGGAAGCCTATTTGCCGTGGCTCCGGGACCTCAGAGGCCCAGAAAATGTTTACTGGTGGGCGTCACCCAAGACCTGTGCCACAGTGTCTCTTGGGCAACTCAGAACCTATAGGCCTGAGATGAGCAGTGACTAGCCATAGAGTTCTCAAGGTGGTCATGCGCCCAGCACCAGGGCGGAAGCCAAGACTGCATTGACTTTGTAGAAAACATCAACCATACCCCTTAGATTCCTGGAACCCCACCCACTTAGAGCTGCATTGCTGGGGGAAGGGGCCTGCCCCTCACCCCTGACAAGCCCCAGAGGCTTTTTGTAGCAACTGAGGGACTCTGACAGCCCAGAGAGATTTTGGTGTTGGACAGTGACCCAAAACCTGCTCCACAGACACTCTTGGGGATTTGTGAGTCTGAGGCAAGTGGTGGCTGGCTGCAGTGTACTAAGCGCATTTCCCAAAATGGTCACAGGCCAGGCACTGCCCCAAGGAGAGCGGTGGCTGGCTGCAGGGTTCTCAGGGCTGTTCAAAGTGGTCACAGGCTGGGCACTGGCATAAGAACTGAATCTGCATTAATGTTGTAAAAACTACCAGCCATGTCTCGTGACTCCGTGGGACACCATCCCACCCAGCTAATGCTGTACCACTGAGGACACTTTCAACACGGGGTCAGCCAGCCCAAGGAGGTTTTTTCAATGGCTGGGTCTGATGAGCTGTCGGCAGATAGCAATAGGCTGAGGGGGGCCTGGGCTTTTTGCTACGCTGCCTCAGGCCCACTACAGGTGGCAGCCAACCTCGGTTCACAGTGAGGCCACCCCTACATGCCTTCAGGTCCAGCACAGGGAGCAGCCAACCAAATACAGCTTTGTGGTTCCTACCAGGTGCAGACTGGTAACAGGTAAGACCTTCATGAGAGCCCCTCCCAAGAGACACCAGAAACAACACACCCAGAGGCCAGATTCAGACCACACCAGAGTACTACCTGATTAGCCCCACAAGTGGCACACACAAAGGGAGGTCTCAACAGGCACAAGAGCCCATAGGGGCAAACCCTACTCTAAGGGGTCAGCCCATACACAGCAGCTCATACACTGTGAGCGAAGCCAGTCCTCACATTCAGTCAGCCTGGGAGTTAATCCCATTCAATGTTGTGCCAACAGCAATCAAGGCTCAACTACAACAGGAGAACACACCCAACACACTTAAGCACCCTGCTCAGGAGATCAGGGAGACTGCGCCACTGGACCACTCAGGACACATACTACATAAGGCCACCCAGCAAATACTGAGAGACATAGGAGAGCTACCTAATACATAGAAGCAAACGCATAGAGGCAGACTGAATGAAGAAACAAAGAAAAATGTCCCAAATAAAAGAACAGGAGAAAACTCCAAAAAAAGAACTAAATGAAATGAAGGCAAATAACCTACCAGAGACAGTTTCAAATACTGATTATAAGAATGCTTAAGGAACTTAGAATTTCAACACAGATATAGGAAGCTTAAAGAAGGACATAGAAACCATGAAAAAGAATCAATCAGAAATAAAGAATAGAATAACTAAAATGAAGAATACACTAAAAGAAATCGACAGCAGATTAAATGAAACAGAGGATCGAACCAGCGGTTTAGAAGACAAGGTAGAATAAAACACCCAATTGGAACAACAAAAAGAATAAAAAATAATGAAAATAGTTTAAGAGACCTGTGGGACGACATCAAGCATAATAACATTCACATCATAGAAGTACCAGAAGGAGAAGAGAGAAAACAAGGGATTGAGAACCAATGTGAAGAAATAATGACTGACAATTTCCCTAACTTGGCAAAGGAAATAAATATGCAAGCCTATGAAATACAGTGTCCCAAACAAGATGAACCCAAACAGTCCCACAACAAGACCCATCGTAATTAAAATGGCAAAGGTTAAAGACAAAGAGAGAATCCTAAGAGAAGCAAGAGAAAGACAACTAGTTACTTATAACCGAGCTTCCATAAGACTGATTTCTCATCAGAAACTCTGCAGGCCAAAAGGCAGTGGCAGGAAATATTTAAAGTGATGAAAAGCAAGGGCCTATAACCAAGATTACTCTACCCAGCAAGGCTCTCATTTAAAATTGAAGGAGAGATAAAGAGCTTCCCATACAAGAAAAAGCTAAAGGAATTCATTACCACCAAGCCAGTATTACAAGAAATGTTAAAAGGACTTCTTTAAGTAGAAGAAAAAAGAAAACAAGCAAATTTTGTATGTTTAACATAAAGTATTAGTTAAGTATGATTTATTTTGGCCAGTCAGATTGGTGACAGTGAAAAGATTACTGAAATACATAGTGAGTGATGTCAGAAATAGGGTATTTTCTTTGAGAAGAGCACACATTGCACAATTTAGCAGTACATATCAACACTGAAAAATGAACACGCATTAACCCAGCAATTCCACAAAACACAAAAACAAAAGTATAAGGATGTGCATATTGAAACAGCATTATTTGAAAGAGGGAAATAACTGGAGACAAAAACAACTCTCCCTCAATAGGAAATTGTTCATTTAAATTATAGTACATCTGTATTATGTAATACTATGTGGCTGTTAGAAAATATTCGTACAGATTGACATAGACTATTGAAATAAAGAAATGCAGAACACAACAGCATGTCTAGTATGATCTCATTTTTTAACTTAAATTATATAGGTGTATACTAATGTAGGACTGGCTCATTAAACATGGGAAAGTTAGCACAACAACAGAATGCATTTTGTTAATCTGGGTTTTATTAATGAGAACTTGAAAATAATTCAAGTGAAATTAAATATGAAACTCTAAGACAGAATTTATATCTTTTTATAAGCAGAAATGTAAAACATTCTCCAAATTCAAAATATAGTTTCTTTAGATTTCAATAATTCTGCCTCCATTATACTACGAATAAGATGTTTGTAAAATGGTATTTTCATTATTCTTTCATAAAGTATTTATATTGTTAACTGAAATATATACTTTAGCAAATATGAGATTTTTGACAACCTAAAAACTTTCAAACTACTTTCTCATAATTGTACGTCATATATTTATCATATAATTTTCAGTTGATATTTTTGCAGGGCAGAACGATGGCTCTACCAGAAATTCTTCACATAACTCCTTATGGAAGCTTTGAACAGAACACTTGGTATATAAACATACATCTCCAGAGTACTGAGATTTAATTTTAGCCAAGATTCTGATTTACTGTCATGTTTGGGTTCAAAATGAAGGGACTGTTTTCACTTGGAGAAAATGGAAAGAAATGTAGCTTAATTTTGTTCCAGTGCTATAATACTACTTCAGGTTTTCTGACAGTTTGATAGAATTAAATGGCATGGGTATATCAAGGTACACATATTCTAGCATAAGGATACTGAAAGTGCAAAGGCAAAAATATATTTCAAATATCCTCATTTATTAGAAGCAATAATTTCAGACAATACTGCAATTAGACAATGCCTGGGCATTATACAGAAATGTCTCACTCCCTGTATTCTAAGAACCAAGTTTTTCACTTTTTATTTTATAGTGGTTTTTTTATCATCTAAAATTTCTATTAATTGCAAAGAGCATGTAGCATGTATGTGGCATTCGTTCTTCCTTTTCTTTATAGATTGCAAGATACTTAGAGGAATGAGTCCTAAATATTTTCATTCCATGATGCTTTTGTTTTGCTTTGTTTTGCGTTGTTTTTTGTATTCAAAATAACATTATTTTATTAGTAACACTTTTTTTTTTTTTTTTTTTTTTAGAGTCAGAATAGAGACCAGGCCCTGGAAGTGATCTCAGCCGTTGAAGGAATAGTTGTTTCCGAAAATTAAGTATTAAGGACTCTGGAGTACAACTTGGAAGAATGATTATAATTTTGTCTTATAAATCAACTTTTTATTTATAAGTTTAAAGAACAGTCCCCACATTTTCACAAATTGGCAGATATATTCATTGGAAAATTTAATGCTGAGCTAACCTAAATTAAAATTGGCTTTATTTGGAATCCGTGTAGCGAAGGAAACTTAAGTTAATTCAAATAAATTGAATATGAGTAGCTACCTTCATTCAGCTGGTCTTTCTCTCTGGTCTGGAGTAAGCAGTTGCCATTCTCCCTTCCAGAATTGGCCCTTTATATCCCAGACTTTAGATCCCAGTCTTTCCATTCTCTTAAAAAAATTATCAATTTTGTCGGCATCTTTCATTTTCTGGCTCTACTGTATCCTTTCATTTATGTCTGTAAGTGGTATCTCTGTCCTGCAATGAATTATGTCCATTAACCTATATCCCTCTCTAGCCCTGACATCCCTCTAGGATCTATCTAGTCCTTTCTCTTGTTCCTTTCACCGAACCTTTCTTGATTGGCTGTCTCCACCCATTCCTTCCATGTTGACTCCACCCAAGCTTGCCTTTACCCCTGTGGTGAAGCTCCTACTCCATGATTCTACCCACAGCAATAGTTTCCTGCTCATCAAATCAATGGATTTTTCTCAAACAACATTCCTCTTGAACTGTATACCATCTGGCCCTATTGGTCAGCCCTTCCTCAGTAACAACCTTCCATTCATTGGTTCGTGTAAAATTAGATCATTTGAGTTTTTGCAATGATTAACATAGACTTTGTTGTCAAGCAGATCTGGCATTACTATTTAGTAGCTGTTTCACCTTAAGGGGAAATTTTTAAGCTCTCAGTCTCAGTGTGCTCAGTGTGCTCAAATTGGATAAGTCTTCTTCCTGGGGAAGGTTATGAGGATAAGAGAATACATGTAAAATTTTCAGTACATTGTAAGTGCTCAATAAAAATTACCTGTACATTCCTGAATGCTCCCCAGTCTCCTTTGCTGACTCCTCTTTATTCTTCTGTCCCCAAATGTAGATTTTATTTTCCATGATGTTTTTAATAATAAATTAAAACAAATGTGATTCCAGTTTCAATTATATTAGGAAGGCAAGAATGATTTTTTTTTTTTTTTTTTTTTTTTTTTACCTAATGTGGAAATCATTAGTGTTGTCCACAATTATTTTTAGTTCTCTTCCTGGTCATATCATAGTATTGTACTTACCTGTCCCCCTTGAAATTAGTAGGGCCATATCACTTGCTTTGGCTGGAGATGTATGAGTAAAAATAATATGAGATCTGACAATTACGTTCATGAACTTGTTGCCATGATGTTGCTAACCTTTTTTGATATGAGAGGGGCTATTCATTATGAATTTGTACCAACTGCACAAACAGTTCACCAAGTTTACTATTTGGAAGTACTGAAAAGGTTGCATGAAAAAGTTAGATGACCTGAACTTTTTGCCAACAATTCATGGCTCTTGCATCATGACAATGCACAAATTCACATGACACTGTCTGTGAGGGAGTTTTTAGCCAGTAAACAAATAACTGTATTGGAACACCCTCCCTACTTACCTGATCTGGCCCCCAATGACTTCTTTCTTTACCCAAAGATAAAGGAAATATAGAAAGGAAGACATTTTGATGACATTCAGGACATCAAGGGTAAGATGACAACAGTTCTGATGGCCATTCCAGACAGTTCCAAAATTTCTTTGAAGGGTAGACTAGGCATTGGTGTTGGTGCATACCTTCCCAAAGGGAGTCCTTGAAAGGTGACCATAGTGATATTAAGCAATGAGGCATGTAGCATTTTTTCTAGGATGAGTTTGCCAACCTAATTGTCAGACCTTGTATGTGTTACCTCTAGGTGGAAGCTCTAAGAGCCAGTGCATGAGCCACCATGCTGTTTTTTCCCTGTAGCGTGGCAAAGAGCAACATCTAATGTGGTGGCTACTTTGTCACCTGAGGTCACTGAGTGATTACAATAATAAGAGTTCCCTTTATGAGTGAACCAGAGCCATAGATGAGATACAAATCTTTGTGGGTTTATGGCACTGAGATTTGGGGGTTTGTTGTCACAAACATACTTTGGCTATCCTGACTGAGACAGACAACTGTATTTTGAAAGTAATCAGATTTCCATCAGAATTATGACCTACCTAGGTAAGGTGAGGCAAAGGAAAAAGATGTCACAGAAGAATAGGCAAGAAAGGGACAGCAAAAGGTAATAATGAAAAATAAATTGAAATGCCTCCCATCTAATAGATAAAAATGGGAGTTTAGGTTCAAGAGTTCTAAGTCTTATATGACCTTCCTGAAAATAATCACTCTTGATAAATGCTAGTGCAAGTTTATTATAACATCATTTGTTTGAAGTTTTAAACGAGTCAAAGCACTAAAATTACATGAGTTGCATACTGATGCAAGCAACAAAATACACATATCACTATTTAATCTCTGATACAATCCAACAAGTTTGAAGAACACAAAATACATTTATTCACGTAAGACATTCATCTACTGTTAAAATGTGTCAGTTAACAAGTTGAAGTCCAACATTACTTATTAGGTGGTAATGTATTTTGATACTCGGATGAAGAAGTAAGAAAATGTGTATTTCCATCCTATAAATTCTGACCTTAGACAGTTTATTAATTTGGAGCAATGATGGTGATACAGGTGAAGCTAGCAACAAGTTTCACAAAAAATTCACTCTATGTACGTATTTAACAAGTTCTCTTGTTTGGGTTGTAAGATTAGGCCCAACACCAAAGCAGGTTTTTCTTTATAAATCTGAAAATGAGCCAACAAGACTATTTGTTACATAAGACAGATATCTTTGTGTGTGTGTGTGTGTGTGTGTGTGTGTGAGAACTTTTAGGTATCTTCCACTTCAGCAATACAGATAACTAGAAGCAAGTTTCTGCCTTTAGAAAAAAGAAATGCAAAAAGTATATTTCTATCATCTAGTTAAATCCATAGTAAAAAGTCTGATATTTGGGGACACACCCACAGCTAATTTTGAGTAAACATTATTTGCATTTGTATTCATAATCATAAAAACCCATGCACTGTTGGATTTCTTTCTCTTTTTTGGTCTCAATTTTAAAAAGTTCACTAACATCAGAAAAAGCTTGTTATTTTCAAGTCATTTGCCCAGAATAATGTCCAGAAATAAGATAATCAACTAGTCGGAGGAGTTGCTTAGGTACTATTTTACCCAGTGGCAAGAGGAAGTCAGTTACTGTGTTGGTTTAACTACGAATTTTAAAATAGAGCTTAAAACTTCAAAATTGGTAAACTTGTTGAACGTTGTTCGTACTATTTATTTCCAGTAATCTGAATAAATATACTTCTACTTTGAACATTTGTGTGAAAGTTATTGGGGGATGCTTCATTCTATTATTCATTATGCAATAAATTGCCAAACTATACTATATATGTATAATACCAGGAATAAAATTCCAAAGTCATATATACATATTATTTCATTTTCCTTGGATGAAAAGGCTAAAATATGTAAATGCATTTTCTTTTACTAATGTTTTTTTCAATTTTTTGTGTCTACTTCTTGGATTTAACATCATCATAAAACCAATTTAGTTGCCCTAAACCTGTGCTCAAATAATACAATCCTTCCAGGGTATGCACAGAGTGAGTCCCCTGTCACTCCTCAAATCCTTGCATGCTCATGCATTCCCATACATGGTCATTTCACAATATCTCCTCAATATAGATACACATGGCCAGGGTGACATCATGGCAATAGAGCAATAATTCTCTCATTCGATGACAAGAAGCTGCAAAAAGAAGATGCCTGGAACTCTCAATAAGAGTTTCTCCCCCACATCTGTCCTAGGTCCCAATGCATGGAAGTGTTCACTGCAATATCCTACAAAATATAAGGAAAAAGGATGGAGCTTTGGTTCCTTGTGCCTCAGTTCACAGGATACTAACTTCTAAGTAGCTGTAAGAAATACATACCTCCTTTAAATCAACTAAAAGTTCTGGGCTTTATGTCCTCTTGAAACTGAAGAGAACATGTATGTAATAAAATAGCAGTCATAAATTGCAATGGCTTTTTAAAGCATATACACTGGAGATATATCTATATATCTGCATACACAAATATATATGCATATATATACATATATACCACAATAACCAATAGGTAATTATCAGTTTAAATTAAAAATGTACAAAAGTTTGCAATTTCATGCTCATTTTGCACCAAGAATTATTGAGATTTGGCGAGTATTTATTGAGCACCTACTATGTGCTCTATAAATGAGAGTAAACTAAATTTGTGGGATTAATCATCTACTGGTCTTAAATTAATTATATCATGTACCAGTGTATATGAGTTTCTCTTCTTTAAACTTAGTGGGGGGAAAATTGTTGTCTTTAAATCTTCAATAAAGCTATTTGCTTAATGTCTTTTAATTTATTCATGAGAATTTTCCAAAATAATGACTTCCAATGTAAATTACCAGTCAAAAACAAAAATCTGTGAACATAATAACTTACGTGTAACTGAACTACACAAATTTCCCAGAGAATATGAAATCAGTCTCACAGGGAAGATTAATTTTAACATGGACCTCAGTTAATGAAGGCAATGAACTCTTTTCCAAAAATGCATTTCACTATTATAAAGCAGAACTACTTCCCCTAGGCTCTGATGGACCCAGGACATTTTGAAAGATTACTAAAATTCTTTGGGTTGAATTATACAAATAAGCAAAGAAAAGGTCTAAAGTATTACTTGGAAA
Source organism: Rhinolophus sinicus (assembly GCF_036562045.2). Taxonomy (NCBI): domain Eukaryota; kingdom Metazoa; phylum Chordata; class Mammalia; order Chiroptera; family Rhinolophidae; genus Rhinolophus; species Rhinolophus sinicus. The sequence goes on along the minus strand of NC_133756.1, from coordinate 42,816,252 downwards.
TTTGAGGAGAGATTATTATCCCTTGATCTCTTCGTTCACCATTAGAATGATTTCCAAATGCCTGGCTAATTGCCAATCTTCCCCTTGACACTGTAGCACAAGCTTTAGAAGATGCCATCTTACAAATTTCATGAAGCCACTTTCAACAGAAATTTCTGATGTCCCTGTGTGTGTGTGTGTGTGTGTGTGTATGCGTGTGTGTGTGTGTGTAAAAATGGAAAGCAGAAACACATTACCTGCAGATAGTCTTTGTATATTACATATCGATTGTATCTTTTGTCTCTGACACAGAAATGACAACTCAAGGTAAAGTGCCTTTGCCAGTGTTCTTGCACCTATCACTGGGTGTAGGTTCCGATTGTTTGCATTATCCATGGCAGAACTTCAAGGAACTGCTATAATGCAAATTGCTTATACATGTGCTAAGATAAGAGACTTTGTTTCTCTAAAAATTGTTACTGTACACTAGAATTTTCAGAGGAAAGGGGGATTATTTGAAAACGGTGCAAATCTATGACTTACCAAGAAAACCTTCAAACAACAACTGACCTTCATAATATTAAATGCAAGCAGTCATATTTATCAAATATGACAAGGATAGGCTCACTCGAAACAGGTTGCAAGATCAGGCAACCTGACAGTCACACCTGGTGTTTACGGAGGTCATTATAAGCCACAGTGAATCTCATGTGACTCGACCACACTTATATTGACTGAGGATACATAATGAGGGGTAAGACAGACCAGATCAAAAAATGAGGGCGCTCCATCTCATTGGGCCTAGTCTATACAGAACCTCTGCAGAGCAATGACCCCCAAATAGCCATTTCACTGTGCAGGTAGTTTTACAATGTTCTTTGGCAAATGGGCCTAGTAAATGCTTTAGGATTCAATAGTCACTCATTCAAGAAGCACAAATAACACGGATAAGCCCAAAATTGTTTTCAATTTGACTCCCATGGCATTATTTCATCATGTTTATCTCCAGTTGACAAAACAAATGTGCAATTATACAGTTAATTTAACAAATTTCAAAAGCCAAATCTGACAAAAGTGCCCCCAAACTACCCACCAAGGTCTGAATTTTCCAGTTAGGCTTTATATAGCTATACAATTCTTTGGGTTGAATTATACAATTAAGTAAAACGTTGCCAAAACTTTTCTTAATTCTGTCTTCTACCTACACTGACTTACTGTCCAATTAAACTAGGTACTTGCTGATTTATTTTCTCTGCAACTGGTGACTCAGAGATAGCAGCAACCTTTAAGGAATTTTTAATGGAACTGAGCTCCCAAACATGTAAGCTGATGACATCCACTCCACAACAGCGTCTGGCAAGCTTGAAGAGATTCTTAAGGACAGCCTTCCGTAGAAGAATATATACCCAGGGATCTAAGATTTGATTCCACGTTGCCATTCGGAGAGCAAAAAGTGTTGTTTCACAGGTCTCCATAGAATGATTTCCATTTATTCCAATGTTAGCCATAGTCACCTGCAAAACAAACAATATAGGGAAATCAGTTGATAGACATTTTCTCAGTCCTATAGCTTTTATTTTAACTTAACTAGCTATGCTACATAGTATTCACTTCACCTTCCACAAAAGTGATGTTATTTTACAAAATACTGACAAAAAGAAATGAACAATAGCAGACACATTGATGCATACATCTGAATCCTTTGAATTCAAATTGACATCAAACCTACAAAATTTATAACTTATATGGTAAGTCAAATGTACACAAATAGAATAACTCAAGAGAGGACAACCACTGATACTAGTAACTGACCTTTTTCTACTTCTGTAAATGGTAAGTTCAAAGCCAACACACATTTGTACATCTCAATGAAGAGAACTAAAGTGTATTTATATAAAGTATAGGTAAGCTAAAATATACATAAAACTATAGATAAGAGTTTTTAAAAATGAATTTACACCATCTGATATTAATGGCACATGGCATATGATATTTTTCTGAAATGTCACTTTTAGAATTGTCTGCTTGATGACCACAACAATACCAATGTCTTCTATTTCATTTTCCCTATCTCTCACCCTAGTCTTAATTTCACTTGGCCAAAACTTCCCCAAAATGCAGTGGAATTTTGTAAGGGCTTTGAGGAAATGAGTTCCCCTCTGTACTACCATTGAGATCTAATGTAGATTTTTGTCTTATATGTCCATTTCCTGACCACCCGTGATGCAAAAGAGATCATTTTGTGGATTAAGTGCCATGAATGGTCCCAGTTACATGTTAGAACTGGTTTAATCACTGAGCCCAGTTTTAACTTCCAAATAAATAGTTGCAGAACACACAAACAAGGCAGAAGAGGAGGGGGGCTGAAAACAATTTGGATAAATAAATAAATAAATAAATAAATAAATAAATAAATAAAAGGTGAAACTGAAAAATTAAGGGAGGCCTGGACCATTATGCCACCAGGATTAAGAGAATATATAACAAAGCCAAATAAGAAGAAAACCAAGTCTTCTTGGTCTTCTTAGTGGACGATTATCAGAAGAAAATGTCTTAATTTGGTCTGATGATACTCATGGTGGAAGGATAAATGTTCCGTATCAAAACCTTCATTATCTACACAACAAAGTATAAACTCCTTAGCCAGCCCCTTGACAATGCATATGAAGTGCATCTCTACAATCCAACCTCCTCTGCAGATAACCTAAGCTCCAACTGCTGTGAAGACCTTACTTGCCCCAGATGCGCCCCGCCCTTCTGAGCTTTGGCTTCTGTGATTCTCTGTTTTGAACTCTCATTCCCCCTTCCTCTGCCTGATGAACTCCCATCCATCCTTTGAACCTCACCTCCACGAAACTTTCCCCAAGTTCACTGAGATGAGTTAGCTCCTTCCTTTGTGCTCCCACAGCATCCTGTCCGTACCCAGTTATATCACTTACCACACTGCAAGGTAAGTATGCTTTTATTTGTATATCTATGAGCATCTCTTATTTTTGTTTACAAGATCCAGAAAAAAGCTGACACCTAAGATGTACACAGTAAGTATTGGAATGAATAAAATTGTATTATTTTTACTCATTGAGGTTATGTTTAGAAATCATTAGAGAAACATCTGATCATTCATCACCATAGTCTAATATGCGGAAGCTTAAAATGTTTCTAAAAGTTTTAATATGATAGTATCCACCAGTGAAGGATTCCAACCAACATGGCTTGTTGTCACTAAAAGGAGCAGGACTTACAGTCCATGCAGATCCCTTGGGAAAAGGTTCTTTCCCTTGGGGTTCATTTCCTAGGGGAATAATGTATAAACTGCAGGCCTAAAGAGTCTACAGCTAAATAAGGCCAAGAAAGTTTCAACACAGAAAAAAATTACAGTTCCCACACAATAGTACCTGGGTCAAGTACAGACCCTTATAACACTGTTCCCCAAGTTAGTCAACAGGATTCAAGAAATATACCTATATGGGCCCAGTTTCTTTTAGAAAAAAGCAAGGCCATGACCCAATTGGCAGTTAAGTTGAAATATTTTCATTTTATATTTTTTCTTTACTCATGAAATATTTGTTGATTATCAGCAGATAATGTGCCAGGAAATGTGCTTGGCACTGAGGACACAATGGCAGACCAAGCAGGCGTGAGCCTGCCCTCGTAAAACTTACAATCTATTTGCTAGGTTTGGGGAGGAGATTTGGTTTAAGAATGAATGAATAAATATTTCTCTTGTCCCATGAGTATTAAATGAATGCGTTTCCTATATGACTAGGTGTGTTCGTGGGGATCTCAGAGCTCCACAGTGTTGTTCTGCATAGTTGGGAACAGATGGTGAGTGTAATTGCATGGAACAGCTGGGCCTAGTTTAGAGATGTGCAAATCAAAAATGCCTGAGTTACATGGCATGCACTTCTCTGACTCTCCTCTTACCTCTGCAATCAGCAGTGTGTCACCAGCCATGAGAGGACATTGAGGTCCTCTGCTGGGGGAAACCAGTACCCAGGCAGTACCCAAACATTAACTCACTCACTCCCTCCTTCCACCCCCAGCTGAGCCTGGAAGAGAGGGTATTCTAGGGTCTAGGTTGTGAGAAGTACCAATCGCTTAGCCACTAACAGAGATGTGGGTGGAATATTTATGTAAAACAATTATCATTAGTACATTATTGATGATGGTATATTATTAAAAATTTGGGACAATCTACATATGCAATAAAAGATAAAGTATGGTAATTTTACATCATGGAAAAAATATGTAAGCATTAATATTTGTAATTCAGGATTAACTTTTTGAAGAGCAAGTTGTATGCTCTCAATTTTGAAAAAAAAACAAATATGCAATTTTGTGCATGCATAGAAAAAAGACGGGTGTATTTCAGTGTTTTCACTGGTAAACTCTAGATAGTAGAATGACAAAGGATTTTGATTTTCCTTTGGTTTATCTTGAATTCACTAATTTTTTAGATAGATCATGCATTGCTTTTATAATTTGTACTTTTTTTCTTAAGTCATTTATTGAAATATATAATTGCACTAAAGAATCAGAACGAACATGGATTATTTCTGCATATTTATGTGCATGTGAGTGAGGTGCCACAGAACTGCCTGAAAAATTCAAGCCCTAATAACACTGGCACAAGTGTGGGAGCTGGTTTAAGAATGAGGAAAGTCTGCCATTTTCCATGGACTCTGTCAAGAGTCACTGCACAAGCCTTGAAAGCATTCTTCTCTGGCCAGGTGACACGACCTTCGATTCCAGAGTCATGTATAGATTCTCATCATACACACAGCCTTTCATTTAGTTTATAAGAGCTATCTGGAATTATTATGCGTCATTTTCTAAAATCCCTTTCTTTGGACCTTGGCATGTTAGCGTTGTTCATCTTTGTTAATGATTATTAGAACTCTAACTGAAAAGTAGACAGGGCCAAGTATTCAGATATTCCCTGGAAAAATCAATTAACTAACCTGATACCTCTAAGACACTCAACACTAAGATAAGAGAGAAATACTGAGGTCAAAGACGTGTGTGGGGAGAAGTGTATGTTCATTGTCAGCTGCAAAGAGCAAAATAGGTAACACTCACAATAAAATCTCCACTCATGTAGGCCACATAAGACAATTACATCCATTGTTAAAGCCACCAAAATTAATGAATCTGTCAGGCTGCTCTACTCATAGGTAGCAGAGCTCATGTTCACTAAAGTTTTATTCTGGAAGTTATTCCATCATCCCACACATACCCTAAGTCTATATATCTGTTGGTCAGTACCAGGACTCCAGCGCCTGTTCATAATTAAAAGCAATGGTAAATTCAAGAATTATGCTTCTGTGCCTTTGAGTAACAATAAAAGTAAACCAATCCAGCAGTGAGTAGTTTTTGGGTGTCTGTTATTTCCAGGCATTGTGTTAGATGCTACTAGTGATGCAGAGATAAATCCTATCTAACATACGGTATAATTTGCTTGTTTATCTTTTTCTTATTACTTTCTCTCACATTAAAACAGACTCTTCTTGAAAGCATATGTTTTTGTCTGATTGATTCTCTGCTGTATGCCCAGCACCTGGTATACTGTAGGGCATTCAATATTCGTTGAATGAATGAGGTCCCTCTGAGGAGAGACTGACAAAAGCAAAGTTATGATGTTATAAGTAACAAAGACATGTAAAATGTGTCACAGACAAGGCTATTTAAGGCTGTTTACTGCTAGCCAGATGCAGTCATTTAAAAGTGTAACTTTTTGCAATTTTTCTAGGACATCAAAATCAGTTATTCAGACTCGACTAATTGTGAACTTATGGTGATTCTACTGCAGTTTGTCTGAATTTCTCCTTGGCACGATTTTTTAAGAAAATTTAAATGAACATATAACCAAAACCATTTCTGGTGGAATGTCCAATTTCTTTAGGCACAAAACCATATTTTAGAATATTATCAACACCTATTTTCATATGAACATTGTCTATGACAATGATACATGGTTCTCATCTAGTCACTGACGCATGTATTTTCACATGTAGTTACCTTATTCCAGGAAGCAGACCACTCCTTTCCTCTTTTCTGTCATTACAGGAGACTAGTTCAGGGACAGTTTCTTTGGGGGAATGAAAGAGTACACAGAAGTACAATTCATTGATTGACAAGTTATTGTCCTTTATAACATTATAATCCAAAGTCTGATCTTAAGGTTTGGCACCTGAATTACCACAGAGATAGGGGGCTAATTGTGATTATGCGATTATAATCCAGCTTTAACAGATGATGAAAAAGGTCCATGGGGAAACTCTGCCAAGGGATTACTCCATTCCATCTCCATGAGAGAAGTTTAATCTATCTGTTAATTTGGATAACTAGCGACTTAAGAACTATGTGTAAATGGTTGATTTTTAAATGTTACAGTACCTAGGAGTTTTTGCAAATGAGAAATTTCATTTCAATTTAACTTCAATGGCAATTTTGGAAAAGGCACATTATATAAATCACTGAATCCATTTCAATTCAACAGGTGACTTTTAGAGTTAAATATATATGTGGTGACTTAACTAGTGTTTAGTCTTAAAATACGAGATTGTTTCATCTCTGCAACAATGACTACAGGAAACTTCAGAAAAAAAACTTACTCTTGTGACACTACAGAATAATAGGCTTTAAAAGAAAACTTTAACAAATTGAAATGTAGAGGCTCTAACAGGACATATTTTTCAACAATGAACTTTTTTCATACCTAAATTATATAAATTTCTACATTGTTGAATATAGAAGGTAACGATATTTCAATCATTTCCAATTTATTGAATAGTCATTAAAATTAAGGCAGCAGCACTTTGCACATGGTGAATGCTTCAGAGCTAAGACATAAGTATTACAATAGGGAAGAATAAAAGAACAAAAGTGTATGGTAATTCTTATAGCCCCACTCTAGAAGAGCTGTGAAATGTTGCTCACCCCCGCAAAGTATACATCAGTGCTGCAAAATACAAACACTTGTGCAGATTAACTTTTTTCTGCTTGACTTGTTGGCAGAGAACTAACCAATGGCAAAATTGACAGCACATTCCTGTCTCTGCCTAACGACTTTGAAAGTTGCAAAGAAATAAGAAAACAGGACAAGCTGTGTACATACTGTTCTCCCAGCAAAATGGGACAATCCCAAATCATAATACTTTATATGCATCTTCACTCCTTCATGCCACCTGAGGAAATGATGTGTAAAATATAAAATTTTAAATGGAATAGTACATAGAGAAGAAGAAAATGTATGACACTTGAAAAACAAAAAGTTAGTCTTTCTAGAGAAGGTTCTCATTTGCAGAATCCAAGTATTGTCATTTGCTATTTCAGTCTCTTCTCCCAGGCCTGCATTGTTTGGTGGGAAGCTTTATGCCAGAATTCCTAGGAATAACTGACATGGTCCCTTGCTGCTAGTCCTTACAAAATGATGTTGTAATTTATTTTTATGGCACTTTTTGAGGGAATAAAATATAGTTATTTATCCCAATATGCCAAATATAACAAAAAGTAAAATTAAATAACATTGGTATAGATGTCATATCATGTGGTAATTTCTTTAAGGAAGTATAAAATGAATACGATCAAAAGATATGTTCTACAAACCAAATAGAGATTGTACTGAGTTACATACAATGAAAGTAAATTAGTCATGACTGAATGAGAACAAACTACACAGTTAAGAGAATGTTCTTATTACCAACTGCAGACTCTATCATAGAACTTGACCACAATCAAAACACAGGCTGGCACCAATCCACAAGAACTGGCCATTCTGGCAGTTATGGGATCCTGAATCAAGGGAAAGGCAGGAAGTTTCCTGTAAAGCAGAGCACCATGCTATGCAACCCAGGAGTGAGAGATTCAGACGTGAATAATAACAAAAGCTAGAACTGAGTATGTCCTTATGCTAGGAAGGCTCTTTTTCTAGTAGAGCAATGGATCCTCATAACAACCCTATGACATATTTATTGTTATCTGTATTTTACAGATAAGGAAACTATGTTTCAGCAAGATAAGGGAACCTGCCACTGGTGTCACTGACTGAAGAAAAACATGCCCGGCCCTGTCCTCCTAATTACTACGTTAGCTTGCCCAGGGGCCCTGCAGTTTACTTGCTCAATCTACCAAACTTCACCCAGGAGAATAGAAAAAGCTTCCTAAATTGTGGGAGACCCTTAGAGAGGCACGTTCTGAAGGAACAGAGACCTCACAGCAACAAGACCTCCAGAAGGAGGCCCGTGGAATCTGTTGCGGAAGAGCTGCTGCTCCTGCCAACATGTCCATCCTCTCCAAAGAAGCAGCGGGATGGAAGGAGAAAGCTGATTATGATGTTTCTCTCCCAGTATGGGCTGGGAAGGACAAATTTTAGCCTTTCACTTTCTCTGAAGAATTTCTCTCAAATAATTATCTTTCCTGTAGCCAGAAAAAAAGGGAATAGGACACAGATCAACAAGGCAATATCACTTACTTAAAAGACTGCAGGGAGCAAAAAATAGAGATGACATAGAAGGGAGAAGAGCATGTCTATGGAGCCGGAGAACGGGAAAATCAGAAAGGGGAACTATCACATGGCCTGCACCTGACCAGCAGGCTAACCATCCTGTCCTGCTTGAGAGGACAGAGTAAAAATGTGTAATTGTGTAGGTCAGATTGCATCTGCCTGCATGAGCTCAAGAATGCGAATGCTAGGGACCTTGACATTACCTGCCTTCAAACTAAGAAATGATAAGGTTAAAAATCCCTCATGGAGCTTGATTGTCAGACCCCGGTAGTAATCAAAAGATAGTAATAAAGCACATTGACATACTTCATAAGTACTTTTACAAAATCTACCAGAGTGGTATGTAAATTTACCATAAAAAGCAGCTTAAGATTAAGGTCAAATTGTTTTCACTTTGTAAACACGTTCAAGATAGGGTATGGAGATACCCTCTATATACTTTAACCATAATTTATCCCAAGCTGAAGGCAAATCATCACCAAATTACACTGATGATTCACTCATCTCACTAAGAGTGAATCTAAGTAATCCAACCTGAAAATGACCACCAAAAGAATCAAGATGGTTCTCCTTCCCTTAGGAGACTGTCAGCAAAACCTCAGGAAATTTCTTCCTTGTACTACGATAAAACTGTGGCTCCAATTCCACTCCCTTCTTCCATTGTATAAATTCTCCGTAATTTTTTCCATCAAGCCACCAATTTTTGTGGTATTATTTGCAATACCAGAAAGCCAAGCCCTTCTTCTGTGGTTATAGAGAAGACACTGTATTCTTGAGAGGTTTTGCAAGTAATACCACAAAAATGGCCTCATTTAAAAGAACATGACTTTTCCCAGAATAAACAAAAGGAAATAAACATGTGTAATCCACAAGAAATAGGGCTTTGCATTCAGGTAAGTGATTTGATAAAGAAGATGAGTTGAACTACATATCAGATTTCCCTTGTGGGATTAGCCAGTGAAAGATATAAGATCCAAAACCCCTCTAACCTTGAATTTCAAAGGTCCCAAATGCCAAAAGGTAAAATGGTCTCTGGTTGGCATCTTACAGATGAATTGACCTTATTAAACACATTCATATTAAGAAGCACATTATGAAAAGAAAAAAGGTGGTGCTAACCTAAAACGGCAGTTGCTACAAGTTTATGGAAAAGACATCATTGTGAGGAAAAGATGAAGTAATTTAATCCAAGGAAGAAAAGAAAACAGTTTATAAATCAATGATAAAATTAAAAGAGAAGAATTGCATTTCTAGAAGAGAACTCAGTCTGTGACTAGTAATTAAGAACCTATTTCACTAAACCCAAAGACCACCAGAGACCACAATGAACCTGAACTCAAGGAGGCTTTGGTCAAGAACTCTCTACCCTTCGTCGTTTGACATAGACTAAACACAGACAAAGTCTCTCAGCAAAACTGTTCTTTGGAAGGCCATGGGCATTTGCTCACATGGTTCTTTTGTAACAGAGCCAGTTCTGCTCATGTCTCCTCAAATAAACTACAAATTCCTTTGAAGTTGGGATCCCATTTTAGTCATGTTTATATACCCATATAGCACATGTGCAAAGCCCATGGAAAGCACTCAATGGATGTTTTTCAAATTACCACTGTGTTTCCTAAAACTCAGTACCAAATGGAATAATGGTCACAATAGTAATAACAACAATCACGCAGCACTTTCACTGGACGCTTACCAGGTATCATGTGAAAACTCACATGTCACATGATTAAATGAGTGATATAATCAGTATTTTTATCAATATTGTACAGAAGTTAAAAACTGAAGCTCACTACAGCCTTAATAATTTGCCAAAGGACATGTGGCTAGTACGTCCAAACTCAGGTACGGAGAAATTTTTGCACCCTCCAATAGCTATAGCAACTTACCTAATTAGAAGTAGAGATTCAAGTATAGGCTTAGGAGAGTTAGTATAGTCATATGTTGTGGAGTCATTGGTATAGACAACATAAATAAACATATCTTTGCATACAGTAACTGCCTACTAAATATTTGGTAAATGAATGCAGAACTGAAGTGGGAAAATCAATTACTTTTCTAAATCAGGACCTCTTTCAGTCCTAACTGTGGAATGAATACTGATCCTTTCTTCCCAATAACAGAAGCTGGAGAATAGTAAAGTACCCTGACTCAGAAAGCACAGTCACTTCTTGAGTCAGAATTTGGTATGGCGTGTTAGGTGGGGCCATCTCTCTTTCTCTGCCCAGAAAGATTCGTTTCTACAGGATATTCAAATTTTAAAATATTTTTAGACCCTACAGAAAAGTTCTGCAAAATAAAATGATATGCCTCATTCATGTTTTACACCATTTAAACAATGGGAGCTGTGGTATTAAAATCAATAGTAAAAAATATATATTTTTTTATTCCAGACTCAAAGCCTAAATAAATCCCAAACAAGGGATATGCAAACTCCGGGCCAATGGCCCATGACACGTAATACTTGTTCGCCTATAAGTATATGTATATGTGTGCCCTTCATGCTATAACCACAAATGTAACAAGGGATGAAAATTTCTCTTTTGTAGTAAAATAATTATTAGGGCATTTCAAAGATGATTTCTCTAAGATCAAGAAACAGAAAACTATTTGTAACTAAAACATAGAATCTAATTTGTGTGTGTGTGTGTGTGTGTGCACACGTGAGTGTGAAGCTGTACAAAACCAAAAAATTAACAATAACTAAGAGAATTAAAAGAGAGCCAAATAACTTCATCTCAAAAGCAAAATGCAAATGGATAATTGCATATTGTCAACTACATGAATGCTCATCAAAATGCCGTTTGCTAAACAAGCAGAGAAGATATATTGAGATTATTAACCAGGTAGAATAGATAACATATGACTAAATTTTTCCTTAAAATTTTTGCCACAAATATAATTGTATTTTAAGCCTAAAGGAGAATCATTTTGAAAGTGTTTCCTCTGTTACTCACAAGCTAATCTCTATTAATGATTTATTAATAAATCATTGATAATGATTAATAATGATTTATTATTTGCCTTACCTCCCAATATAAGTTCTAGAAAATTTATTCATTACTTTTGTGTCAAGTGAAATTTCAAGCAAACAACCTTCTACTACAGTCCATGCTCAATTGTAATCCAGCAGCCAAAGTGCTCTTTTTACACCATGCATCAGATCCTATCTTTCCCTTGTTAAGAAACCCTGCCATGGTTTCCAACCAAATTTTAATCCAAACTCACCAATGGACTACAAGGTACTAGACAATCTGACCTTTGCCTTCCTCTCCATCCTCAAATCCTACCACCTTCATCTGTGCTACCCTTGCTCCAGGTAATGGCCTTGGTTTTGTCCCTCGCTACTAGAAGCTCATGTCTACCACTGGGCTTTCTGCTGGCTATTCCCTCTGCCTGACCATCCTGCCCACATATCTACCCAGAGCTGGCTCCTTCTGTCATCTAGGGCTAACCTCATCATGAGGCCTTCCTTGACCATCCAGCCTAAAAGAGCCCCAAAGCCACCTTCAGTCACAGCATTTAACCACTATTCCAGAACATCCTGTTATTTATTTGCTTATTATCTCTCTCTCTCCAAAGAGCCCCTAGCTCCTGGCAACCACCACACCCAGAAGAATTTAACCTCCATGGGAGAGGGCATATTGCCTGCCTTGTCAAGTGCCACAGCCTTAGCACCTTAGAACAATGTCTGACACATGGAAGGCACTGAGAGAAATATTTACTGAATAAATGAATGAACATGTTATGTGTATGAATAAGCTTTAATCATTTTATAGTGCCATGTCTTAAGTACATGTCTTGGGCTCTCTTTAAAAATCAAGAACTGTGGCATCGTTCAGCTGCAGATATGTCTTGGGATGACAGCAAACAGTAGTGTCTTGATAACAAAACTATCAGATTTTGCAAGATGTTTGGAATAAACAGGCTGTTCAGTGAGAGATGAACATATTTTCAAGATAAAAGTTTGTTGTGTTGTAACCAAAATTCTGAAACTGGCTCCTCATGGCACCCTCTGGTTTTATAATCAAAGCCTCCCTTGTCCCTCAAAACGTTCAGCAAGGCCTTTTCTCCCCTGGATGGGGTTTAATCTTTCAATGACAGGAGAGAAAAAAACATGTCTCGAAGGGTAAAAAAATTCTGCACAAAAATCTAGGTTATTTTTAATATGCAATACCAATTAACAGATCTGCCATGTTATTTTAATTTGGAAGCTTTTTATTTACCCAGATAAATTAGGACCCATTTAGGTTGGGAACAAAGGAAGGTAGGAGACTAAGGGCATTGTCAATGCACTAGAAGAGAGAAAAGCAAATTTTTTTTTTTTTTTTAATTTATTAAAGACAGCCTTTTTAGCAAACTTGTTTAAAGATTTTTTTGCAAACTTGTTCAAAGTTAGGCCTATGTCAGTACAACAATAAAGTATAAAACTAATCCTTTTAATCATGTTTATCTTTCTTCACAAATCACAACCAATTCAATGTCTTGAGCTGCCTTCACGTCAGACCTCTTCCCCATAAATCTTGGCTTAAATCTGAAGTCATTTTAATTTTCACTGAAGATTCAGTTATAACATAGAGCCAATAATGTTGTGCAACAATAACATCTGCTCATGCAGCTACATGCAAATAATTCAAGCCTCATATGATTGCATCCTTTTTGTAAACCCTCTGAACATAGTCATAAATATTTTCCAGGTCTGAGGAAATATACAACTGAAAATGTAATATGGATTCAATGGATTAACATTTATAAAGTGTTGAGAGCATTTTCTGGCATATAGTAGTAGTAGATACAAATGAGGGTTTTTAATTAATTGATTCTTACACCACAAAACAAAAATTTCTAAGCAAGAGCTTTACATTTAAAATTATCTTCACAGTTAAGGTTTTATAGCTATACTTCAAGAACTTGACTCTTTTTTTCAAAAGATAAAATTTGTTTTAAGAAAATCCTTATGTGACATCATATGTATTTAATAATCATAGTTATAAGAATGTTGTTTCACTCACTGATTTATTTGCAATTGAAGAATTCTAACAAATGAGCTGCATTTTCCTTGGACCTCTCTAAGTAGTGTACCAGGCAACGCAGGAAGTAGAGTAGGAAAATGTGACATTGACTCTGTCACTAAGGAGCTCCCTATCCATTTAAGAGGTTAAACAGTCACAAAACAAACAGTGCAAATTTTATGATTATGTAGAATTAGATGCTAAATTTTTATCCATAGAAAGAGAGATAAAAATGTGCACTAGAATAATCAAAGCAGGTTTCATGAAGAAAATTATTACAAATTAAATAAAAACAAATCAAGACTATCAGACTTTAATTCTCTCTAATAAGAAAGTCAGATTTGAATCAGTTTAATGTGCTATAGTACCATTCTTCTTAGAGATAATTTTTAGCCACATGGGCATTTGACTACACTTCATGGTAAACCATGCAATTTTGCATTATATTTATGAAAGATTGGACTTTATTCAAGCAATTTTGAAAATAAAAATACCTAGTTACTTAACCAGCATTCATATAGGGGTGTTCTGTTTTACAACTTTTAATTATAAAAGCATTATTAGTTAATGAACATATTTACCTGTACTTAAAGTCATGACAGCAAATTCATCCCTCCCCTCTTCAGTCTGGGCAGATTGAATAGGGAGGACTAAGGCCAAGTTTCTCTCGCCACCCACCACAAAGAAGGCTCCTGACTGTTTGCCACAGATCCAAGTGGCCTTTGGTGACAGATAAAAGAAGGTTAATTCCCAAATACAGAACTTCATCCTCAAAGCTGAAACATTTTTGAGTGCTTGGCCTGATTGTGATGTGGTGTGGAGATGGGGGGTGGGGGGTAACAGACAAATACAGCAGGACTCATTTGGGTTCTATTACTTTGTTCAGTTCCTGAATATACTGGGGCATCACTCAGAAATCACTGTGATGCATGATTTTTTATTGATTGCTTGCTTGTCTCTATATACTGTTGAGTAGATAAATAATCTCTGGGTGAGTTGAATTGTTTGAACTTGAGTTTTAGGCAACCATGTAAAACAAACCAAGAAGTCCAAGAGAAAGGTGGCACCAATGCTGTGGTCACATATTAATGTCAATTCATACTCAAGGGAGGTATTAGAGACCAGGGCACTGATATAGAGAAAACAGGTTATTCATTCATCTTTACAACCAAATATGAAATGGCTTGCTAAACAGACGACATGGAAATCCACATCAATCTAAAACTATGTAAATAAGTAAACTGGTTTTTATATTCCTACCATTTGCTCTAAACCAGGGGTGTCCAAACTTTTTTCAACGTTTTTTACCAAGGGCCATATGCGGTAAAATACACAAACAGCCGGGCCACTCACTCAAGGTGAAGTATGTATTGCCTCACCTGGTTTATTTAAGTAAAGTAAATATATTTTTGGAATTTACTGCGGGCCAATTAACAATGGATTGCGGACTGCAGTTGGCCCAGGGGCCGCAGTTTTGACACCCCTGCCCTAAACAGACAAACCTAAAGTGGGCAATTAGGAGAAGGTAAACAGCACACAATGGAAATTACTCCTGGACAAACTGCTATCTTCTCTACCATCCAGGAAAGCTTTTAGCAAGCTGGCTTCAGCATCTGTATCCATAGATGAGCCTGATATGAGCCTGGAGATGAATTAAAAAGGCAAAGATCTCTAAATGCAGTGCATTTGGAACTGCTTGATATATTTTTGTTGATGGAAAACAGCAATTCTTTATACTCCCTTCCAATACCATGCGATGCGTCTACCTTATCTGTGCTTGCACTTTCAGGGGAGAAAAGAGTCACCACACATCCTATAAGAGCTTTAAAACCACCTCATGCTATCAAAATTTATAATGACTACAGAGTTTTTCAAAAATTCTTCGGTATGTCAGGTAGTTTTTTTGGTTCAAAAATTGCATATGGAGAAATACTGAAATTGTCAGTGACAAAATGTCATTATAGAATTGTGTAAAGATTAAACTGTATCAGAAATTAATTCTCTGTTCACTGCAATGAACACAGGAATATTGATAGAGATATCTATTGCTACTTTTGTGTTGCAAGTTGGGGGGCAGGGAAAGCTTTTATATTAGGAAATGAAGAGTAAGAAGGCATTCACAGAGTTCTTTCTTGCTATATGTAGTTCTAGTCTATCTTTTCCCTCAAAGAGCACATTTCTAATTTAAGCAGATCCAAAGGATATGCTCGGTTGGAGGAATATTCTCAGAAGTTTCTCCTATTGCTCAGGTCTTGAACAATTCCAAACTAAAATCTCAAGCAGAACTGGATGAGGGACAGGCCAGTTACAGGTGCTGAAGTCCGCTGTTGTCTGAGGCAAATTCCTAGGTCTTGGCAGAACTGACCTGCATTCTAAACAGGAAATTTACCCATGTTCTTCCATTCATTGACTCCCTTCTGATTTAACGTCATACTTCCTAAATTAGCAGGATTGAAGCAGCTATCAGAATACAAGCAGCAGATTATAAGAAGAAAATTTACTCCCTGCATTGTATTTTTTTTTTCAATATTGTAATTCTAGAGCCTAACCAATAGGTACTGGGGCATGAAAGAGACAGGGAAAAGCTCTAATTGTTCTGTTTGAATGTTATGATGATACTGTATTCCATTAATAAGAATGGTATTAAAAGTTTCTTAGACTATACCCAAAATAGTAAATGCACAACTAAATCCAAAATACTCAAAAAGACTATTGCTATTATTACAATAATAATACCTTCATATGAGATAAAGAATTCAAGGCAAAATGTATTGAAGTGGAAAGAGAAGTTTACTTTATATTTATAAGAGTAATTCACAACAAAGATAGAATATTCTGACATGAATTTTTCACCCCTGATGACATTACACTGAAATCTACATAATCGAAACGCACTGAAAACTATTAGAAACACAAATATAAACCAACAAAACATGAATGTAATGAAATTCTAAGTTCTCATACACATTATTTGACAGGACAGTTAGAAAAAATAAGGAAATAGGGTTCTATAAATAATAATCTTGATTTAATAGCTATGTATTGAAAATGGTGATTTTAAAAAGAATGTAGATTATTTTCAAATGCCCATAAAAGATTTACAAAATCTGATAATAAAAAGTTAACTAATTTGAAAACAGTACGATTAATCAGTCGATATAAGAAAATTTTAAACTCTTGAACTAGGCAAGTGTCTGGAAAAGCTAATTTTAAAAAATATATAAGTGTTATATGAAATGTACAGGAAGTGGGGAATGACTGTTTAATGGGATTTCCTTTTGGAGGATAAAAATGTTTTGGATGAGATAGTAGTGATGGTTACACAACACTGTGAATGCACTAAATGTCACTGAATTATACCCTTTCAAGTGGTTAAATATAATAAATTTTTTATGTGAATTTTGTCACAAAAATAAATAAAAAATAAATGTGCCAAGATCAGTGCTTTCTTAAATACTGTTATGAATAAACTACAAAATTATTATTTAAAACATGATTTCAATAATAGAGCAGCTAGATCATGATCATGAAAGGAAATACTCTATATTGTAATTGACAAATCGAATACAAGTCTCAATAAAATGTGAAGATGACAGTTGTAGAGAATGTTAGAGTTAGATCAATAGGATGAAATAAAGGGTCCAGAAAGATCCAAACATATTTAAGAATTTCTGAAATGATACAGGTAGAAATTTAAAACAGTTGCAGAAAGATCATTCAATAAATGATTTGGGGACAACTAGCTAACCATTCAAAAGAAAATTCATATTATTAACTTGCAAACTAAACCAAAATAAACTACAAATGTATTAAAAACATAAATACAAAAAATGAAAGGGCAGAAGTGCCGTAAGATAAAAGAGATGACTACTGGTATTACTTTAGCCTAAGAAAAGGATTTCTTAACATGAAACAGAAAGCAGTAACCACAAAAGAAATTATTGATTCATTCACTACTTTTATAAATTAAAGTACTAAATTAAAAGGCTAACAATGAACCTGGAAAAACAATTGCTTTTATAACAATTGATCATATACACACACACACACACACACACACACACACACACACACATATGGAGCACTTCATGAATTTGCATGTCATTCTTGCCCAGGGGTCACGCTAATCCTCTCTGCATTGTTCCAATTTTAGTATACTCATATGTGCTGCCAAAGCGAGCACGATATTTATGTTTATATATTAGCATTACCTGTTCTTTGTTAACCAAAGAGTTCTTAAAAGTCATTTACACATAAAGAAAGAAGATAATACTCAATAATATAAGAAGAGAAAGCTTAGCTACTCTATTAACCAAAGAAATTAAACTAATATATTTTCCCTATTGAATGAGTAAAAAGGATGTACCCAGAATGCTAATAGTAAGAACTACTGTGATTTGAAAGATTCTTTCTATTTTAAGTTATAGTTTACTGTATTTTATTTTTACAACAAGATTTTATAGTTCATGAAAACACTGCATTTTTTAAAGTAGCTTACGGGAACATAGTACACAAAACGTAATATTCTTCAATAAAGAGAACATGTCCACAGAAATAAAGGGAGGTCTTTTCTCTCTAATGGAGTTCCTAAAACCTGAGAGTGCCTCTCTCCACCCTTCCACTTTGTACACCTTGTACCTTGTACACCACCAGTTTGTCTCTGCTCCTCTCCCCTCTCCTGCATTCTGTCTTTCTGTCATTCATGCAGTTTTTATTTTCCTTGTTTTCTGGTCCTCTGCTGTAAACATAAATGCAAGAAGCAAAATAAAGGACTAGGTAATCAAAGGAATATCAATAATGACTGTTGCTGCTGCTGCCGCTGCTGCTGCTGCTGCTGCTACAACAACGTTATTATTTAATACTTATTAATGTACCTTTGGGACCAGAGGTGCCTCCCTTTTAATAAAACAATTAACCCTCTGCATTGCTCTCAGGCAAGGCCAGAAAATTAGTTATATTTTTCCGGTATTAAAAGTGGAGAGAGACGGAAAAGGAGGATACACCTAAGAATTAGAGGTTGGAGAAGGGAGTCCAAAGATCATGGATTAAAATAAAGTGGCTACAAAGTATGATTCCTACAATTTGCCTCAGGATTATTTCCCCAGGTTAGGTGTCTGTCTCTATGCTTTACTCTCCACTTGGAGAGACAACCAGGCTTTTATTTAGCAAAAGCCTGCCAAAAACTAAATGAATGGGTAAACTAAAGGATTAATGAATATTTTAAATTTTATTCACTTATACAGAGGGTGCCAAAAAATGTACACACATTTTAAGACAGGAAAACTATTAAAATTGTAATACTCAATATATACCGATAACAAAAGATGAATACAAGTCACGTTTGACTTCTGCAGTTATAAGAGGTGCTCAAAGTGGTTACCATCACCGTCCAGACACTTCTGATTACAGCAAACTACTGCCTGAGCAACATTGACTAAAGTGTCCACTTGTATACATTTTTTTTGGCATCCCCAGTATTAATGTTCACGGCAATTTGTTGTTTCTTCTTTTTAGTCCTTTTTAACACTTGCGTAACTTAAATTCTTAGAAAGAGTTGTTAGTTTTTGTAATACTTCATCACATATTTATCTTCTAATTCTGAGTCATTTTCCTTATCAAAAGATTGTGTAAAATACTAATTTGAATTATCAATTTTTTATTATCTGATTTAATTTTTCTACTAATGTTTCATTACTTGAAAATTCTTCTAGTTTTTATTAATTTATTACAACCTACTGTATTCTAATCTTGTCAAGCCTGAAAAAGCTTCTTATTCATAGATTTTTATGTCTCTACAAATTGTATGTATTATTATCTCTTTTCTCCTTAGTTTTTCCAATTTACATTACTTGACAGGATCACATTAATTTCCATTAATTTTTCCTTCTAAATGACATACTATGAAAGTTTTTCCCTTTTATAAATAATCAAAAATAATCTCATCCGTATGCATTCACAACAGAATACTTATTGTAACAAAAGATATAATTAAATATGTTCAGATTTGAATTTACTACACGTGTCCTTTCTTTTCATTTTTTATAAGTTCTGTTGCTTAAAGCCATAGATATCATGAACAGTTAAACCACAGAGATTGTTATTGTACTATCTGGAACACTGCCTGGCACATGGTACGTGTTCAATAAATATCTGTCAAACAAATAAACATATAATTACTTGTGGATCACCAATTTGGAAGTGACAGCTCCTTACTGTAGTACCCACTATTCATTTAATAACTGATTTAAAAGTACCTTTGCTCATCTTGTTGAAAAAATTATTTTCTGGCAGCGTTAATATTTAATAGTAACTATCAATAATGATAATAGCATAATAACGAAGCATATGGTACTTACAATGTCAGGCTCTAGTTTAACTTACATATATTAACACATTTAGTCCTCACAACAACCCAAAGAATCAGGTAGTATTACTAAATTTATTTTGCATATGAGGAAATTGAGGCAGAGTGGTTATAGTCCCATAGCCAGAAGTGGAAAAAATAGGACTTGAACCCAGAACCTTAACACTATATTACCTCTCCAAGAGCTATCTTAACTCTTAGATAGGCTACATCTTTTACTCCAACTAAATTATAAGCTCTTTGAGGAAAGAGCTTTATCTTTTACTCCCTGCAAACATGACTACAACCGTAGCACTTTATACAAAACCGCTTCAATAACTTTTTGCTCACTTTAACTTGATTCCAATAATTTAAAAATTAATACCTTATAAATTATTATAACTATAACTTATTAGCATATTTATATTTGAATAAGATGTGAAAGATTAGCAGGCAATATCTTCACGTCTAGTGAGACAGTGAAATAACTTCAAGTTGAAAATGTCCAAGAAAGTTTTCTGTAGCTATGAGCTCCCTCTGTTCTTTTCCACTGCAATCAAACCTTCCTAACAGAGGAGAAAATGGAAAACATCTAAACTAAACACAGATGACTATTTCTAATTGAGATGGTGGGTGCCAATAATAGCATTAAACTTTTTGAGGGCTTTTGGATTTTGGTTGAGCATTTCCTATGTGCCAATTGCTGTGTTCTGAGATTATAGGGAGGTCGAATCATTTTTTTCTGTTAGTACTTTTAATCACAGAGATTCTGTTAGTACTTATTTAATACTATAGTAAGTTCACAGATGCACAAAATTGGCTTAAAGTGACTCCAGGTTAAACCAAGAGGTAGTGGGGCTGGGACCCTGTCCCCTGCCTATACTTGAGTAACTAAAGTATTCTAAACGGAAGGCTTGATGGGGGACTGTGCACAAAAAGCTAAAACAAATCTTTTTTCATAATCCAATTGTCTCTGTCTCCTTCACTGTCACGCCACAGCCACACTCTATTTGGGCATTCCACAGTCTGAATTTTATTTAGGGATTCACTAGGTTAGGAAGAGTGAGAAAAACCACCTGCCTGTCTGTATAAAGCCACAATATATCCATTCCTCTGTGACAATACCTTCTTTACACCCATGACAAAGGATGAACAGAATGACAAATTTACACAAGCTTTGAAAGGCGATATTTGCAAATAACAAAAGACAAATTTCTATTGGATAAAGTCCTCTCTAAATACAGACAAATGGCACGCACAAAACAGGTAAAATTTGGTGTAGCTATAAATGCCTACCAAAGCAAATGTAAATGGAATCCATTTTATGCACCTCCTGCAAGGATAAGACTAAGCAAATGAAGTTAAAATTGGTAACCCAGAGAGATTTGAGGCACATCGACATCTGGAATCGTTCTTCAAACGTTTGGGGGCTTGATAAAAACCCCAAAACACATTAAGCCAGAGGATTTTTATATCCATGAAGATATAAATTTAATCCACATGTTTCTGATTTGTTTATACTTGAATCATTCAAGGACTGTTTGGTAAGTGCTGTCTCAATGTCTATGATATCTTTGGGCATGTTTATAGATCTTTCCCCATAAAAACAGAAAATTATGTTTTGCCAAGAGTAAATGAACGTAAAATACCAAAGTATTCCAGACTACCATGCATATCTAAATCAACAGATTTCTGTGTAAATTCTCAACCCAGCACTGTCTTTTTTTAATTGACTGGCCTTTGAGAGGCCAGTTTTTACACCATACACTTCCATGAAGGGAGATATTGTACTTAAATGAGTTCAATTCTAAAGGTCTATATATAGCTCAACACATTTATCAAGTCATACTGTAAACCTATGTGTAATAAAGTCTATACTTTATATTTAGATAACGTATGAATAAATGGACTTCTTGAAGCTTGTCCTAAGGAAATAGGCTTTGAGACAGAAATCTCATGCAGAAAGTTTGCTGAGGAGTGTGAAGCAGTGAGGGACGCAGGATTTGGCAGAGGGAGAAGCAAAACTGCAATTCAGGTGCAAGAAAGGCCTCAGCAACTTCTGCAGCTTAGATGACCTTTCAGAAATGTCCCCCAAACGAGGCAAAGAGGTAAGTTCTCTATATGCCCATATCCACCCATCACTGCACACAGAAAGACCAAAGAGAGGAGAGCACAGCCATGGGCTCGGCAGCTCCCTTCGGCGGAGGATAATTTCACCAAAAGCAAGACTTACCAAAAAGGGTATCTGGATGGGGAATCACAGTGTCCACTAAACAGGCTGTTGGAGTTTTCTGAGAATTAATCCTCTGTAAGTGTAAAACTTACCTAGTCTTTTAGTCTGATTAGCAACGCAAACTAAGTCATACTCATATATACACTCAATCAGCTGGTAGAGACATTAGGTAAGCAAGCCCATTTCACAGAAAATTGTCAACTCTTACTAGAGAGATTTTTATTTACAACAATGAATAACCAATATCTGTAGGTCTTTACTCAAATAAAGTTTCTCCACTTGTCTCCTGGCGTGACCCCCTCAAAAAGAAAACATCAATAAAAATAAATACATTTGGGGTGGGAGAAAGTGTATGGGTACAGAGAAAGGCAGTGCTGAAGATAATGGGGCAAAAATAAGTTGCAATAAGTTCTATCACGTAATTATTGTCCTTTGCTTTCAATACTTCCCATTCAATACTTGGTTCCTTAGTTTATTCATTCAACAAACATTGGTTTATGGCCTGCCATTTGTAGAAACTAAAATACAAACTACTAATATAGAACCTAGCCACCAAGGACCACTGAGACTAACAGAGGGAATTTGCATAAAAACAAATTATTGTAATACCATCATAGTAAAATAACACAATCATAGTTTATCCGTAAAATTTCTCTGGGTGCTGACAAAATTCCTAAATTCTAGCAGCAGATTCAAACTGTAGAATGTAAGGATGCTCCAAGACTCCACTTCCAACTAATACTCCTGGGGAACCTCTGAACACATTTCCCCTGCTCAGACCTCTCCCAGAATAAATTCCAATTTGAAGTATGAGAAGCATCCCGGAGGCTGACTAGCTGAGTCCAAACCTCATCGGCAGAGTGGCTCCCAGGTGGTAATGAGTACGTCACTGACTGAGTCCTCCTTTACATGAAATTCATTGAGCGAATTCCTATCGACCACAACCATGGGCCAAGCATTGGTCTAGCAATAAACAAGGTCCCTTTCTTGAAGGATATTACATGCTAGAGGCAGAAGTCAAACAACAACTAAATAAACAAAAAAATGCATGTATTCCGTGTTATCAGCTATGGCTAAGTGCTATGAGAGAAATCGCAGAGGAAGGGAAGAGGTAAAAGAAAGGGTGCTTTTTAAGACAGCCTAGACAGAGGAAGTGATATTTAAGAGAAGAGTTAGGGCGAGAACACCAGGGCTCAGAGACAAGAATGTGCTCTCAAATATCCTAGACCCGGTCCCCTGCCAGCTATTGTCATTGACCTCAGGCCACTTATTCCATGTCCACCCAAACACAAAAGCAGCCTGAATTCTCATACTATAAACTACATTAATATAGCTCTAAAATATACTGTTTCTTCTTAACATGAATTTTGAGTTCTAAGTGCCTGAGTTGTTAAAGAATTTTGTAGAAGTAGAACCCAAGTGTCATCATCAGTCCTTTATCATGGCTGCTTCCACATTGCAAACATGGGAGCATTCCCCACTTCATAAAGAAAACCAGCTAAAACAATTTAAGACAATATTGCCTCTAAAATCAGCAGCACTCCAGAACAAACCAAAAAGGCCTACTTCCCAAGATCAAACCTAAAACTATAAGAGTCCATTTTCTTTCTAGTTTTTAATTTCTAATCCATTAGAAGCTCTTTAATTTAGTGCAGTTAGATCCAAAGATAGATTAGCCAATTAATTTATTTTTTTTTAACTTTGGAAAGAATTTACACATGTACACATTATGTATATACATGTTTATACAGTTTCCACATTTTTCTTTTTACTTAAAAACATCTTTTTGGTGTACTGGCAAGTGCGTAAGACACATACACAGATTACCATTACAGTTCTTAAATATGAAAACGAGGGCCCTCCTTTCAAAGAAAACAATTTTCACTCAGAGTCGAGATGTTCTATGATGTTGTTTTGTTCCATCATTTGCCATTAGCTCTCTAAGACCTGGTCATTATGATACCAATACCTCTAGTCATTCAGTCAAAATCCAATTAACTGACTAAGTCTTTCATTTATATCTGACAAACGTCTTAGTGACCAAATGTTTAACTACATTGACTAGAAATACTAGCGTTAAGAGTAACAACCTTACAAAAATCAAATTCAAACTCTACGTATGCAGGAGAACATGTTTCTTAGGAAAACTCACCTCCATTAGAAATCATTTTGTTCTTCATATACTTGATACTTCTTTTCCCAATTCAAAATGATCCTCTAACCCCAAAGAGAAGTTAATCAAATGTGTGGCCTTCTAATGAAAGATCCCTGAAGTTTAATAGTGTCAGAAGTCTATAGTTGCTAACTTAGAGAACAGATTAAAAATTACCATTTGGTTTCAGTATTTGCTTAATTAACTCTTACCTACAAAACTCAGCATCCCCATTCTGGTCAATCATTTGCAATCTCTTGACATTCATACCACTTAAGTTACAGTCAACCAGTCAACAAGTATTTATTGCTCTACCAAACTGGTGAAATAAGCATAGCAATAATAATAAATTCCTGTTAGGGTTACATATTCTAGAAATGAAACATCACAAAGAATCTTACCTGTATAAAGACAGAAACAAAAATATTAAGAAAATGTTACTTGAAAGTGCTGGCAAATGTCTTTTTCCCCCCTCACTTGAGAAACATCAAAAGGATATCTTCAAGATTTATTTATTAGGGAAAATGATTTACCTACTATGCACACAAGACAATTTTATAATTGCCATTTGACTCTCAAAAATTTTGTGTTAAAATATTGATAAATGGAATTATCAGCTAAAAAAATGCCTATTGCAGTTTCCTGTATTTTTCAGTTGTGATTGTAATTAAGTTAATTTATATGTGTTAACCATATAAATTGGTTAACTATAAAATCCAGATTTTGAAAATCTGAAAAGTCACTGACAAGTTATATTTTAAGCTAATATTATGATTTTACTACATTTCTAAATCTCAATTCCTAAAGATACACACATATTTCCTCTTAGGAAAAAATGACATATTAAATTTAAAAAAAAACTACAGGGGATTTTTAGGGCAGTGAAATTATTCTGTATGAGACTGTAAAGGTAGAAACGTGTCAACAGACATTGGTCAAAACCCACAAGATGTAAAACACTCAGAGAAAACCCTAATGTAAACTGGAGATTTTAATCCATAACAATACATCGATAATGGCTCATGAATTATAACAAATGTGCCACGCCAATGCAAGATGTTAATAATAAAGAGGACAAGGGGTATAGTGGGAGACATGAGGGGGCAAATGCGAACTCTGTGCTTTCCACTCATTTTTCTGCAAATCTAAAACCACTCAAGAAAAACAGTCCATTAAAAACAGATAGAGAGGATTCAAATAAACATCCTGATCATCTTGCCTTCATACGGGTTAAACTCAATCGTCAAAATTAATAATGTACCCCCTTTGTCATCAGCTACAAATTTAAATCATTTTAGAAATTATGCCACTGTCGATAAGTGTCAATGCAATAAATCATGTCAAGCACAAACTCCATCTGCATTTCCTCCTCTTAGTGTATGCACATGTACCTTTATTCTAGTTTCAGTCCTGAAAATAACAGTGAACACAGGTGGAAGAGTGTGTACAGATGTTCATTAAAATTACAAAACCAACAATTCATACTTATCAATCCAGATAGAAGGCACATGGTATAAAGGAAGGCATTGATCTAGAAACTGTCACTATCATAGTACATCTATGGGAATCTAGAATCTTGGGTGCAGAGGTATTTTTAAAACTAAGAAGCTTTTAAAATATAGGGTGGAGAACAACGGCTTGGTCATCAACCTCTATGCAATTCCTCCTAGGCATTTAAGGAAAAAGGGAGAAATGTTTCAACTGAGATACTCATGTTCGGTGTTATTTTGGCATTCCCAAGCCTGAGTTTTTGATGAGGCCTCCATTTAGAGCTGTCTGAATGGTCTTAAGCTAATGTCCAACGCACTTGTGTCCAGACCACAAAAGTATAAATCCGTTAGTCTGAACTTGCCGTGAAGACCCAAGTGTCCACAAGAGAAACCAGGAATTCAAAGAATGCTTGAAACAAAATATCAATCCATCAAGGAGTATCTGTGGTAGATACCTACAAGGCATCTAACACAGAAATCATTTTCACACTAAAAAGCATTTTAGAAAGATTGCTACATTGGTGTCATGGGTATATCAATAATTTATAGTTAGGTGAAATGTTGACCCCAGAAAATGTTTCATGACAATAAAATTATGTTTCCATTAGGAGATATGTTCAAAATATGAATAAAATTGTAATATCCATTTTAATAGTGAAGGAAAACAAAAATTCAGGAAAAGACATTAGAGAAAAACATAAATTCAAACTAGCCATGGCAAAAGTGAAATTTGCTGCCTTCCACAATGTTACAGTAGTTAGCCTATCACTCCAATTTCTCAAAGTCAAAAGCCAGAACTAAGCAGTTTTAAAGGTGACTTAGAACAAACAAAAAGCAAAGCATTAGTAATTACCTCAGTTGCCCACATTATCTGTCTCCCACTGAATTCACTATTTCATGGTTTTCAGGTTTTTTCCAGAGCTACAATCTTCATTTAAAAAATGTCTTTAAATACCAGGGGTGCCAAAAAGATGTATACACATGACTTGTATTCATCTTTTGTTAGTGGTATATATTGAGTATAACAATTTTAATAGTTTTTTTTTCCTTTCTTAAAATGTGCATACATTTTTTTGGCACCGTCTGTATTCTCAGCTACCTCTTTTCTCATCTTCTTCATATTCCCTTTCCAACCCCCAAATTAATTTCAGTTTTAGTCAGACACACTTTTTATTTTGGAAAGCTACTCTATTCAAAGTGTAAGAAGAAAAAGGAGCATTATTTTAAGGACATTACCTTTGTGATGTGGCATAAATTAAACTCTTCAAAAATGAACATTAAAGTGATTCCAAGTATTGACAGAACTGGTCTCTGCTATTCAGATTCAAATAACTATATTATGAGCACAGGTCAGACCTGTTTGAGTTCACCTAAAGCCTCCTAAATTAACCACAAACGGGCCTCAAAATGTTGACTTGCCACTAACAGACCCAGCCTCACCTCCCCTTGGTTGGGTTCCTAGGAAGATCACGAAAAAATATTTAAATGCCTTAACAATTCAAGATACTAAATTCAAATGGTGAGAAAATAATATGAATAAAAATACCTATTCAAACATTAAAAGTCATTTTGTAAAATAAATTGGTTATCATAGGTTCTGCCTGCAGCAGCAGCTCTTACAAACTTTTCAGTGCATCAGGGTCATCAGAATTGTATATCAAAACTTCACTGGCAACAATCCTTGGACAATAAGCCTGTTGGATGCTTAGGAAAAACTATATGAGTAACAAGCACCCTCATACTACCATGTAGGGTATAAGCATAACCTTTGTGTTGTATTTACCTTTGTCTCACATCTACCTGTATATCAGCTGTATCACGATCTCTGAATACCAGCCTGTTTCTCCACTGGTACAGAAAAAGTAATGAAAACAATCAGTAGCTCCATACGGAAGGATTTTTTGTACAGAAGGATTTTTTTCTCTTTGCTTGTTGTCACTCTTTCCATCACAAAGTAAAATGCTTAAGGGAATTAAGGTATACTTATCAATCGTAAGTATTTTTCTTCTACCTGGAAAGTAATAGAAATGACTTGTATTTGTTGATAATTCCTTAACCTTAGCCTTCATTTCCAATAAAAATAGCAAGCTGTCAAATTAGCTTTCAGCCAATTTTTTTAAAGGAATGAAATGATAAGGATGGGCAGAGCAAAGGATTCCTGACTCTCCTGTCACTCACACCACTCCCTGCACTACGGGAATTGTTCCTGGGGTTCTGAACTGGTGATTTCTCCACCTATGCATATAGTTCACTGAAACTATCCAACCATCTCAGCTTATCACCTCCCTTTGCAAGGCGAGGCCTGGTCATTGTGTGTTTAGAACAATCCTGTAGCTAATACACATTTTTTTATAAATCAAAAGTCTGTGTGATTTTCTACCAAGACTAACTGGAGTCCATTCCAATATTGTATTTGAGTTTATCATTTATTTTCACATTTTAGAAACGAATCATAATAAGTATATTAAGACTATGTTACTTCTGTTAATATTACTTTATATTGCACTACAAGCCAGTAATAATACAGTTAGAACTGGTTAGCAAGACATTACTTTCAACTCAAAGCCTCTGAGAAAATAACCATGTGTCATAAATAACATAATTCGGAGCCAGAGGTGAGTGCTGAAATAAGTTTAGAGTAGGAGTAAACTCTAGTATTTAAAAGATTGAACAGTGTTGCCCATCAAGACTAACAATTTTGGAAAAAAAAGACAACAAATCTTGTATTGAACCTGAAAAAAAAAAATGAAAGAAAGCAGAAATTGTCAAAATGTTAGGCTCTTACCAGAAACGGACTCCAGCAAATGCAGGAGACACACATTATAGCCAGGAGCTGGATCACCATTTCGAAATGATGAGACCTGCCTTGTCTGTGCTGCTGACCCTTAAATTTAACTCTTAAAAGTGTAATTCCTGTGATGGCATTGCACAAGAACGAAACACCAAGGGATAAGAGCCCCAGAAAAGAAAAAAGGAGAAGATAAAACCTATCTTCCCAGTCTTTGACGTGTTCTGTTTTGTAGAAACACCAGGTCCTTGAAGCTTGAATTTTATAGTCTCGATGTCCAAGGATGGGCAGCAAAGCTATGAAAACAGCAAACAAGCACACACCACTCAACATCACTTTCACATGTTTGGATGTAATTTTCGTAGAATGAAATATTGGTTTGGTGACTCCAATACATCTCTCAATGGCCATCACACTGCCCAGAAAAAGTGGGCACAGACCAGAGAAGACCATGCTGATACCAAAAATACTGCAAAGGACATTTGATTGGTCAAAGCGGATCCAGTCTTTATCAGAAGCATATACAAATACTGCTATAGCTCCATTGATGAGGTGGCCAAAGAAGTCTGTGATTACCAGGCCACTAGCCAAAAGCAGAAACGAAGCCTTGGACTTCTGTCTAAATCTCTGATATGCCTTCATGAGTATAGCAATGGCAAGACTGTTTGACAAGATTCCCACCGTCATGAAGATTATTGAAAAAAATACTGAAAGCCGGTTTTCCGTCTGGCAAGTTGTATTTGAAAGGAGCCCAGCTGCAGGAGACACTGGCTGCTTGGAATTGTTCATGGACATTGTTGTGGAGATAAAAGCTGGTCGCTCAAGTCATCTCCCTCTCAGACCTTACAGGCTTGTAGTTCAGGTGTCTGGAGCATAAAGAAACAAGAATTATGAGCACTGCCTCACTGCTCATCTGCCATTTAAGAATGGAGGGCACCAGCACCCTGCGGTAGGAGTCAGATTCATCTGACCTATCATAAGCAAGGTTGCATCGTACTGAAAGCAGCACCCATCTGCCTATGGTTCCACATTTCATATTCAACGTAAAGAAGCTACGAAAAGTGAGCCTCCTTGATTAACCTCCATGGCCCCTCTGCAAATGAGCACCTCATAAATCTCCTCTTGACATGGCACAGATTCACAAAATCACTAGCAAGATGAGATTAAAACCCAACTACGTTTTTAAAAGCATAATAGTCTATTTAAATAACTAGATGAACTTTTAAAGTTTCTGTTTTTTTCTCTGATGGGCTTTTTCCCCAAACTGCAGATTATTCCTTAGATGAACTACCTGTTTGTCAAGTAGACAAAACAATTTTTTCCAAAACTTGGGAGGAGGCCAGAGTGGACCAGCAAGGTCACTTTCGCGAATGTCAAATGGGGCTTCTCTGAGTAAGCTCTAAAACTACGTGACTGACATCAAATAACAGCAAACCACTCGTGTCAGTGACCCACAGGAGGCAGTGGTGGTAGGAAGGTTTTCTGGCCCAGCTACCACCTGTGCAGAATTCCTGGGTCTCCATAGGAAAGGAGGCGAGTCCTGCTCACTGTGGGTACATCTACCCAGATGCTGTTGATTAAGCTACAGGGGATCTTCAGGGGCGCAATATCCAAAACGAAATATTTATCGTGGCTCTTTCCCTAGGGAGTTGAGGCCTGAGTCACAGACCCTGGATAACCAGGACCACAGCCACCCCGCCCCAAACTAATCCGATTGGCGTTTCCCGAGCAGCTTTCCGGGAGGCTGGGAATTCTGGAGCCAGCCTTTCCTAGTACCCCCCGTGGTGGGTCTGGCCGAGCCGCCCTGAGGACAGTCGCCTCCTCCAGATCTTACTCACCGCTCGACTTTCGCTGGTTAGTACCCCGCCTCCCTCAAGCGACTGCTTGCAACATCCTTCCCAAACCTCCTAACTTGCTGAAACTTTCTGCGATTGCTCAAACGCCAGAGGGCAGGTTTTCCTCCCACCCCGGGTGGCGCCAAAGGCCTGCGCTGGCCCCGGTGCGGGACTCGTGTTGCGGGCAGGGAACCACGGGGCGCGAAGGGGGTCTCTTCCTTTGTCCACTTCCCTCCTCTGAGACCTTTTCTACCTGGCTGCTCCCCACTCCGCAGCTCAGGAGCGGAACAGGTCAGCCAGAGTATCCTTCTCACTCGGGTCACCCCAACTTGGGGCATCTGATCCCAACTTGTCACGCGCAAACTAAGGTGCCCTCCAGGGCAGCCGGCTGCAGCTGCCGGGGATGGGATGGCTAAACCTCAGTCGCGTTGAGCGTTGGGCGGCAGGCGCGTGGGAATCCAGCGGTTGGAGGAGTGGTTACCTTTTCATCCTTGGCCGCCCCGAAGGACTCACGGTGGAGCAGAAGAGCGCGCAGCTCCGTGAGCCATCGTGCGCCCGCAGCCGCTCAGCTTCGCTCCGTCGCCGCTGCAGGTTGCCCGGCGCAGCGCCGCCCTCCTGTCTGGCTCCCGCTCCAGGTCCAGTTGAGTGTCCACACGCGTCCCTCCCCGCTCTCCTTCAGCGCGGAACCCGCGCCTCCTTCAATCCCTGAGCACCTAGCAGCGCTCGTAGCCTGGGCGAGACAGAGGGCGAGAGTGACTTCCACCCCCTTCCTCTTCTCCCTCCTCCCCGCCCCCTTTTCAAAGAGCCCAGAGCCGGATCAGGAGAGACCAGGGCACAGCGCCCAGTGCTACGCCCCCCGCTCCCATCAGCATCTGAGCTGCCCTCTCAGCAGCCCGACCACTAAGGGAAAAGTTTTGTTTTAAACTCATTTTCAAGCTAAAGGCGCCATCTCTAAGGTTGCACAATAGGAATGTGGAAAGCTGAGGAAAGTCTAGACAGCTGTCGTGACAGCGTGTTGGACTGTCAGATTGTAGTCTGCAGACTGAACTCGTTCCAAAATCCAGCTCGAAGAGGATAAAGAAAGCAGGTAGAAAGAAAGATGGTGTATTTGAGGAAGGGCTTAGTGGCCAATATCCAGGGGATTAAAAACAGGGATTCAAGCAAACCACGTGTTGTAAATGGAAACGGTCACCGCTTAGGATTCACTGTCACTTGGCGGACTGGACTATGTTTCCGATTTTCTAAATAATGTGAGAAGGGAAAGGGATGTGAAGAATTCTTGAAGGACACCTGCAGGAAAGGGATTAGTAATGTTTTAAAGATTTCAAAAACCTAATGGTGAGAGAATTTCTACTATGTTTACCCAAAGAGATGTGAACCTAACAAGTTTTGTGGAGATCATTTTACGATCAAGAAATATCCACTACTTCATTAGGAATTATGATTTGAGCCATTTTAATAATGTAACTTTTTTTTGCTAATATCGTTTTGATCCATACCTATTAACTGGGTCTCATTTTTCCAGCTAAACATTTATGGGAATCTATTACTGACCTTTGCTCTTTTTATTTTAGTAAAATACTGCCACCACCTATGCGAAAAATCAGTACATAGAAATAAACACTCTTTTCTCCGTTCTAAAAGCAGAAGGGGCCTCTAAATTCCTGGGAATTGAAAAGGATCATAAAATGCTTAAGCAAGATAAAATAAATTAGCCATTAACTATAGAAAAGAACAATTGTACAGTTTTCCCCTGTGGTAGGTATTGGGGTGGTTTTTGTTTTTAATGATAATGATTACAACTTGTAAAATAAAGTCTTACTCAGGTATGGTCAGGGAATTGAAAAATTTGGTTAATTAAATATTCTGGTTAGTAGAGAAATATTATATCTGGATGGCCAGTATCCAAAAAAAAACAAAAAAAAAAAAACTATGTAATAAACCACAGTAAAAATATGAATGACATGGAGCACTATTCGTTCTTTTAATGATTAATAGCTCTTAACCACATTACATTGCAATTATCTGTTTACTTATGTTTCTCCCACTGAACTGAATTCCTGCAGAGATCTTGTTCATTTCGTCATCCACACCTAGTACCATGTCTGGTTACTTATCAAATGCTGTTTGAATTCAATGTTACAATCAGCATTTCCAGTATTACAGTTCGAGATCTTGAAAACTCTCCATCTCTCACTAGTGCACCTCACTAACATCAGCAGCTCTATCTACCGGATAAAAAAATAAAAATTTGCATTATTGCAATGTCAAATTATAATATTCATTATGTAGCATATTCAAAAATATTAATTTAGTTTTCAAAGTACTAGATAAACCACATTTTTCAAATAAATTATCTAATTTGCATATATTCTTGGAGTTCGTTTTTTAGAATCCATTCCTTAATCAAGGTATATTTAACCTGAGTAGCAATAAAAGATTCTAAAGCACCAACACCTCTTTCCTCAAGCTAAAAAGAATATATTACAATTCGTAGTAATTCGGGAAATTAAAGAACTACCTACTCTTAAAAGAAACACACACACACACACACACACACACACACACACGAGTGCTCAGATAAGGAAGAAGAGCTGCGGAATCAGCAAACGAGGGAAATAAACAGATAAAAAATTAGTGGGTGCTAGGGAATAGCTGATAATTTCTTCTGAACAGTGGTAGTTGGTATTGTTACTTCTGAGAAATGGACACTCACATAAAACTATTCATTTGCACCTTCATTCAACAAATTTCTTGAGCACCTTCTTTGCGTCAGGCACTGTGAGAATAAAGCATACCCTGCTCGAATGGGCTTCTAGGCTAGGGGAAGGCACTTACTTTTGTGGCATCCATACTCAAAGCCTTGATGTGATTTTACATGTCCAGAATTTCCTTTGTGTTAAGTGTCAGCCTGTCTGCAAAAAGATAACATACCATGACAGGTGGGTGCTTGGCAATCACCTTCATTCAGAATTAGATGCTGGACACTTTGCTCAGAAGACGTGCACACTGTAATGAAAGTCACAGAAACAGACACTCACTGACACTGAGGTTGAAATAAAAACTCGATAAAAATCAAAGGGATTGTTGGAAGTTGATTTTTATAGTTTTAATAAAACTGTCTAAAAAGCTTTCCTGGAATTCCCCATAAAGATTAATAGTAGAAACATGCCCCAGTTTACTAGCAATGAAAATAATAGTAATTTCTTTCCATCTTTTTATTTTTATGATATAACAACTTGATACATAAAAAGTAACATACGTAACACATTTGTAAGTTGTAAATGATAATGTAAAATAAACACCCATTCACCTACTACCTAGTTTAAGACTGCAGTAATTTCTTAGGGCTGCTGTACCAAAGTACCATAAACTGGGTGGATTAAACAACAGAACTTATTTTTTTTTTTAGAGTCTGGAGGTTAGAAGTCCAAAATCAAGGTGTTGATAGGGTTGGTTCCTTCTGAGGGCTGTAAGGGAGAATCTGCTTCATATCCCTCATCTAGCTTATGGTGACTTCCTGACAATCTTTAGCATTCCTTAGCTTGTACATGCATCACTCCAATCTCTCCCTTCATTTTCACATACAATTCTACCTGTGTCTGTCCTCACATGACCATCTTCTTATAAAGACCCCATTCATATTGAAGTAGGGAGCCCACCCTACTGCAGTATGACTGGGTCTTAATCAATTACATCTGCAATGACCCTATTTCCAAATAAGGTCAAATTCTGAGATTCTGGGGGTTAGGGCTTCAACATACCTTTTGAGGGTGGTGGGAGCAATTCACTCCATCACAAGGACTACACTAGAACATTAGTAATATTATTACATCTATCTGTATGTTTCTGCCTCCATTCCACTCCTCTGTACCCTCCCCAAGACACAGCAGAGATAACTACTATCCTAAATTGTTCGTCATCATGCTCTTGTATTGTATTGTTTTGTCACATAAACATGCAGATGAACCAATATATTATTTAATTTTTCTTGTTCTGTAACTTAACCTTCTGAAACTCACTTTTTTCATGCAAGATTTATAACATACATGAATATTGTTATATGCAGTAGTTTATTCATTTACAACGTTCTTTCTATAATACCTCAATGTTTGGATATCCAAATATTTTAATATTATTCTGTCAATAATAATAGGGGTTATTTCCAGTTTTTGTCCTTAGGAAATATTCTACTATGAATGATCTCATACTCATCACCTTGTGTAGGAGCTTCTCTAGGATATATAACTAGAATGAAATTACTGTGCCATAGGGTATACGACTGTTCAA
This sequence comes from Rhinolophus sinicus, assembly GCF_036562045.2. NCBI lineage: Eukaryota > Metazoa > Chordata > Mammalia > Chiroptera > Rhinolophidae > Rhinolophus > Rhinolophus sinicus. The sequence goes on along the minus strand of NC_133756.1, from coordinate 42,781,627 downwards.
CTTTGCCAGAGAATGCTAAATCTTGTATCAATTCACACCCCTTCCAATTGTGCATAAGAGTTCCCCCTGAGTCACATTCGTGGTAAGACTGGGAATTGTCTAGCTTTTTAATTATTACCAACCAGATGGTTGTAAAATGATATCTCATTGTGGACCTAAATTATATTTCCCTTTGCATTCATTTTTCCTCTCCTATGGAATAATCTGTTCATCTTTTTTGTCCAATGCTTTACTAGGTTGTCTTTTTCTTAATTCATTATGTGTTCTAGATACTAGAACATGTCAGTTATATGTTTTACAAAAATCTTTTTCTAAATCACAGCTTACCTTTTCATTTTCTTTATGCTATCGTTTTTTATAAACAATTCTTAATTTTAATGTAATCAAATTTAAATATTTTAAATCTCATCTTCTGTGTTGTGTCTTGGCACTTTTATGTCAAATTTTAAAAGTCCTTCCAGAACCTGGATTATAAAGGTATTCTACTGTATATTTTCTAAAAATTTTAACATTTTTGCCTTCCACATTTAAGTCTTCAATCTTTCTGATAATGATTTTTGAGTATTATGTGTGGTAGGATCTAGGGCTTTTCTCCATATGGATAACCAATGTTTTTGGTGTCATTATTAAATAATTCCTCTATTATGGGTTGAATTATGTTCCCCAAAAATTTATATGTTGAATTTCTAACCCTCAGTACCTCAGAATGTAACCTTATTTGGAGAGGTCTTTACAGAGGTAATCAAGCTAAAATGAGGTCATCAACGTGGGCCCTAATCCAGGATGACTGGTGTCCTTATAAAAAGGGGAAATTTGGAGATGGACACACATACAAGGAGAACACAATGTGAACATGAAAATGGCCAACTATAAGCCAAGGAAAGCAGTCTGGAACAGAATCTTCCCTCACAGCCCTCAGAAGGAATCAACCCTGCCAACACCTTGATTTTGGACTTCTAGCATCCAAAACTGAGACAATAAATTTCTGTTGTTTAATCCACCCAGTTTGTGGTACTTTCTTATGGCATCCCTAGCAAATTTATACACCCTCCCTTCCCCCACTAATCTGGAATATACCTCTCTGATATATCAAGTTTCCATATATGCATGACAAAACTTATTTGTTGACTGCCTACCATATAGTAAAAACTATACTAGGTACTTTGATCATGTTATATTTAATCCTCTACACAAATGTATGAAGTCCAAGTGGCCATTATTTCTCACCTGAATTATAGCAACAACTTCCTCCTAATTGTCTCCCATTTTGTTCCATGACCCAATGCAGTCAGATTGATCTGTTGAGCATAGGCTCCAAGGGCAGACTGGCCAAGTTCATATTCAAGGCCCTCCATTTATAACTAGTTTCATAACCTTAGGAAATTATCAAATTCTTTTATGCCTTAGTTTCCTCATTTCAACAATGTAAAAAATAGTAATACCTACCTCATGAGCTTGTTATAAAAATTAAATTAGTTGAGTGCTTTGAAGAGTACCTGGTATTTCATATGTGGTAGCTATTACTATATCCTTATAAAATGCAAATATGGTTATACTGAGCTCCAACTTACAACCATAAAATGGCTTCCAGTTTCTCATCATTTACCCCAAGCAGATTTTCTGGGTCCTCAGTTCAGAATAGATTAATTTTTTTAAATATTAATTAGGTTTGGGAAAACTATTAAACAATTGTTAAACAGAATTCTTTACCAAAGAATGTTAATAGAGACTATCGTGCACTGTGAATCTTCTGGAAGGGAGAAAATGCTCAGTGGGTCCCAGTGGACTTGGTCCCTCCCACTGGGAAGTATACTGTTTAGGAAGCGCTACTGCCACCCTTAAGATACACTCAGAATTCTTTAACATGGTTTTCAAGGCCCTTCCTACTCTATCCAGCTACTTCTCCCCTGAGGCTTAACTCTCATTCCTCACCCCTAGAACTCTATGCCTCAGCAACACTGACATTCTTACTACTGAAACCTGTCTCTCTGCCTTCATTCACCCACTATTTTGAACTACCTACCTTCACACCTTCACACATTGCCTGACCCCTATTCAAGCTTCAGGGCTGAACACCCCACAAGTTAGTGTGCTTTCTGCACATCGTGCTAACTGCACATCTGTCATCACCATTGTGTTTCCAGCATCTTGCACATGCTGCGGAGCTGCTTAGGGAGGGAGGGAGGGAGGGAGGGAGGGAGGGAGGGAGGGAGGGAGGGAGGGAGGGAGGGAGGGAGGGAAAGGAGCACAGATTTAGAAACCCAAACACAAAGAAGTGAAATAAATTGCCTGGTTAGGATGGCAAGCTCATGTGACAAAAATCAAGTCTGTTTCCCCACAAAACCCATACTCACGCCAACTCTTTGTATTGCCTCTGGGTTTAATAAATCATAAAGTGCTGTCCTTTACACACACGGTTTGTTGCTGCTAATCCTACCACCAGGAGAACGGATGCCTGTATTGTTTTCCCTCCAGTGCAAAAAATTTTGCAATAATCCATCTACATTCTTTCACAAGATTCAAGACCAATGGTGGCACTTTTTTAGCACTAATGTTTTTGTTAACTGTTCGTGACAAGGGTAGAAAAGAAAGTCTGGGAGGTAGAAAGAAGGGAAAGGTTGGAAAGAGGCAGAATAGCAAGATAATATTTATTGATTTCCTGTCCTGTGCCCAGCACTGTGACAGGCTCTGCTAGTGCCCACATTAACACCAGCAGGTAGTTATTTGATCTTCATGATACAGAGGAGAGATGAGGAAACCAAGCCCAGAGAGCATACACTATTTGCCCCAGATCACAAAGTTATGCTGATAATGAGATACAACCCAAACCATGAAGTACTCAGCTCTTTCTGCTTCATTTTGAGGGACAGGCAGCAGTTCAGACCCTCTTAAAAACCTCCTGTTTATTCCCCAGCTCCCTTCAGTCCGGACCCTACAGATGGCCACTCCCTCTACAACCTAGGTGTCTATCACTATTTGTTATTTATTCTACAAATTTCTTGGGCTCTTAACATGAGCAAGGTATTATGCTAAGGACATTTAAATGTAGAGGTCATGTAGCCCCAGTGTCTGCCCTCAAAGAACTTAAAATCTAGAGTGGCATGCTAGTTCTTATTAACATTAACCTCTTATTTTTTTACTTTATTTTTTAACTTTCCAGTTCACCTTCATCCTTTTCCAGGCTCTCATTTGCTCTTTTGGAACTTTTCTTCCTGACTTATCTGATTTCAATATTTGCTATAGATATATAGGATTCAATTAAGAAACAACTTTAATCCACCCAGTAAACTATCTTTTTAAATGGCCTTGAGCAGATGGGACACAAGACATACAACATCTGACCATTAAGTTCGTGAACTTGTTGCAACGGTGTTGCTAACCTTTTTTGATATCAGAGGGATTATTCATTATGAATTTGTACCAACTGGACAGTTAACCAAATTTACTATTTGGAAGTGTTGAAAATGCTGTGTGAAAAAGTTAGATGACCCGAACTTTTCGCCAACAATTCATGGCTCTTGCATCACCACAATGCACCAGCTCACACAACACTGAGAGGGGGTTTTTAGCCAATAAACAAATAGCTGTATTGGAACACCCTCCCTACTCACCTGATCTGGCCCCCAATGACTTCTTTCTTTACCTGAAGATAAAATAAATATGGAAAGGAAGACATTTTGATGACATTCAGGACATCAAGGGGAATATGACAACAGCTCTGATAGCCATTCCAGAAAAAGAGTTCCAAAAATTGCTTTGAAGGGTGGACGAGGTGCTGACATCAGTGCATAGCTTCCCAAGGGGAGTACTTTGAAGGTGACTGTAGTGATATTCAGCAATGATGTAGCACTTTTTGTAGGATGAGTTCACGAGCTTAATTATCCAACCTTGTATAGTGCTTGACAAGAGTGAAAGTTAGCAAGCAAGAGTTTGTTGCATGGAAGGGAAAGGGTGAGGTGCAGTATCACAGAAATGCCTGAAGGCACTAGGGCCCTCAGCACAGGGTGCCAAAAAGAAGGACAGTGTTGTGCAAAGAAACTTTGCCTCCTTCACTTCTTTTGTTCTTACTTGCATATGACAGATATAGAATTTGCATCTTTCGAGAACTGTGTCTTGAATACCATGCTAAACACTTTACGTGATAAACATCCATTAATTTTTATAACGACTCTATAAAAAATGCAAAACCATGATCCTCATTTTGCACATGAAGCAACTGAGGCACAGGAAGATTAAGGGATTGAGTCATACAACAGTACAGTATGAACTCAGTCCCAGGTCTGGTCGACTCCTGAGTCCCTGGCCTTAAGCCCTGGCCCACACTGCCTCACTGAAAATGATAAGCAGCCAAGACTCCTCTGTGCACTGTGGTTGGACACACAGGGTTGTCCACATATTGGCAGCTGTCATGGAATATCCTGTCGTGGCTAAGTGGTTATCAGGAGTCATCTTGATTCCTTGACTGCATTCAATACTTGTCTACAATTTTCACATGAACTTCACTTTAGTAATGCTTCAAAACCCAAATCCAAACCAACAGCAACCAAATCCAAAGTAAATCTGAAACCACCATGAAGAATAATGAGATCATCCTTGGAAAAATAAAGAAAATCAACCCTTAAAAAAACATTAAAAATTAATCTTAAACTGCAATCCAAGTAAAGAGAGACTGCACGGGACAATATTGATAGGCTCACTGTTCCCCTAACTCAGCATGAAGAGGAAACTGCTTTCCCTGAAAGATGGAGCCATCAGAGCTGTGGAAACAATATCAAAAAGCCGAACTCCAAAATAGGACTGGCTTCTTAGGCATGTAGCCAGTGTGATCTTGAAATTTGGAATCATTTTACTTTTGAATTTGTGTTTTGTAAGTACAGTCCAATGGGACAATGGGGCATGGACCAGGGCTTAGAACCTCTGGTTCCTTCCTGCACGATGGCACCTTATTTGGATGCGCCTCCCTGAAACGGGTTCTTGGCCACCCATTCCCCTGTTCCAGACCCCAGCCAGACTCCCCTCCCTCACCCCCCTCCTCATCGCTACTGCCACTCTTTAGCTAGGAAGGGGCCTAGCCATGAGCTTGGGTAAGGTTGGGGTCAGGCACACACCCTGTGGCATCTGAGGGCCAGGCATACTTGCTGCCATTGCCACTCCAGGTGAGATTTATCTGGGCCAGGGCAGGGGCAAGCCTTTCACCCACTGTCATCCAGGTACTGAAAATATCCTGGCACAGAGGCTTAAGATCTATAGTGGTTGCCCAGTCTACTGTGGGCTGGAGCAGTAGGCCCATGGAAATAGGGAATACTTGGTTCGATTCCCCTGGCCTCAATCCCCTGCTGAGGCATTGCACATAGATAGTCCCTTCTCTGGTGGGAGGAGAAACCCAGAAGCCATCAGATCCAAGTGAATATGCACCCCAAATCACACAGGGGGACCCCTGGGTGCCTGTGAGGGTCTGCATTGGAGCTATGAGTACCCCTATTCCCAAGGAAGCCATCAGCTGGCTCCATGCCTGGGGGATCTGCTCTTTTTCCAACCTTTCTCATTCTGTCTTCAGTTTGTCTCTGACCAGCTAGAGGCACCCTTGAAGGACAAGCCACAAAATACAAATTTTGTGAGTTTGGTGACTCTACACACAAGTGAACTATTCTGATATTTGCATTTGAATTGGCATTGCACAATACAGAGATGATTGATAAAAAGTCATGCTAATAATTTACCATTTTAATTTTTGTTTACCTAGAACATCAAATAGCAAATAAATAATATGATGACAAAATGAGAGACTACAAAAAAAAAGAAAAAAGTTTTCTATTTTATACCTTTAACTGCACTTCCTTCCTGCTTTTTGCATTTCTCCCAGCTTCTACACATTGAATAATGGATCTTAGCCATCCATGCATCCCCTAGCCTAGTGCCTAGGCTATAACATACAATCAATAAATATTTGGTAAGTGACCAATTTTTCCCTCTGGCACTAAAACCTTTCTATCTGCTAACTGGCAAAGAGGCTGTGTCTTCCTTTTTTTAATCTTCGATGAAACTTAGCACAATTCCTTTGTTGATGCTCGTTAATATGTATTGAATAACTATAAACAGTTGTGTTTTCCCTTGTCTCAACAACTGTATTTCTGTAGACAATATGAAGTGGAGACAAAATTACAGACTGAATAAATTAAAACAAAAAATACTCTCAAATTATTCAACACACAAGGCAGGGGGGAAAAAACTGAGAAGAAAAGTGATTCTTAGCCTAAACTGTGCAACTATTTACCCACATTCTCCGCAACATGTTCACATCTAGGCACAGTTGAAGCACCACATCTCATTTTCTAAAAGCTAGTTATAACTTACCCTAATGTGGTGACACGGTTTTTTCAACTGAAAAAAATTTTTAAATCAAATTGAAAGCACTGTATTGTCATATTTTTTTAAAGTTCTAAAAAATCTTGGCTTTCAGAGTGTGACTTCTTTGACAGTAAGAGGATCTCATCTTGTGAAAATGTCACAGCCAGTTATCACTAACCGGAGAGTAAAGCTGCTGTCAGATTGCTGTGTCCTTAACAAATGGAAAGTGATTTTTTCACACATGTTGGAAGTTTGTTCTTTCACATAATCAAATCTTTATTCTCAATAGGATAATCATCAGACAGAAATGTCTCCCTTTCCAGAATGCCTCTCCTGCACATTGAGTGCCTTCTGCATCTCTGCCAAAGTTGATGCTTTAAACACAACTGAATGAGGGTAAAACTTTGTCTCAAAATATGTACCTTCTGACATCTCTATTCCTTCAAACAATCCCAGATATCTAGTTGGTCAATATATTAGTCATTGTTGATGCCTCCTCTCTCCCCATCCGTCAATAGGTCAACATGCCAAGTCAGTCACGAATTAGCTATTTATCTTGGACAAGTCACTTGACCTCTCTGAGCTTCAGATGTCTTATCTACACAGTGGAGAGCAACAGGCAAAGGAAAGAAAAAGAGGACAAATGGCTAGGCCAGACTTTAGGATTCTGTATTAGTCAAGGTTCTCCAGAAAAGCAGAAATAATAAGGTTGTGCGTGTGTGTGTGTGTGTGTGTACATAAACATTATGTACATATATTAATATAACATCACATCACAGTACAACACAACATAACATAATATGAGGTCTGACAATTAAGTTCGTGAATTTGTTGCAATGATGTTGCTAACCTTTTTTGATATCAGCAGGATTGTTCATTATGAATTTGTACCAACTAGACAGTTAACCAAGTGTACTCTTTGGAAGTGCTGAAAAGGCTGCGTGAAAAAGTTAGACGATCTGAACAAATTATTTCAGCAAAATTAAGAAAGTTTGACCTCAAAATAATCAATCAGAAATTTATGAAATAAAAGGAAGCAGTGATATCAGCTGAAATTCAGTGGGCTTCAAGCAGAATCCTTACATATTTACACTCACAGGCAATGGAAACCTTTTGTCTCACCCACATATACAGTTGACTGATATCATTCTTCTAAACTGCTTCGTGTTCTGAAACTGATCTAGAAGATATCTCTGTGTCTATGGCTACCCTCTAGTTTACACTATTGATAATTTATTTCAATTGAAAACTGTTTAATTGAATTGACCAGATATGTATTATGTTCTAGAAAATAACTGCTAATAAATCTATAAAATGGTTTCCTTTTCCCAATATAGGCTTGTTGTAAGGAGAAAAATTAATCTCACATTTATTACAGTAAATGCTCAATAAATGTTTATTTTCACTCTTATCAAAAATGTTAGGGAATATTCAGTGACAACCACATGCACCACTTAGATACAATACCCCTAAATATTTCTTTAGTTATCACATGCCATCAATTCTTAAGTCTCTTTGAAGGACAAAGTAATTACTTCTCAGACTAGTGAAAGTCAAGCAGCAAAAAGAATTCCTCTGAAAAAAGCTCATTCGTAAATGTGTGCTTATTATTATTACTAATAATACTAAGCAAATAGCTTTTCTTAGAACTAACAAATTTAAAGGGGTTAAGAATACTCTCAATAACAAAGGATGTTGCTATGTGTGGATATAGTTGTAATACTTCTCCCAGTGTCGAACATGAGCTTTTCTAATATAATAAACACTTTCTTGAAATGTCTGCTCTCTAGAGTCCAATAAAAACTTATTTAAATGTTAAGAGCTCTTTAACAGCATTAAAAAACAAAGCAAATTTTCAAAATAATCGTCCAGAGAGGTTTTGTAGTGTGTTTTTTTAGAATTAGATTGATAATTGTCTGAGCAAAAATGTTGATTTGTATAGATCAATCGTTAAAAACATTTGATTTTAAAATCTCAGGAAAAACTGTATGTATAAGCTGATACTTTTTCTTTCTCCTGGTGGTTCCAAGGTATCTAAGTTCAAAAACAGACTTTGCATGTATGTGTGTGCAGTGAGGGGTGCAGTAGGCTGAAACTTGTGCAGGCTAAATTAACCACCTATGAATTATTAGAAGTAACAACAAGCGGCTAAATGAATTCATTTTTTTAAAACAACAAATAACAATTAAGAAAAAGATTTTTAATCACTGAAACGTTAACAATCTTAACTGTTATTTCTTTGTCCACCGGCATATTCTCTTTATAAGCACTGAAGACAGGTTTTATGATTCATAGCACTCAAAAATTATCTTTGGTATTTTTATGAGGTTCAAGATAATTTTATTAAAACTGAAACCTAGATTCTGGACATCTTCCAGAAAAGGGAGATATGGGGTAATATGAAAAATAATGTTAGCCAGCATCACTGTAAAACCCAAGAAAGTAGACCAAGTAATAAAGCAGAGGTCCAAAAACTCTGGAAAGACCTTTTAATTCAGGCTGTTCCCAGCAGCTGCAGGCAGCAGGTCCAGCCAGGCAGGAGTCTAAAACTGAAGGATCCTGTTCTCCCCAAAATCAGTGCCTTTGGGGAAGAAATAAGTATTAAAATACTGGGAATTGGCTGGGCAGGAGTTCCAAAAAAACACTTGAGGCTTACTATTCCTCATTAAAAAGGGGAAAACATAAAAAGCTTCCATGGAAAAATGTCATTTTCAATTGTTTATCAAAGGAAAATCTGAAATATATACATTCCAATTGTTTTCTTTTTGCAGTTTGAAAACCACTATTGATCAACGACTAATGGATACTGGAGATGATACTGAAAGCAATGTATTTTTTAATTATTTTTAAGTAGAAGTTCAAAACTGCAAAATAAAACTATACATTACGATTAGCTTGAAAACATTTCCTCCCTAACAACAAGATAAATATTCAGGAAGAAAAATTGTGTTCATGGAGGTAAATTTTTGTAATTTTTCCTATTATGTTTTAATCAATATTACAAATTTTTTTTTTTTTTTTTTAATTTACTGGGGTGACAATTGTAAGTGAAATTACATAGACTTCAGGTGTACAATTCTGTATTACATCATCCATAAATCCCATTGTGTGTTCACCATCCAGAGTCAGTTCTCCTTCCATCACCATATATTTGATTCCCCTTACCCTCATCTCCCACCCTCCATCCCCCTTACCCTCTGGTAACCACTAAACTATTCTCTGTGTCTATGAGTTTTTGATTCTCACTTGTTTGTCTTATTCTTTTGTTGTTTTTGGTTTATATACCACATATCAGTGAAATCATATGGTTCTCTGCTTTTTCTGTCTGACTTATTTCGCTTAGCATTATACTCTCAAGAGCCATCGATGTTGTCACAAACGTTCCTATATCATCTTTTCTTACCACCGAATAGTATTCCATTGTGTATATATACCACAACTTCTTTATCCATTCATCTATCGAAGGGCATTTTGGTTGTTTCCATGTCTTGGCCACCGTAAACAAAGCTGCAATGAACATTGGAGCACACGTGTCTTTATGTATAAACGTTTTCATATTTTTGGGGTAGATACCCAGGAGAGGGATTGCTGGGTCATATGGTAATTCTATTCGTAATTTATTTAGGAACCTCCACACAGCCTTCCATAACGGCTGCACCAGTCTGCATTCCCTCCAACAGTGTATGAGGATTCCTTTTTCTCCACAGCCTCTCCAACACTTGTTACTATTTGTCTTGTTGATGATAGCCATTATGACTGGGGTGAGGTGATATCTCATTGTGGTTTTTATTTGCATTTCTCTGATGATTAGTGATGTTGAGCATTTTTTCATATGTCTATTTGCCATTTGTATGTCCTCTTTGGAGAAATGTCTCTTCAGGTCCTCTGCCCATTTTTCAATTGGGTTGTTTGTTTTTTGTTGTTGAGTTGCATGAGTTCCTTGTATATTTTGGATATTAGCCCTTTATCGGAGGCACTGTTTGCAAAAATCTTCTCCCATTCAGTTGGTTGCCTCTTTATTTTGTCGATGGTTCCTTTTGCTGTGCAGAAGCTTTTAAGTTTCATATAGTCCCATTCATTTATTTTAGCTTTTACTTCCATTGCCTTTGGAGTCAAATTCATAAAATGCTCTTTGAACCCAAGGTCCATAAGTTTAGTACCTATGTTTTCTTCTATGCAGTTTATTGTGTCAGGTCTTATGCTTAAGTCTTTGATCCATTTTGAATTAATTTTGGTACATGGTGACAGATAGCAGTCCAGTTTCATTCTTTTGCACGTGGCTATCCAATTCTCCCAGCACCATTTATTGAAGAGGCTGTCTTTTCTCCATTGTATGTTTTTAGCTTCTTTGTCAAAAATTATCTGTCCATATTTATGTGGTTTTATTTCTGGGTTCTCAATTCTATTCCATTGGTCTATGTGTCTGTTTTTCTGCCAATACCATGCTGTTTTGATTATTGTAGCCCTGTAGTACAGGCCAAAGTCAGGGAGTGTGATACCTCCAGTATTGCTCTTTTTTCTTAAGATTGCTTTGGCTATTCAGGGTCTTTTGTGGTTCCAAACAAATCTGATGATTTTTTGTTCTATTTCTTTTAAAAATGCCATTGGGATTTTGATGGGGATTGCATTAAATCTGTATATTGCTTTGGGTAATATGGCCATTTTAACTATGTTGATTCTTCCAATCCATGAGCACGGAATGTCTTTCCATTATTTTTGTGTGTGTGTCTTCTTCAATTTCTTTCAAAAATGTCTTATAGTTTTCAGCATATAGGTCTTTCACATCCTTGGTTAAGTTTATTCCTAGGTATTTTATTCTTTTGCTGCAATTGCAAAAGGAATTCTTTTTGTATTTTTTTTCTGAGATTTCATTGTTAGTATATAGGAATGCAATGGACTTTTGTACATTGATTTTGTAGCCGGCAACTTTACTGTATTCGTTGATTGTTTCTAATAGCTTTTTGGTGGAGTCTTTAGGGTTTTCTATATATAGCATCATGTCATCTGCAAAGAGTGATAATTTAACTTCTTCATTCCCAATTTGGATGCCTTTTATTTCTTTCTCTTGCCTGATTGCTCTGGCAAGGACTTCCAACACTATGTTGAAAAGCAGAGGTGATAGGGGACAGCCCTGTCGTGTTCCTGAACGTAGAGCAAAGGGCTTCAGTTTTTCACCATTAATTATGAGATTAGCTGAGAGCTTGTCATATATGGCCTTTATTATGTTAAGGTATTTTCCTTCTATAACTATTTTATTAAGTGTTTTAATCATAAATGGATGTTGTATCTTGTTAAATGCTTTTCTGCATCAATTGACATAATCATATGATTTTTGTCCTTTATTTTATTTATGTAATGTATCACATTGATGGATTTGCAGATGTTGAACCATCCTTGTATTCTGGGATGAACCCCCTTAATCGTGATGAATAATCTTTTTGATGCATGATTGCATTCGATTTGCTAGAATTTTGTTTAGGATTTTTGTGTCTGTGTTCATCAGAGATATTGGTCTGTAGTTTTCTTTTTTTGTGTTGTCTTTACCAGGTTTTGGTATCAGAATAATGTTGGCCTCATAAAACGAGTTAGGGAGTAATGTCTTTTCTTCAATTTTTTGGAAGAGTTTGAGCAGGATTGGTATTAGATCCTCTTTGAATGTTTGATAGAATTCACTAGTGAAGCCATCTGGTCCAGGACTTTTGCTTTTGGGAAGGTTTTGGATGACTGATTCAATTTTGTTACTGGTGATCGGTCTGTTTAGATTTTCCAGTTCTTCATGGTTCAGCCTTGGAAGGCTATATGTTTCTAAGAACTTGTCCATTTCTTCTAGGTTATTGAATTTGGTGGCATATAGTCCTTCATAGTATTCTTGGATGATCCTTTGTATTTCTGTGGTGTCCGTGATAACTTCCCCTTTTTCATTTCTGATTTTGTTAATTAGTGTCTTCTCTCTTTTTATCTTAGTGAGTCTAGCCAAGGGTTTGTCAATTTTGTTAATCTTTTCAAAGAACCAGCTCTTTGTCACATTAATTTTTTCTATTGTCTTTTTGTTCTCTATTTCATTTAGTTCTGCTCTGATTTTTGTTATTTCCTTTCTTCTGCTGACCTTGGGTTTCATTTGTTCTTCTAGTTCTTTAAGGTGTAACATGAGGTTATTTATTTGGGAGTTTTCTTGTTTCTTGAGATAGGCCTGTAATGATATAAATTTCCCTCTTAAAACTGCTTTCGCTGCATCCCAAAATTTTGGTAGGATGTATTTTCATTGTCATTTGTTTCTATGTATCTTTTGATCTCTCCTCTAACTTCTTCTTTGACCCAGTCGTTCTTTAAAAGTATGTTGTTTAATCTCCATGTATTTGTGTTTTTTCCTGCTTTCTTTTTGCAGTTGATATCCAATTTCAAAGCCTTGTGATCAGAGAATATGCTTGGTATGATTTCAATCTTCTTAAATTTGCTGAGACTGATTTTATGTCCCAATATATGGTCTATCCTTGAGAATGTTCCATGTACACTAGAAAAGAATGTATAGTCTGATGTTTTAGGATGAAGTGCTCTATATATGTCAATTATGTCCGTTTCATCTAATGTGTAATTTAGAGTTACAATTTCATTATTTATTTTCTATTTGGATGATCTATCCATAGCTGTCAATGATGTATTTAAGTCCCCTAGTATAATTGTGTTTTGGTCAATTTCTCCCTTTAGTTCTGTTAGTAGTTGCTTGGTATATTTCAGTGCTTCCTGATTGGGGGCATAAATATCGATGACTGTTATGCCTTCTTGTTGTATAGTTCCCTTTACCATTATGAAATGTCCATCTTTGTCTTTTGTTATCTTTTTCACCCTGATGTCTGTTTCATCTGATATCATTAAGGCTACACTGATTTTCTCTGGGTACCGTTTGCTTGGAGTGTCAATTTCCACCCTTTCACTTTGAGTCTATGCTTTTCCTTGTAGCTGAGATGTGTCTCTTGGAGACGGCATATGGATGAGTTTAGGTTTTTGATCCAATCTGCTACTCTGTGCCTTTTTATTGGTGAGTTCAGTCCATTTACATTTAGGGTGATTATTGATATGTGAGGATTTCCTGTCATTCTATCTTTAGTTTTCTGGTAAGGCTGTGTCTCCATTGTTTCTTTGCCTTTTTGTTGTTGTCTATTATTTCTGTGTGGTGGTATTCTATGATGTATCCCTCTGTTTCTTCTTTTATTATAGTATATATTTCAGTTCTGGATTTTTTTTGAGTGGTTATCCTTAAGTTTATGTAAAAGAAAGTTTGATAGAGTATTCCATTTTCTTCAGCACGCTTACTTTCTCCATTCCCATGTTCCGGTTCAGGCCTTTATTCTCCCCTTTTTATGTTTTGGTTGCCACAAAATGTCCCTGTTGATGGTGGTCGAATAGCCTCCTTTAGTATTTCTTGTAGTGCAGGTCATGTATTAGAATATTCCCTCAGCTTCTGTATGTCTGGAAAGGTCTTTATTCCTCCTTTATAACTAAAGGATATCATTGCGGGATATATTCTTCTTGGCTCATAATTTCTCTCTTTCAATAGTTTGAATATTTGCTTCCACTCCGTCCTGGCTTGTAGAGTTTCTGCTGAAAAATCTGATGATAATCTAATGGGCTTTCCTTTGTAGGTTACCGTGTTCTTTTCCCTGGCTGCCTTGAGGATTCTTCCTTTGTCATGGATGGCTCTTGAGAGTATAATGCTAAGCGAAATATGTCAGACAGAAAAAGCAGAGAACCATATGATTTCACTGATATGTGGTATATAAACCAAAAACAACAAAAGAGCAAGACAAACAAATGAGAAACAAAAACTCATAGACACAGACAATAGTTCAGTGGTTACCAGAGGGTAAGGGGGGTGGGGGGTGGGAGATGAGGGTAAGGGGGATCAAATATATGGTGATGGAAGGAGAACTGACTCTGGGTGGTGAACACACAATGGGATTTATAGATGATGTAATACAGAATTGTACACCTGAAATCCCTGTAATGTTACTAACAATTGTCACCCCAATAAATTTAAAAAAAAAAAGAAAGTGGAACTCTCTGGTGACTTTGACAACAATATGGTCCTAAAATACTATATTAAATATTAATACTACACACTAAATTCTATATACTATATTCTATATGAGTATATATACTATATACTAAAAATATATATTAAATCTTTGATACTATAAGTTTTTCCTTGTGCTGTGTCATGAGAAAAGTAGTTGGGCACTGAGTTATGGAATCAGGTCCCAAACCTAGATCTTCAGACCCTAACTTTCTGTTCTCTTTCTTCATACTATGCACCCTTTTTAATTTATCTTGTCTGCCAGGATGGAGGCAGTTTTCATCACAACAACTCTCTAAGGGTTATAGTCTATTTCTTGAGTTGGGTAGTGATTAGTTTGTAATAAATTATCAAGAGGTAGACTTAGGATTTGTGTGTTCTTCAGTGCGCATATTTCAATTTTAAAAGTTTATGAAAAGTAAGTTTCTGGCTGCTGTGTGAAAAAATGGATTGACAGGAGCAAAACTGGCATCAGAGAAACTAGGTAGATGTTCATTTGATTACAGATAATTTTCTAGTCCTACATATGGAACAAAGAGCAAATTTATTCCTGTAGTTGCACCAGACTTTGCACACATAGTGCAGACTCCCAAGAGAGCAGTAAACCAAGAGCCAGCCTTACTGCTTCCTTCTGTGTCCCTAGAATCAGTGAGCAAGGAAGAAGAGAGCTTAGGGCAGGGCGTGAGGCAGCCCATACAATGGGAGGACGGGCACCAATCTGTGAGCCATGAGTTTTCCAAAAAAGACTGGTCTCGCTTCCTGTGGTTAAGGGGAGAATAACAATTGACCTAGAAAGTCTTAGCAGGTGCAGAAGAAGCAGCATGGCAAAAATGGGGGTCTGGTTGCCTCAGGCTGTCCTAGCGATAAAATTTAAAAACAAAACAAACAAACCAAAAAAATCTTGCTTCTATGGGGCCAGCCATGTGTCATGTTGGATCCTATGGAGAGAATCCAGGCATTCAGAGTCTGGCCTGGTCAGGCACATGTCATCCACAAATTCTTTTACAATATTTTGTCATATTCCAATAACCTCCTTATATTGTAAACATAGCATTGGTACCTAAATTCAAAGAAGTACGTTACAGTGTTAATTTTCTGTCCAAAGCCCGTTAGCTTCTTTTAACTTAAGTGATGTAGGGAGAAAGTGTCGTTAAAAACTGGCATTTGGAAGAGATGCAGGCCCCAAAATACATCTACTGATATTTGAGCTCGGCAGAAATCCAGATGAGAGATGAAAGACTAAACGATGGCACTTGTGATACAAAAGCATGGGTGATACAAAATATATTTTGAAGACAGTAGTGACAGGATTATAGAAAAGGTGAGTAAAAGAAAGAGGAAAAGAATGCGTAGGTTTCTAGATTTCATATCTGGACAGACAGTGGAGTGCTGTTTATTGGGATAGGGAAGGAAGGTTGTAGACCTGACTGTAAGACTATCAAGAGCTCTGTTTCGGACTTTGAGGAGATACTCACATGAAAATAACAGCTGGGTATCTGAGTCTGGAGGTCAAAGGCGAGGTTTGACATGAAGATATACATTTGGAGAATGTTGACAGATACACAGTATTTAAAATCATAGTTAAGAGTGAAATAACCTTGTTTGGGAGAAATGAAGATAAATAAAAGATGTTAAGCACAATAGAAACAAAGACAAATCAACATAAATACAGCATGAAGGTCATTAGTGAAATTAACAAGAGAAGTTTCAATGGGGTGTCGGGCAAGAAGCCAGATTACAGTTGGTTTAAGAGTGGAGGTGAGGAGGAGGAAACATATAGAACATGTCTTTCAAAGAGTGTTGTGTTACATGCATTAATTTGTTTTATTCTCTCACCAACTTTATGAAATGGGTACTGTCATTATTCTTATTTTGCAGATGAAGAAACTTAGGCTTAGAAAGAGTAAGTAATTTGCCCAGGGTCACACAGCTATTAAGAGCCAGAATTGGGATTTGAACCCAAGTGACTCTAACTCCTAAACCCATTCTCTTAACTACTATTCAATATGGCAAGCTACATGGCACAAGATGAAATGCAGATTTTGGTATTCCCTAATTCATTTGTTTAATGTACAAGTTAAATCAAACAATGAATTCAGAGATGTTTATCTAAAACAGAAGTAATGTTAAATACCTGAAAAACTAGATTTGGTGTTCAAAAACAAGTATTGTAATTGGGGTTGAAATGTTAATTAATTCATCAATTTCTCATCCTATAGAAAAGGATAGAATGCAATATCAATTCCTGGTTAAAAAGAAGAAAAAGAAACACTCAGCTTCCTCTACGGATAAAGTATTTCTCAAAAGCCAACAGAAACCATAATATTCTAGGCTGAAACAAAAGAGCACAGATCCTCAAACTGGTATTAAAGGAGGAGATGTCCACAAGTAGCTAAAAAAAAAAAAAAAAGAAAACAGTCTTCCCAAGAACAAATAAGTTCATTTGTTTAGCCATTAAGCAAATTAAGCAGGTTTCTTTTATACTGGGGTATTTCTCAGGAGTTTTTAGTTGCTAATGTGTTTTTTCTGTGACTTCCCTGAAAGGAAATTTAATGGACTGTTTCCCAAGCTTCTTTTAATATGAACCCTTTGGGAACCAGTGTCCACACAGTTTAGAAAAGGCTGCTCTACAGCACTGAAAGCATGTGCACTAAAATTACTAACAAATAAGGATTCCCACTCTGACAGCTACTATCCACCATTACTCTAGATGACCTAACTGATGCAATAAGAGGAAAAGAATAAGAGATAAACATTGAAAAGGAAGAAAAAATACTATCTGTAAATGATATGATTGCCTACATAGAGAACTTAAGATCAAGACAGTCAATGACAACCTTAAAAAATACAATAAGTTAGATAAGTTGTTAGATACAAAGTGAGTATGTATGTGAACTGGTTTCTACTCTCAATGAGCTCACAATTTGTCCAGGCAGGTTTATGTGTAGTCACAAATATCAGCTGGAGTATCATTTTATTGATGTAGTATTCTTGCTCAAACTTTGAAGAATGAGTTGTCAGAAGACATCCTGCCTTTGCTAGTGTAAAATAGGCATGATTTTAAAATAAGTTGTTCAAATTATTGATCTATTTTTGAAATATTCGGTGCCCACCTATCAAATGTCTATTCTGGGGTTAAGGTAAGTCACAGCCTGAAAGATGTTCAAGTAGCACGACTACATTCTTCATTGCCACTTTGTTCTGTTGTTCAAGAAATCCCATCATAATTCCATCTACTGAGTAAGGAATCGACCAAAAGAATTATACCACCCATTTCTACATGGGAGATGAGAGAGAGAGAGAGCCCCATTGTTAAAGAGAAATTTCTTAGTCCCAAGGATTTATAAAGATTCCTAGTAACAGAATAGCTAAACAAAAAAAAGTTCCAATAAAAGCAAACAAAAGTATATAAATCATCCATGCAGCCCTTGTAAAACCTACTTAGTCATACAAGAAGACTTACAGTATAAAAATAAATAGACAGAAGAAAACAAAAATATGCTATTGAAATACAGGCTTGAGGAAAATGTGGTCACATTCAAGTATGATAAAGGCTGAAAGACACCACACCAGTCACATCTCTGGACAGAGGGGTGGGTGAGAGCCATGGGAGGAGAAAGGAGGAAAGCATAGCCGTCAGTCCTCTCACCCTGAAGCCCTCTCAATTACTGAGACACCTTGGTGTATAGTGTAGGGAAGACAACTCTACAAAGCAATGTCTGAGTTGTCTCCAGTTCCCTGTGGTATTTTACAACTGAGAGATTAAGAACACAGTAATCTTTCCTAAACTTTGTTTTTGCAGTTATCCCCGCTGTCCTGCCTTATCAATGTCTCCCCCTCTATTCAATGCTCCTGAAGCATTCAGACATGCTCGAAGGTCTTCCCTCCTGGACCCACACCCCCTCTAGCTATCGTCCCATATCCCTGCTCCACTTCACAACAAAGGTCAGCAAAAAGTTTCACAATATTCTGTCACCACTTCCCTATCCTCCATTCCCTTTTCTTCTCAACATGCTTATTTATTTTTAATTAAGTAAATGATACTTATTCATTGTGCCTGGTGAAGAAATGCTAGGGTATAAGGATGTTTTGTGTAAGGTAACCAATGTTAATAACATGGCTTGTATTGGTCCACACCTTCTTCCATGTGCACAAACATATATGCATGAATAGAGGGGTTTTGTTGTTATTGTTGCTTGTTCTTACAGTGTGAAATTGTATGGCAAGAAGTATTTGTTATTTGCTTTACTGATTTGATAAATTATGATAGAACCCACATCAATCTAGCTTCTGTCCTTCTTTCCATGCCCTTGAAACTGCTTGTCAATTGCTATACTACCCCCCATTATTACCTATCTCCATGCTGCAAGTACAATGGTCACTTCGGTGGTTTCCACCTCACTCTGGCAACCAGCTGAGTGGGAGAGGTGACTACCCCCAGCTTCTGAAAGCACAGTGCTCACTAGTTTTGTGATGCCTCAATTCCTCTTGATCTCCCTATCTCACTGGGTGTCCCTTCAGTCTCGTTTGTTGTCCCCTCCTCTACTGACCCATAAATGATGGAAGTCTTGAGGCTCCATCCGGGGCTCTTTTCACTTTTCTATCTCTGCAATGTTAACTTATATCTGACAGAAATTTTATATTTCTTATGTTCAAAATTGAATTAATTTTCACCAACTAACCATTCACTCCAACAAACATCCAAGTGGATCATCACAATGGCAGTTGAAGATCAAGGAAGAGTTGTAATATATTAGCCATCAGTAATAAATGGTATTTACAACCTCAGACACGAATGAGATAATCCAAGGAGAGATTATAGTCAGAGGCTTTCCCGTCTTTTGTAGAAATCAAAGAAAGGATTATTTTATTAATTTAAAGCTTGAGTGTTTTTCTAAAAGGAAAAAGCAGTGTGGAGACCGCAATATATTATGTCATGACATGGATTAGTCCTCCAGCCCTAACAAAGAAGAGGCTCTCATTGCAGCTATTTGAATAGCTCAGAAAGACAAGACAGTCAGAGGGTTGTAAAGGTCTACAGGACCCAAACTGAGTCTAGCTGCCTCCAGTTAGGGCAGCAGATGTAATGCCTTGGACCCCTTTTCCTAATCAGCTTTTACATACAACCTTTACTCCAGCTACATTTATTTATCAAAAGCCAAAGAATAACTATCCTCTTCATTAGCTTTAGAAGGAAACTTATACCATGAGTTACATGCTGTTTTGAGAAACACAAAAATATATAATGAGCTTCTCTGGGTTTCTTATTTGAAACTCAAGCCCACTGCTAGAGCTATAGGTACCGACTGAGCCAGATGAAATACTTACATCAAGTGACTGATCCATAGAATATATGGGCTGAACAATAGTCACATAAAATCCATGAAATAACCATGAACTCCTGCCTGCCAGATAAAATTAACTTTCAGCCTTAAAAAAAAAAAAAAAAAAAGTGTAATTACCATAAACAGATTGCTCAGGATAGTAGTTAGCCTTTTTGGAGAAGATAATGTCATATGTGTAATTTAAGATTTACGTCTGAGTTATGGAAAACTCAACTAAATACATTGTGAGGCTGAGCCTATGTAATAACATTTAACCAATATGTCCAAACAAGGATTTAATGTCATGTATTGCAAGAATCAGGAGAATGAACTACTGTTTTGAATGACGTTGGTTCCATATGAGGAAATTAAGAATATCACCTATGAGTGTTCACAGAATAAAACCATTCATATTCTACCCTAGCAGTTCATGCCAATCCATTATCATATCAGATATCAAGTAAACTCTTGGAGGGAGAATCTATAATCTAGGTAGTAACCCAAAGAAGCTACATCTCTCAAAGCAACACTCATTCCTTTGTTCAATAAACACTGATGGACAGCTGTGATGTGTTTGACACTCAGCACTGGAGAGACAGCTGCATGACACACAAGCAAAGGCATCATAGCCTAGTGGGGACACACTTATGAACTCAGAATATTGTAAATACTATAATGGGATATATGTATACTATGAAGATTTGTTTTTCACCTTTGACTAATGAGAAAGGAGCTTACACAAGACTAAAGATGAAAGGGACCTTCAGAACAATAGTAAAGTGATGATGGTAAAGAAAGGGTCAGTACAAATCACTGACATAAGGAAAAAGAGTAGCAAGAAGTTCAATTTCAGAAAAGGATAGCATAGAAAAAAGTTCAATGTATAGGAAGTTTATCCATGTCAGAGTTGAGAAAATTAGCTTATCTTTAAGAAAACAATGCTCAGTACACAAGATGATATTTTCCCTCTGTAAAAGCAAGTTCAGCAACCTAGAAAAAGTTCTGAACAAAAGATGTCTAAACACCAGAAAAACACAAAGGACCATGTAATTCCTGAAATGGGGTCGAATAACATGGGAACTAAGAGCCGAGACCCCTGAGACAGATTCCCTAGGTTCGAACTCTGACTCCACTGTCTATTATATTGTGTGACTTTGGGCAATTACTAAACCTCTCAGTGCATTATTTTCCTTGGTTTTATATTTAGACAAAGTCAATAATAGCTTCTACATTATAGATTTATTGTGAAGCTTAAATTAAGTAATCTACTTAAAGCACTTAGCTCAGCTCTTAGCATATAGGCAGGACTGAAATAAGCATTTCCTGTTATTACTAGTTTTTTAGGGAATTCATATTTTAATTTTTCACATATTTACTGGGCACCTTAAATAGATTATACTCAGCCTGAGCTGTCACTGAGGAGACATTGGGAAACTAAATTGACAAGATCCTTGCCCACAAAGGGCTTTCAATTGGCAGAAAGAGGAAGAAATATTAATAATAGGTAATCGCAATGTAATGTGAAGATAGAAAAGGAAAATGGGGATATATGTAATTCCCATAAAGATAATAAAAACTAAAAACTTTTAGTCAAACATTGGATTGACTGACTCTATTTATTAAATGTACTGATTGATTAGGCAAATTGAATTGACCATCTGTTTCAGCATCATAACACAGCATGCCAGTTTTCTAAGTTAAGGTAGCTGTAGTAGGAAGAAGGCAAAGTAAAGAATGAAGCAGGAATAAGGGTGTGAAAAGAGTCCAAAAAGATCAGGCCGCATCCTTCCTGTAAAGTGAAATAGCAAATGTGCGTTCTCTTCTCTATGCTTTCTCCTTCTCTGACCTCACCTAGTGTAGAAATTTGCAAATTAAAAACTTGGTAATGGGTTATGGGGAAAACAGTCCAAACAAACAAAAAATGGGAATTAAAGAAGTTTTAATTACAGTTTTACTACTTTTAAGCATATAAAATAATGAAGTTATTTTATAGGCACCAGGGAGAATATATATCTTGAAAGCAGGAACTACATATAATCACACATATTTATATATATATATAAAATCATAGTGTATATATATATATATACACACATACATGTATGTATATGCACACACACATATATAATTATATATAATTCCCTGCTTTCAAGATGCTCAAAATCTAGCGAAGAAAATAACGTAGTCTCTGCAATTGTGTCTAACTTATCTCTGCCTCTATTCTTTCTGCGTTCCAATCCATCCAGGAACCTGGATGATCTTTCTAAAAGCCATCTGATCAAGACCCTCCTCTGCTTAAAAGCCCGCTTTGCTGTTAGGATAAAATGCAAATTGTTGAGCATCATACAATCCCCCTGTAATCTAGTCCCTATTACTTCTGCAGTTTCATCCTTTGTCATCACCTCTCCATCCTCCTCTTCCTCCCCTCCTTCCCTTGTCCTGGACCCTACTCTCCCAGCCACACTAAGTGACATACATTCCTTGAAAGTGCCTGGCTTTGTTTATGTGCCTCTCTCTGTCTGGAATACCTTTCCTTCTATTCTACCTGATAAACGTCCATTGCACAGGGCATCCCAAGCATCGCCTCTTCTATGGAAGCTTTCTCTGACATAGATAGACACACACACACACACACACACACACACACACACACACACACTGCCTCTTCATTCTCCATAGTATCGCCAAACTGTTCCACTACTGAGTTATACTATGTGTACCACGCTGTCATGTGTGCTGTCCAGATCCCCACTTCACAACTGAGGCACTGAGTCTCAGTTGAATACCTTCAGGGAAATTTTCCTTCACTGAAATGACCCTGTTTTTCCTAAGGCAACTCAAATCCCATGATTAGTCAATGAAAAGGATAGGATACAAAAGTGCCCTTGCTGCAAAGTGAGACAGGTGTGAAGTGCCACCCCTGCTCCAGGACCCCTGGAAGGACCATAAGGTAAGAGTTCGACTCCTTCCTCTGCCCGATCCTCTTCTGTTCACTTCCCACAGGGGTTGATCAATGCACTCCCCAATAAACCTCATCTCAGAGTGTATTTTCCTGGGATGCTAAGTTGAGACACTCTGTTTTACACTTACGTTTTTAGAGCTATTTTCACAAACCATCTGTAAGCATTTTAAGGCGTGGTCTGTGTGCACTGTTATGTCCCTCAGTACTGCCTGTCAATAAAGGCACGCAAAATAACGAATAAACAATATATGAACCAAGTTATACGAAGTTTGTTCCTGGTCAAGACTGCATGATATCTCCAATAATAATCTCCCCTCTTCTACACTCAAAAAAATCTTTACATTTTAACAGACCCATGACCACCCAGAATGGAACCTACATTTCTCAGCTACCCTTATACCTAGCTATGGCCACACGACTAATTATTGGTCAGTGGGATATAAGCAAAAGTGATACGTGCAACTTTTGCATCATATCCTTAAAACAGAAAAATGTGCCCTCCTTTGTCCCTGCTCTGCCCTCCTCCCACTGGATGTGATGTGGATGTAATGATTTATAATGGTTTGGACAAGGCCAACACCTTGGGATGGAAGAGCCTGGGTCCAATACCAAGGAGCTTTAGGCTCAGTCTGTTAAATGAAAGAGATATCAATTTCAATTTTAAGGCCTCAGATCTTAGAGTCTATATTATAGCATCCTATAACATTAACATAAACAACAACAGAATGCTAATTTGCCTAAAGATCAATTTGTTAAATGCCAACTTGTCAAATTTACCACATGTATCTATTAACCAAGAACTTTTTCTTTTACATGTTTATAAAGTTGTCATAAGTTTATGGTCCTACAATAAAATACTGTGGGAAGCCAAGACTCGAAGCTCCTCAGACTCTCCTCTGTCTCCATCCCCTCCTTGTCTGTCTGCTCCTTAGTCTCCCCACTCTCCAGAAGAGACAGTTGAGGCTGTGCTTGACCTACTCTTCTTCTTCCTTCAATAAAAGGTTGCTATCTCTGCCCTGCCTCATTTCAGCTGCAGTAGCGTGGTGGGGGGGCAGAGACAAACTCAACATTCCTTTAAAAACTGTTGTGAAGAAAAAAGGAAAACACATCAATACCTAACAGAAATTATCAAAAACTGCTAAAAATTATTAAAAGCATTACTATGCTATCCAATATAAACTTTTATAAACTTTATAAATATCTAAAAGAAACACAAGCATTTAGTAAAAGATAAATTAGGAACTTGTGTTAAGTCATATTTAGGCCAGGAGCAGAAACCTTATCTTCAAAGCCATCTTGTCTTGATCCTGTCTTGCTTTATCTCCTTGGAGCCTGTGATCAGCCGGCCTGTGCAGGCCTGGGAGGTCCGGATGGTGACCTGGGGCCAGGGTGTGGAGCCGGAGGGCTTGGTCATGCCCTGAAACTTTGTCAACGAAAAACCCCTGTGAAGCATTGAAGGGGGAACAGCTGTGTTCACCCCCTCCTATAAAACTCTAGACCCCTCTTTGCTTGGGGAGGTTATGATCTTTTCCCTCTGCTCTAGCCTGACCTCCTGCAGCTCCAACATGCCAAATAAATTCTAATAGACCAACCTTGGTCTCCTGCAACTCATTCCTCTGGCTGTGCCTAACAACTTGATCATTTGATTCTTTGGTGGACAGCAATTCAAATAATTGATTTCAGGTACTTAGACTGGGATTTCTCTTTCCGGAAATTATGTATTGGCTTATTTCAAGTCTACCTTACAGCCGAAAACAAAGAGAAAATGCGCACATACCAGTTTTGCAAAACTCTACTTGAGGGTATCAGTAATGCAAGCTCAAGAGAAGGAAAGCACAGAGAAGTTAGCCTGGAATTTGAATTGCTATTCCTCTTGAAGTATTTTCTGATATAACACCTGCAGCTGAGGATCTGAAGCGACAAAAATTGAAATTCAGGACCCACCAAGGAGGAGGAGGGGGTCTTGTAAAACAGCTAAAGTTTTCAAGCAGGTCCTTGAAAGCATATACCTTAGAAGTAGAGGAACATTTGTGACAACATGGATGGATCTTGAGAGTATGATGCTAAGCGAAACAAGTCAGACAGAAAAAGCAGAGAACCATGTGATTTCACTGATATGTGGTATATAAACCAAAAACAACAAAAGAACAAGACAAACAAATGAGAAACAGAAACTCATAGACACAGACAATAGTTTAGTGGTTACCAGAGGGTAAGGGGGGTGGGGGGTGGGAGATGAGGGTAAGGGGGATCAGACATATGGTGATGGAAAGAGAACTGACTCTGGGTGGTGAACACACAATGGGATTTATAGATGATGTAATACAGAATTGTACACCTGAAATCTATGTAATTTTACTAACAATTGTCACCCCAATAAATTTAAAAAATAAATTAAAAAAAAAAAAAAAAGAAGTAGAGGTAAAGTAGACCGGATCAGTCCTTCCTAAGACTGAAGACCAGCTGCTATTCAGATCAGTCCTTGACTGAATTAAAGAGATCTGCCCCCTGCTCTACGTGCTTCTCAGAAGTAAAAGTAAATTCTCTCTGAAAAAGAACATTATCCACAACTTCAAATTATCTCTACAATTCTTCATAAATAAAGCTGTTATAGTGAAATTGTATCACTTAAAATTCATATGCCTAAAGCCTAACTCCCAGTAGCACATAATGTGACTGTATTAGGAGATATGGCCTTTAAAAAGGTAATTAATTTAAAACAAGGCCATTAGGGTGAAGCCTAATCCAATCTGCCTGGTGTCCTTATAAGAAAATGAGATTAAGACACAGAGAGACACCAGGGATACACAGAGCAAAGACCATGTGAGGACACAGTGAGATGGCAGCTACGAGTATCTCAAGGCCAAGGAAAGAGGTCTCATGAAAAAACAAACCTGATACCACCTTGATCTCAGATTTCTAGACTCCAGAACTGTGAGAACATAAATTTCTGTTATTTAAGCCACCCAGTCTGTAGTAGTTTGTTATGATAACACTAGCAATCTAGTACAACTACCTAGAAGTTAATTTTTAATAAGAAAAAAAAAGGAACTGACCACAAACTAAGGGGAGAAAAACAACACAGAACAGACCCATGGGAGATCCAAATATTAGAATTAGAAAATATTTTGAGGGTTCCGGAAAAATGGCGGAGTGAGGTGAGCCTCTGTAAAGCTCCCCTGGAATTTACAAAGAATCGAACAACAAAAACTCCACAAAGGACTCCCTGCACAGCAGACAGGCAAGACGAAGAGGCCCACTACCGACTGAAATCACCTACAGGTGGGAGATTCGCGCGCGTGAGCGGGGGGAGGAGGAAAGTGAGAAGCGGGCGGAGACGCAGCTCCGCGGGCGCAGGACTCAGACCCAGCTCAGTGCGCCGAGCTCGCTGCTTCCCGGAACTACCGCAGCTGCGGGAGATCGGACTGCTAGGGCTCCGCCAGGGCTCCACAGGGCTGAGGGGACAGCATATAACACGGCTGAACCCAACGCTCACGGCAGAGACCTCGGAGAAAAGACTGAGGGAAAAAGGCTGAAAACGGTGGTTTAAGCCCGCACTGCCGAGCAGAGAACGGAGCCTTAGGCACTGAGACTAGCCGCCCCCTCCCTCCCTCTCAGAGCTCGCCCGCCCCCACCTGCCCGGTGCTAGAAGCGAAACAGTAGCAGTGTCAGATCAAAACAACAGAAAATTTGCTATATTTGAGAACTGTGGCCCACAAACACAAATCCACAGCCCAACTAGTTCCGCAAAGGGAAGAGAGCTGTGGAAGCAGGACAGGCTGTGGTGGTGGTCGCTGCCATTGCTCTGGGCCACCTCTCACAGCTCACCCGCCCCTGGCCCCACCTATCTGGGCGGTTCCCTGCAGGAGTAAACAGAACTGCTGAACAAAGAAAGACCTCTTCCTATCAACTTGTTGCAGAAGTCACTCCTGTAGATGTCTAGGAAGAGAAATAGTAAACCAGTAATCGCCATGAGTAACCAAGGCAACAAGATAGCTCAGAAAGAAAGTGAAAAATCTCCAGAAAAGGCACTTAAATATACAGAAATATGTGACTTAAATGACAGAGAATTCAAGGCTGCAATTCTGAATAAACTCAACGAGATACAAGAAAACACAGATAGGCAGTTAAATGAACTCAGAAACTCAATTAAAGAACAGTATGAGCATTTTACGAAAGAGATTGAAATTTTAAAAAGAACCAAATAGAATTTCTGGAGATTAAGAACTCAATAGAAGAAATTAAGAATGAAATAACCAGCTTAGGTAGTAGAGTTGACCAGATGGAGGAAAGAATCAGTGACATCGAAGATAGAAACCTGGAAATGACACAGATAGAAGAAGAAAGAGACTTGAGACTTAAAAGAAATGAAAGAACTCTACAAGAACTTTCTGACTCCATCAGAAAGAGCAATATAAGAATAATGGGCATACCAGAAGGAGAAGAAAGAGAGAAGGAACAGAGAATATATTCAAACAAATCGTCGATGAGAACTTCCCAAATTTGTGGACAGAACTGGACCCTCGAATCCAAGAAGCAAATAGAACACCTAGTTACCTCAATCCCAACAGGCCTTCTCCAAGGCACATTGTACTGAAGCTGTCTAAAATCAACGACAAAGAAAGAATCCTCAAGGCAGCCAGGGAAAAGAAGACGGTAACTTACAAAGGAAAGCCCATTAGATTATCATCAGATTTTTCAGCAGAAACTCTACAAGCCAGGAGGGAGTGGAACCAAATATTCAAACTATTGAAACAGAGAAATTATGAGCCAAGAATAATATATACAGCAAAGATATCCTTTCGATATGAAGGGGAATAATGACCTTTCCAGACATACAGAAGCTGAGGGAATTTTCTAATACACGACCTGCACTACAAGAAATACTAAAGGAGGCTATTCGACCATCATCAACAGGGACAATTTGTGGCAACCAAACATAAAAAAGGGGAGAATAAAGGCCTGAACTGGAATATGGTAACGGAGAAAGAAAGCGTGCTTAAGAAAATGGAATACTCTAAACATCAAAATTTCTTTTATATAAACTTAAGGGTAACCACTCAAATAAAAAACCGAGACTGAAATATATACTGTAACAAAAGAAGAAACAGAGGGAAACATCATAGAATACCACCACACAGAAATAATAAACAACAACAAAAAGTCAAAGAAACAATGGAGACACAGCCTTACCAGAAAACTAAAGATAGAATGACAGGAAATTCTCACATATCAATAATCACCCTAAATGTAAATGGACTGAACTCACCAATAAAAAGGCACAGAGTAGCAGATTGGATCAAAAAACTAAACCCAACCATATGCTGTCTCCAAGAGACACATCTCAGCTACAAGGACAAGCATAGACTCAAAGTGAAAGGGTGGAAATTGACACTCCAAGCAAATGGTGCCCAGAGAAAATCAGGTGTAGCCATAATGATATCAGATGAAACAGACTTCAAGGTGAAAAAGATAACAAGAGACAAAGATGGACATTTCATAATGGTGAAGGGACTGTAAAACAAGAAGACATAACAGTCATCAATATTTATGCCCCCAGTCAGGGAGCACCGAAATACACCAAGCAACTACTAACAGAACTAAAGGGAGAAATTGACCAAAACACAATTATACTAGGGGACTTAAATACATCATTGACAGCTATGGATAGATCATCCAAACAGAAAATAAATAACGACATAGTAGCCCTAAATGACACATTAGATGAAATGGACATAATTGACATTTATAGAGCACTTCATCCTAAAACATCAGACTACACATTCTTTTCTAGTGTACATGGAACATTCTCAAGGATAGACCATATATTGGGACATAAAATCAGTCTCAACAAATTTAAAAGATTGAAATCATACCATGCATATTCTCTGATCACAAGGCTTTGAAATTGGATATCAACTGTAAAAAGAAAGCGGAAAAACACAAATACATGGAGACTAAACAACATACTTTTAAAGAAGGACTGGGTCAAAGAAGAAATTAGAGGAGAGATCAAAAGATACATAGAAACAAATGACAATGAAAATACATCCTACCAAAATTTTTGGGATGCAGCGAAAGCAGTTTTAAGAGGAAATTTATCTCATTACAGGCCTATCTCAAGAAACAGGAAAATTCCCAAATAAATAACCTCATGTTACACCTTAAAGAACTAGAAAAAGAAGAACAGGTAAAACCCAAGGTCAGCAGAAGAAAGGAAATAACAAAAATTAGAGCAGAAATAAATGAAATAGAGAACAGAAAGACAATAGAAAAAATTAATGTGACAAAGAGCTGGTTCTTTGAGAAGATTAACAAAATTGACAAACCCTTGGCTAGACTTACTAAGATAAAAAGAGAGAAGACACTGATTAACAAAATCAGAAACGTAAAAGGGGAAGTTATCACGGACACCACAGAAATACAAAGGATCATCCAAGAATACTATGAAGGACTATATGCCACCAAATTCAACAACCTAGAAGAAATGGATAAGTTCTTAGAAACATATAGCCTTCCAAGGCTGAACCATGAAGAACTGGAAAATCTAAACAGACCGATCACCAGTAACGAAATTGAATCAGTCATCCAAAACCTTCCCAAAAGCAAAAGTCCGGGACCAGATGGCTTCACTAGTGAATTCTACCAAACCTTCAAAGAGGATCTAATACCAATTCTGCACAAACTCTTCCAAAAAATTGAAGAAGAAACAGTACTCCCCAACACATTTTATGAGGCCAACATTACCCTGATACCAAAACCTGGTAAAGACAGCACAAAAAAAGAAAACTACAGACCAATATCTCTGATGAATACCGATGCAAAAATCCTAAATAAAATTCTAGCAAATCGAATACAACAATGCATTAAAAAGATTATTCATCACGACCAAGTGGGGTTCATCCCCGGGGCACAAGGATGGTTCAACATACGCAAATCCATCAATGTGATACATCATATAAACAAAATAAAGGACAAAAATCATATGATTATATCAATTGATGCAGAAAAAGCATTTGACAAGATACAACATCCATTTATGATTAAAACACTTAATAAAATAGGTATAGAAGGAAAATACCTTAACATAATAAAAGCCATATATGACAAGCCCTCTGCTAATCTCATAATTAATGGAGAAAGACTGAAGCCCTTTGCTCTACGTTCAGGAACACGACAGGGATGTCCCCTATCACCTCTGCTTTTCAACATCGTGTTGGAAGTCCTTGCCAGAGCAATCAGGCAAGAGAAAGAAATCAAAGGCATCCAAATTGGGAATGAAGAAGTTAAATTATCACTCTTTGCAGATGACATGATGCTATATATAGAAAACCCTAAAGACTCCACCAAAAAGCTATTAGAAACAATCAACGAATACAGTAAAGTTGCTGGCTACAAAATCAACGCACAAAAGTCCATTGCCTTCCTATATACCAACAATGAAATCTCAGAAAAGAAATACAAAAACAATTCCTTTTACAATTGCATCAAAAAGAATAAAATACCTAGGAATAAACTTAACCAAGGATGTGAAAGACCTATATGCTGAAAACTATAAGACTTTTCTGAAAGAAATTGAAGAAGACACAAAGAAATGGAAAGACATTCCGTGCTCATGGATTGGAAGAATCAACATAGTTAAAATGGCCATATTACCCAAAGCAATATACAGATTCAATGCAATCCCCATCAAAATCCCAATGGCATATTTTAAAGAAATAGAACAAAAATCATCAGATTTGTTTGGAACCACAAAAGACCCCGAATAGCCAAAGCAATCTTAAGAAAAAAGAACTATAATGGAGGTATCACACTTCCTGACTTTGGCCTGTACTACAGGGCCACAATAATCAAAACA
This sequence comes from Rhinolophus sinicus, assembly GCF_036562045.2. NCBI lineage: Eukaryota > Metazoa > Chordata > Mammalia > Chiroptera > Rhinolophidae > Rhinolophus > Rhinolophus sinicus. The sequence goes on along the minus strand of NC_133756.1, from coordinate 42,751,064 downwards.
GCATGGTATTGGCAGAAAAACAGACATATAGACCAATGGAATAGAATTGAGAACCCAGAAATAAAACCACATAAATATGGACAGATAATTTTTAACAAAGAAGCTAAAACATACAATGGAGCAAAGACAGCCTCTTCAATAAATGGAGCTGGGAGAATTGGATAGCCACGTGCAAAAGAATGAAACTGGACTGCTATTTGTCACCATGTACCAAAATTAATTCAAAATGGATCAAAGACTTAAGCATAAGACCTGACACAATAAACTGCATAGAAGAAAACATAGGTACTAAACTTATGGACCTTGGGTTCAAAGAGCATTTTATGAATTTGACTCAAAGGCAATGGAAGTAAAAGCTAAAATAAACAAATGGGACTATATGAAACTTAAAAGCTTCTGCACAGCAAAAGAAACCATTGACAAAATAAAGAGGCCACCAACTGAATGGGAGAAGATTTTTGCAAACAGTGCCTCCGATAAGGGGCTAGTATCCAGAATATACAAGGAACTCATGCAACTGAACAACAAAAAAACAAACAACCCAATTGAAAAATGGGCAGAGGACTTGAAGAGACATTTCTCCAAAGAGGACATACAAATGGCAAATAGACATATGAAAAAATGCTCAACATCACTAATCATCAGAGAAATGCAAATCAAAACCACAATGAGATATCACCTCACCCCAGTCAGAATGGCCATCATCAACAAGACAAATAGTAACAAATGTTGGAGAGGCTGTGGAGAAAAAGGAACCCTCATACACTGTTGGTGGGAATGCAGACTGGTGCAGCCGTTATGGAAGGCGGTGTGGAGGTTCCTCAAAAAATTACGAATAGAATTGCCATATGACCCAGCAATCCCTCTCCTGGGTATCTACCCAAAAAATCTGAAAACATTTAGAGATAAAGACACGTGTGCTCCAATGTTCATTGCAGCTTTGTTTACAGTGGCCAAGACATGGAAACAACCAAAATGTCCTTCGATAGATGAATGGATGAAGAAGTTGTGGTATATATACACAATGGAATACTATTCGGCAGTAAGAAAAGATGATATAGGAACATTTGTGACAACATGGATGGATCTTGAGAGTGTAATGCTGAGCGAAATAAGTCAGACAGAAAAAGCAGAGAACCATGTGATTTCACTGATATGTGGTATATAAACCAAAACAACAAAAGAACAAGACAAACAAATGAGAAACAGAAACTCATAGACACAGACAATGGTCTGGTGGTTGCCAGAGGGTAAGGGGGGTGGGGCGTGGGGGTGGGCGGTGGGAGATGTGGGTAAGGGGGATCGAATATATGGTGATGGAAGGAGAACTGACTCTGGGTGATGAACACACAACGGGATTTATAGATGATGTAATACAGAATTGTACACCTGAAATCTATGTAATTTTACTAACAACTGTCACCTCAATAAATTTAATAAAAAAAAAAAAAAAAAAAGAAAAAAAAAAAAAAAAGAAAATATTTTGAAATAGTTGTTATTCATATGTTCAAAAGGTGAAAAGAATAAAAAAGAAAGAATAGACATCCTAGAAATTTTAAAAAGGCAACCAGTTGAAGTTAAAATGAGTTTAACAGCACAGGAGACACAGCTAAGGAGAAAATTTGTGGATGGAAGACTAATCAGAAGAAAGTGTCCAGATTGATGCAAAGAGAGACATAAGGGAATAGTGTAAAGGTATAACATACATGTAATTGGAGCTCCAAGAAGAGACAAGGAGAAAGAACTGAGCAGAACCAATATTTAAAGAGACAATGGCTGATAATTTTCCAAAATTAATGAACGACATCAAGCCATACTTTCAAGAATCGCTACATATGAGATGAGCATGATCTCAAGGATGAGAGTGATCAACTATGTCAAATGGCCCTAATAAGTCAAGAAAGATGAGAATTAAGAAATGACTATTGGATTTAGCAACAGGGGTCACTGGTAACCTTGACAAGAGCAGTTTGGGTGAACTGATGAAAGTAAAAGCATGATTGAAGTGGGTTCAAAAAAGAAAAAGACAACAGGCATCAGATACTACAAGCACAGACAACTATCTGAAGCAGTCTTTCTCTAAAGGAGAATGGGAGATTGAGACAATGGCCAAAACAGAAGTGGGATCAAGAGAAGTGCCTTTTTGTTTGTTTTGTTTTTTTAAGGAGGATGGAAAGAAAAGAAAAGAAAAAAAAACAGCCCATCTCTGTGCTACTGGAAATCATCCGGGAAAGAGAGAAAGGAAAATTTCTTAAGTGACACCTTAAGTAGGTGGAAAGAGATACAAACACATGTGCAAGGGGAGACATTAGCTTTAGATAGGAGCATGGACATTTTATACACAGTAATAATATAGAAGACACAGAGTCCGTGTGTACAGATGTGCATAGCTGGATGGATGCAATGGAAGCTCAGGGATGTTTCCTGCACAATGCTTCTATTTTCTTAGTAATATAGAAAGTAAGGTCATTACCTAAGTGTCAGGATGGAGGAGGAAATGTTTGAAGTTTGAAGAAAGAGGAGAAATAATGAAATTATCGTCTAGGAGAGTGGAAGAGAGGAGACTAAAGAAACAGGGTGTTATTGCTGAGCAGCATTGAAGCTTCCAAATAAAGTCAGCCTGCAAAGTATAAAGGGAGTAATACTAAGCTAGCTAAGGTAAGAGAAAGGAAAGGCCAGAGGGAGGGAGGGAGGGAAGGAGGGAAGAACGTAAACTTGTAAACTACTTCCACCTATTTAGACTCAGGATCTTGCTTGGGGGTCTCTTCACAGACTCTTGTCTCATAAATCCATGCCTATGATCATATTTCTTTTGCCTAAAGTAGCCTTTCTTCTTTTTTTCCTGGCAGAACTCATTTTCATTCTCTGTGGCTTCCCCTGACCCACAGAAAATCTTTGTTTTTTTCCATCCTTTGTGCCACCATTGTCCTTAGTACATACTTCTATTACTGTATTGAGCACAATGTGATATTTTTAATGTTAGTCTTCCTACTGAACTATGCGCTCCCTTAGGGCAAAGACTATCTCAAGCATCTCTGTATTCTTACCTAACACCCTGTCTAGGTATTCAATAACTGTTTATACTGGGAACTGAATGGACATTTTCTTATCTTTAATGAGAGTATCAGAACATTCCTAAATCTTTTTTCTAACAAGGAAAATTAAAACCTGCACAAAAAAAATTTTTAAAGCTTTCATCTGTTTATTCAATAAGATGTGTATTTAGGAGTTTAAAAATAGGTTGGACCCCATTATTCTTTGTGAATAATGCACATCACCGTGAAAAAAAATCAACTTCACTATATTTTATAACACTTTATTAAGACTGAACCCATATCAGTATTCCTAAACTGTAAACCATGGGGAACTGAAGTATCAAAGGATACACATTAGGGATTATATGTAATAGATTAAATGCCTTAAATTTCCTTATTGCCTTAATACAATAAATGTATAATATTTAAGCAAAATTGAATTCCTTATTAAGCAAACATGTTTGCATACACTGCCTTCTCTTTATCTTTCTGTGCCTTTTTTTAAAATTCAACTTTCAGCAATTGTGCCTGGATAGCTTTAGCTTCCGGTGCTATCTCCTGAGCTTTCTTAAAATCAGCTAATGCTTGATTGTGTTCCTTTAATCCTTGCCATCCTTGAGCTCTTTAGTTCAGTGCTTTGGTATTTGATGGGTCTATTTCAAGAGCCTCCAACTGTCAGTTGCTCCCTGCCAATTTGATATCTTCAGTTTACGAATATCGACATTCAGCATAGCATGCAGCTTAAAAGCTACAGGTTGCAGTTTCAATATATCTGCTTTCTCAGTAATACCCTTTGAACCATCCGCATATCCTCAAACTTCCGTATATTTTTTAATGGTCATTGCTTAGTTCTGGGATTTGAAAAAAGTATTTCTGGTGTTTTCTAAGTCTCCTGTTATTAATGTCTCATATGCATCTTTTAAATCTATATCTACATCCTCGGGGAAATCTGGATGACTGTCACCAGAACGATCTTTTGGGAATATTCCCCAGTCATTCCCTTTCCTTCAATTCTCCGCATTCTGCAGTAACGCAAAACTTGGCCAGTTTTTCACCTTTCACTTCTACACTTTCCAGAATTTTTCCCACACCAATTCCTTTAAATACTGGCCAAGTACCACACGTTTCCCATTCAAGTGAGGAGCTGGAAGTGTTGTGATAAAAAAACTGAGAACCATTTGCATTTCAGCCTTCATTTACCATGCTCAATAAACACTCCTGGTCATGCTTATAATAGAAATTTTCATGTTCAAATTTTTTACCATAAATACTTTCTCCACCTGTCCCTTTCTGATTTGAGAAGTCTCCATCCTGAACCATAAATTTCTTAATAATTCAATGGAACAACCATCCTTTGAAACAGAGAGGTTTCCCAATGGTGGCTCCAATGCCTTTTCCTCCTCATATATAATGCAGGAAAATTTTCTGCAGTTTTGGGTACAATTTCTGCAAACAATTCTAAGACTTCAACCAACTCACTCACCTCCCATGTCTACATCAAAGAAGACTTGTGGGTTACTGGGGTTGGAGGGGTAAGCTTGGGGGTACGGATGTGGCAGTTTGACTGCAGATGCACTTGGAAGCAGGCTCAGAGCACCTCGTGGTGGCCAGGCAGCTGAAACCCCAGAGCAACTCTCTGAGCAAAGACCTGGTGGCCAAAACCTGCACAAATTTTTAACAAAATATTGTTTACGTGATCTGTGTAATTGTCTACAACTGTTATATGAAAAGCAGCATTGTACATGTCCTTTCTCTTTATTCATCTCTACCAGCTTGTTGCAATGCCCAATAAAATCTACATTAGAAATCCACTCTTTCAAGTACATAAAATATAAATAAGGAATATCCTAATCTTTTTAAGAGGAAAAGTAACAGTTAAACATAAGCAACTTTTCTAATGTGTACCTATTGAATTGTCCCCCAGCCCCTCTTTCTGCTCAGCATCCTCCCTCACATCCACCCAGCCCCATTTACATGGGGAAAAGAATGGCTCCCAATAATCATGCTTGTACATATGACTCCCATCTACTGGCCACAACGGACTAGTGTGAAAGTAAGTATCTTAACCAAGTTGGGCTAGTAAGAGTTCTGCCTCTAAAATTTGGAATTTGGGGCAAAAGAAAAATTTAGCCTCTCTTCTGGTGGCTGAACTTGTTACAAGTAAATTCAGAAACTAGGAGCCATGTTCTTCCATGTAAACCAAAAAAGTAGAAGAAATCTGTCTAGAGGAGAGAAAACTGATACAGACTCATCGAGGGTAGTTAACGAGAGACCCAGACAGAGTCTGATAGTATACCAGCACCTGGTTCTAGATGTCACTACTACTCAATCCTTGGGCGCCATGAGATATCTATGCATCTTCTTTCTGCTTTAACTGAGCTCAAATGGAATTCTGTTGCTTGCACCAAAAGAGTAATAAGAGAAATTTATTAGAAACTGTCCAATTAAAGCCTAATGTCATTCTTCAACAAAGTAATGTGAGCAATTATCATTAAATAGTGGAAGACATTTCCAACACTCTTCTCCCCAGCATGGTGCTGGCTATCCACACGGTAAACTGTGATGAGAGAATGGTTTAGGGACCCCACAGTGGTGAATTTAAATAAATCTGTGTGGCCGAGACTGTAAAGAGTAGGCACAGCCACAGAACACTGGGCACCTGGAGAGAAGCTAAGAGTTACAAAGGAGGAATAGGTTTGCTGAGTAGAAGGAGAGTAGGGTTGACATTTGCCAACTTTGCAATTCACAACATCAAATCAAGGATACTATTATTGAGATATACTCAAGAAAAACAATGAAATAAAAAAAAAAGAGGAGCAAGAGGAAGAAGAGTAGAAGGAGGAAGAGGAGGGGGGAGGGAGAAGAGAAGGAGAGAGGGAAAGGAAAGAATAATGAAGGAACAAATGAGATAAACTCTCAAGTTCTCTTCAAATTTCAAGAGGAAACGAGCTATGAATGGAGAGAAGCCAATTCTTGAATATAACAGTTCAACTGTAATAAGAGTATTGCTGCAGATTTTTAAAATCAAGCAAACAACATGCCTGTTAAATTACTGGGTTTTCAAACTCCAGCAATTCACTGAAAAAAGAAAATTTGATCTCCCTCAAATTTCTTATAATTGGATTTTTTTCTTTAGTAAAAGAAATAAATGATCAGACACCATCACAATAAAAAGTTTCTAAGTAATGGGCTAACTTCAGAACACTTTAGGTTTGGTGATTATTTCAAGATATTTTTCAAATGTCTGCGGCTTTACCAAACCCAAAACATGTTCTGTGTTTTACCAAACCCCAAATAAATTTTGCCAAGTTCTTTTTTTACATTTAATTTTTTAAGTCATGTGTATTTTATGTGAAATTTAATTCATATGTTTCTGATTTTATACACAAATAATCAAAATTGTTTTGTAAGAACTATTTGATGTTCACAGACACATTTCGCAAACTATGAAAAGAATTTTAATAATCTTTTAAAGCCGTTTTTCCTAGAAATGGGCAATTTTTTTTCCTTGAATTTAGTTAATGTTTCTCCTTTTCCCCCAAACTTAGACCCCAAAAGTAATTAAAATATAAAAGGCTAGATTTTTTGTTTGTTATTTTTTTAATTACAAATGAAGAAAGTTCCATGTTTTTCTGAGTAACACAAAGATAGAAAACTGGGGAGATTTTCTTACTAATCCCTTCCTCCTTTTTGCTATTCTTTCATTTCTTTTTTTCTACACTTTATTAACGAAAAAAAATGTTATGTATGTTTAATGGGAAAATTTAGTGCAAAGAATTTAATCTCCTAAAAAAAAGTGGCAACTTCGGTAAAGTCTGTGTAGAATAGGCAAAGATGAACAATAGTTACGTAAAGAAGTAACACCATAGTACCATATTATCGCTGATAATGCTAACACCAAAATGACACTAGGCAAAATTGACAAAAAGCCATCGTTGATGGTCAGCTCTCTAAAATAAGATGTAATCAAGGGAGTTAATTAAAATATTTTTATGCATCCTTTACCATTCGCTCTTTCACCTGTCTCTCTCTCTCTCTGTCTCTCTGTCTGTCTCTCTCTCTCTCTCTGTCTCTCTGTCTCTCTCTCTCTCTCTCTCTCACACACACACACACACAAACACTTTTAAAATGAGACCTTAGAATTTAACATTTGAAATCACAATATAATCCTTTTTATCTTTTCTTCTAAATAACCTGGAAGAACTATGCAAACTGTCTTCATTAGTTTGAAGAGGTTTTTGCTTCTCTGTAATAAAAATACCAACAATAATAAAATTTGTCTATTTCATTAGAAGATTTAATTCTGTATAATTACTTATGTTCCTACATTAATAGTTTACCCCTTTAATATTCCCTTCCTCTGTGAGAATTCTTCCTATTCCTACATTACTAGAGCTTACTTCCTTAACCTTTTATCCCTTTGCCTAAATATTTCATTCATTTTTTAAAATAACATTTATTAGACACCTACTATATGTCATTCTATTACATTCTAGGGATACAGACGTGACCAAAACTGACAAAAAAATCTGTCCTTTTGGCCTATGTTCCAAAATATTATCATAAAATTAACTAGAAAGAAAGGATAGTAGTAGTTACATAACTTACAATTAAATGTTTTGTTTAAGGATATGATTAAGTGGATTAACTATGGCCACATTGACACTTTTATAATCAAAAGTATTTCATTCTTAAGTTGTTTACAATTTTACCTGATACTTGAGCACCTTTCATAATGTTTGCATCAAAAAATATCATGAATAAATATTAGGACTAAAAGCCACAGCCCTGACATCTCTATGAATATTAAGTTTCTGCTTATATAGCATATCATTCTATTAGATCAAGAAACTATTTAAAGGATTCCACCCGTGAAGGCTTAGAGAAATTAAATTATCATCACAAGAACACAAAATTCTCAAATAAGTGTCACATTTATTTCATTACACAAAGTTTGGGATATCAAATTTCCTCAAACTGAATCTCTATATGTGGATTTAGAAACACCTTGCCATTGGGAAAATACAGCTTGCCTGCAGCACTCAGCATACAAGAAGGAAATTAAGAAATTTGCAAAACATTGCATTTCAAGAGTAAAAGAGGCATAAAAATACACGCCTCCCAGTAACTACAAATTATTACTCAGAATAGATTTTAACAATAATACACTTTTTGTTTGGAATTTCTGGCCTGAGAGCCCTCCTAGTACATGTGTTGTAGACAATTATCTAGCAAATGCACTATTTTGTAGTCATTCAGTGTGGCAGGAGTGAGGGCTGTGGGGTCAGTGCAGATTAGAACACTACCTTGATTACTTTCTAGCTGTGTGACATTGGCTGGGTCACTTTAACCTTGTTGAGATTTATAGGGTTGTTATCAAAATTTAATGAACCAGATACTACCTATTTTATTTCATTTAATCATCACAACAATCCTGTAATAATTCAATAAGTAACACCCTGTAATAATTTAATAGGTATTTTAGAGTTAAAGAAATTATTTAAATGTCTGTCATAGTACTTGGCACATAGTAAACACTCATAAGTTAAGTCCCTTCCCTACTGCGTGAGAGTACACAAAGTCTCTTGTATGCATAAGGAGAGCAAAATGTATATTCAGCTGTTTAGTTACTTAATACTTGTCTTAGGCTTAATAAACACTGTTCATTCTTTTTAGAATCAGTTTGCATGACTAACAGATGGCCGTAAAAAGTAGGTCCCTAACCTTCTACTGCTTGGTCTATCCTTTCACACGTCAAAAACAGCAAGGCTTATAGTAAAGACTAAAGACAAATGAGTTTAGTCATCTCACATTCCAGTAGATTCCTATCTTTCTTTTGGTATCTCTTCAGGGAAAAAGAAGGGCCAATTCTCCTCTTCCTTCCATTTCCCCCATTTTATTTCATTTTTGTCATATATTTTATTTCTACATGTGCTATAAATCCCATAACAATTTATTCATTTTACTTTAAACAGTTATCTATTAAAAAATAACAAAAGTTAGTACTTTACAGTTATGCACATATTTTTCATTTTCTATGCCTTTCATTCCATCCTATGGGTCAGTATTATTCACAGTGCTAAAACATGGAAACAACCAAAGTGTCATTCCATAGATGAATGGATAAAGATGTGATTCATATATACAATGGAATACTGCTTGGCGATAAGAAAAAATGAAATACTGACATTTGTGGGAACATAGATGGGTCAGTCCTGAGAATATCATGCTAAGTGAAATAAGTAAACAGAAAAAATCGAGAACAATATGATTTTACTCATATGTGGGTTATAAAACTGAAAGCAACAATCAAACAAACAAAAAGTCACAAATACTGAACAGTACAGTGGTTACCAGAGAAAAGTGGGGAGAGGTAGAAAGGGTAAAGAAACTCAAATATATGGTAACAGAAAAATATTTGACTTTGCGTAATAAACACACAACACATTGTACAGATGATGTATTACAGAACTGTACACTTGAAACTGTATAATATTATTAACTAATGTCGCCCCAATAAATTTTTATGAGTTAAAAATACATAAATAAATGCGATTTTAGTCTAAAGGGAAACATATGGCTTATGATACTCTATATAGCTTTACTTACATATGTATTATACATATTAAAATATATATAATATGTAATACATATCCTTGTGTGTGTGTGGGTGTGTGTATGTGTATGTGTATATATATATGTAAACTCAAGAAGGGTCAATTCTTAAGAGTGACATCTTCCATAAAGAAAGGTGAGTGGGTAGATTTCCGGTCAAGACAGTGAAGTAGGTGAACACTGTGCTTGTCTCCTCTCATGACTACATCCAAATGACAACTAAACTATAGATCAACATTGAGAATTGCCTGAAGTCTAGCTGAACTGAAGTCCAACAAGTAAGGACATACAGAAGATGCCTCAAGACTGGTAGCAGGAGTAGAGACATGGAACAGGTTGGTATCAAACCTATGTGAGACCATTAAACATCAGGAGGGATATCTTGGCTGCCACGGTGCTCCCAGAAGAGTGACGGGTTCCAGACCCCCACCAGGCTCACCAGCCCAGTATGCCAGTGACAGGAAGAAAAGGCCCCATAACTTCTGGCTGTGAAAACCAGCAGAGATTGTGGCTAGGTGAGACAGAGAATGACTAGAGTTCGAAGGGTTCCTCTTAAAAGGCCAACACATAGACTTACTCGCTGACAGACTCACTCACTCTGAGCTCCAGCTCTAGGGCAGCAGCTTGAAAAGTACCAAGTACATACAGGGCAGAACTGAGTTGTCTGGCTTCAGAGAAAGCAGGAGGCACAGCTTTCTCCCAGAAGAGTGCTAGCAGAATGTATTGTTTCTTTGTTGTGCCTTCCCTGTTCCCAGAGTGCAGACACAGGTGGCTGCCATATCTGGGTTTCTATCAACCTGGCTCACATCATTTGCCTGCCCCACCTTCGTGATTCCCTGAAACCCCAACCCACCCAACTTTTGGGTACACCCAAGCCACTTCCAGTAGCTTTTCCAGGCAAACAGCCTATCTTGGCTCCTGCTGTGTACTTTATTAAAATCTCTCAAAGGTTCACAAAACCCAAATAAGCAGCATCTGATTTCCACATGTCTTATATATCTTGTTGAGTAGCTCCAAGCTTGGCACTAGTGGCAGCTGGCCTCAGTTCTCAGCTTGGCTTCTTAAGGCACCTCCAAGCCTAAAACAAATGATGACCATCTGTGGATTGCTTTGTGGCTCATGCCAGGTGGCTCTGGGCAGGGTACAGGCTGTGGCTGAACTTGTCCTAAGGCTGGACCCCTCCCAGGAAGCCCTGAGGCTGGCATCCCCAGTGGCCAGCTTCAGAAGAAGTGGGAGCATCACCCTGCTACCCACAAAGACAACACACCCAAAGAACAGACTTGGCAGGCACCAGAGCCCCATTAAAGCAAATCCTGCTCTGCACGGTTAGCCCCTGCACCACAACTCCTCCACTGCAGTCATGGCCAGTCCTCACAACCAATGAGTGTCAATACCTCCTATTGACATGCAAACATCAACAAAGACTCAAGAACAACAGGAGGGCATATGCAACCCACACAAGGACACACATGAAGTACCCAGCTCAGGTGACCAGGAAGACTGTGTCACTGAGCCACACAGCACACCTACTACATAAGACCACTCTAATAAGACTGGGAGACATAGCAGCTCTACCTAATACATAGAAGCAAATGCAGGAAGGCAGGCAAAATGGGGCGACAAAGAAACATGTCCCAAATAAAAGACGAGAACAAAGCTCCACAAAAAGAGCTAAACAAAATGGAGACAGGCAATCTACCACAAGCAGAGTTCTAAACACTGGTCATAAGGATGTTCAGTGAGCTCCTGGAGAATTTCAATACAGAGAAAACATAAAAATGGAGATACAAAACATAAGAAAAAATTAGTCAGAAATAAAGAATACAATAATGGAAATGAAGAATACATAAGAGGGAATCTAAGTAGATTAGAGGAAGCAAAGGATCGGATCAGCAATTTGGAAGATAATGTAGCAGAAAACACCCAATCAAAACAGCAAAAAGGAAAGAAAAATGAAGGGTTTAAGGGGCCTCTGGGACAACATCAAGTATACCAAAATTTGTATCATAGAGGTGCCAGAAGGAGAAGAGAGACAGCAAGGAATTGAAAACTTATTTGAAGAAATAATGACAGAAAACTTCCCTAACCTGGCAAAGGAAACAGACATACAAGCAAGTGTAGAGAGTCCCAAACAAGATGAATACCAAAAGGCCCATATCAAGACACATCATAATTAAAATGTCAAAGCTTAAAAACAAAGAGAGAATTTTAAAAGCAGCAAGAGAAAAGCAGTTAGTTACCTACAAGGGAGCTCCCATAAGACTGTCAGTTCATTTCTCAACAGAAACTTTGCAGGGCAGAAGGGATGGGTATGAAACATTGAAAGTGATGAAAAGAAAGGACCTAAAACCAAGACTACTCTACCCAGAAGGCTATCATTTAGAATCAAAGGACAGACAAAGAACTTGCCAGCCAAAAAAAGCTAAAGGAGTTCATCCCTACCAAACCAGTATTACAAGCAATGTTAGAGGGACTTCTTTAAGATAGAAAAAAAAAAGGTCAAAAATATGAATAGTAAAATGGTAATAACTGCATATCTATCAACAATTACTTTAAATAAAAAAGGATTAAATGCCCCAATCAAAAGACATAGGGTGGCTGAATGGATAAGAAAACAAGACCCTTACAGATACTGCCTACAAGAAACTCACTTCAGATCAAAAGACACACTCAGACTGAAAGTAAAGGTATGGAGAAAAATAGTTCATGAAAATAGAAACAAACAACAAAAAAAGTAGCAACACTCATACAAGAGGAAATAGACTTTAAAACAAATGCTATAACAAGATACAAAGAAGGACGCAGTAATACCAATTTTGGGTAGTTTTTCAAAGAAACCCGACATGCTACTTCGAGGGGACATGTGCATCCATAAGTTTATTGCAGCATTGTTTACAATGACCAAGATGTGGAGGCAACCTGACTGTCCATTGATAGATGAGTGGATAAAGAGGAGATGGTGCATGTATACAATAAAATATTGGTCAGACATAAAAAAGAATGAGATCTTGCCATCTGTATCTACAAAATGGACCTAGAGGATATTGTGCTGAGTAGAGTAAGTCAGATAGAGAAAAATGGACATAATGTGATTTTGCTTATAGGTGGAATTTAAAGAACCAACAAACCAAACATACAAAACAGAAACAAACTCACAGATACAGAGAATATTTTGAAGGTCACCAGATGGGAGGAGGGTTGGTGGATTGGGAAGAAATTAAGATATACAAATTGGTGTTAGAAAGTAGTCATGTGGATATAGAGTATTGCATAAGGAATATGCTAATATCTACATATAGTACCAGGTGGATACTAGACTAGTTGGGGGATGATTTCTTAAATTATATAAATGTCTAACCACTATGCTGTACACCTAAAATTAATATAAAATAATATTCAATGTCAATTGTAATTGAAAAATTAAGAAAGGGGGGAAAAGGTGAAGGGGAAAAAGAGGTTCAAATGTCCAGGTTTAAAATAAGTCATGGGGATATAATGTAGAGCACAGGGAATACAGTCAGTAATATTGTGATATTGTGATATGGTACCAGATGGTTGCTGGACTTATCATGGTGATCACTTCTTTAGGTATATAAATGTTGAATAACTATGACGTACACCTGAAACTAATATATATTAGCTATATTTTTAAATAAAATATTAAAAATAAATAAATGTTATTGTTCCTCTTTTTTAAGCATTACAAAGGGTGGTATGATAAGACATTGAAGAGAGAAATTAAAGAAGAGACAAATAAATGGAAACATATACCATGCTCATGGATAGGAGGAATTAATATAGTTACAATGCCCATACTACCCAAAGCAATAAATAGATTCAACAAAATCCCTATGAAAATACCAATGACATTTTTCACAGAACTAGAACAAATAATCCTAAAATTTATATTAAACAATAAAAGACCTCGAATAGCCACAGCAATCCTGAGAAATAAGAACAAAGCAGGAGGGTACCATGCTACCTGACATCAAATTATATTACAAGACTATTGTAATCAAAAGAGTATGTTGTTGGCATAAAAATAGACACATAGACCAATGAAACAGAATAGAGAGCCCAGAAATAAATCCATGCCTATATAGTCATTTAATCTATGACAAAGGAATCAAGAATTCACATTGTTGTAAAGATAGATGGTGCTGGGAAAACTGGACAGATGGACAGACACAAGCAAAAGAAATGAAACTGGACCACCGTCTTATGGCCTATACAAGAATAAACTCAAAGTGGATTATTTAAGACTTAAATGTAAGACTAGATATCATAAAACTCCTAGAAGAAAATATAGGAAATAAACTCTCAGACATTACCCTTAGTAATATTTTTACTGATATATCTACTCAGACAAGGGAAACAGAAGAAAAAATAAGCAAATTGTACTACATCAAACAAAAAAGTTTTTTCACAGCAAAGAAAACTATCAACAAAACAAAAAGGCATCCTACTGAATGGGAGAATATATTTGTCAAAGATACATCTGATAAGGGGTTAATATCCAAAATTTACAAAAAACTCTTATAACTCAATATCAAAACAATCTAATTTAAAAATGAGCAGAGGACCTGAATAGACGTTTCTCCAAAGAGGACATACAGATGGCCAAGAGACATATGAAAAGATGCCCAATGTTACTAATCACAGAAATGCAAATAAAAACCACAACGCAATACCACCTCACTCTTGTCAGTATGGCCATCATTAATAAATCAACAAACACGTGCTGGTGAGGGTGTGGAGAAAATAGAGCCCTTGTATACTGTAGGTGGGATTGCAAATTGATGCAGCCACTATGGAAATCAGTATGAAGTTTCCTCAAAAACTTAAAAATAGAACTGCTTTATGACCCAGCAATTGTACTCCTGGGAATTTATCCAAAGAAATTCAAAACACTTAGTCAAAGAAATATATGCATCCCTATGTTTACTGCAATGCTATTCACAATAGCCAAGATATGGAAACAACTGAAATGCCCATCAATAGACAATTAGATAAAGAAATCCTGGTGCATTTATACAATGGAGTGTTACTCTGCCATAAAAAAGAATGAAATTTTACCATTTGCAACAACATGGATGGACCTAGAGGATATTATGTTAAATAAAATATATCAGCTTGAGAAAGACAAATACCATATGATCTCGCTTATACATATACAGAACCTAAAATAAATAAACAAACAAATAAATAAATGAACAAACACAGTAGAAATAGACTCATAGGTACAGAGAATAAATTAATGGTTGCTAGATGGGATGGGAGTTAGGGGATGGGTGAGAAAGGTGAAGGGACAAGGAAGTATAAATTGATAGTCACAAAATAGTCACAGGGATGTCAAATACAATATGGGCACTAAAGTCAATAATGTTGTAAAGACTATGTAGGGTGTCAGATGGGTACTGGACTTTACAGGGGCTCACTTCATAGATTATATAAATGCCTAACCACTGTGCTAGACACCTGAAACTAATATAAAATAATATTGAATGTCCAAAAAAAAAGAAAGATGGTGACTACCTACATTTTTTTTTTCTACCTGAAGGGGAAATGCACACAATAGTTGGGTTGGTTAATACTGAAGAAAAGTACCCAGAGAGGAGACAGAGGAATCCCTACCCGGCCAATAAACTTGAACATTTTTGAAGGGTACTGGGAGAACACTTATTTAATTGTTGCTCTTATTGCTTTCTTCTCTACATAACACTGAATTCTTAGTTACTGACTCGCAAGAAATGTGCCCACTGAAGATCCCTGAAGAATCACAATGTTAGGACAAACAGCCAGGCAACAACTCTCTTCATGTATCTCCCTGTCTGCTCTGAAGTTTAAATCCTGAGTACTGTTTCCATTTGGAGCTCCCTGACCCACAGGGACCACTTAATGGTTTCCTTGTACTGCAGGGTTTTCCTCCTATAACTACAATACTTAATAATGCTATAACTACAACAGAGCCAAATTTTAGGGTAGATGGTTTCTCTAGTCATACTATCATATTTGTATTCTAAGTTTAAACTCCTTATTTGTATGGAGTTATTTGTATGGCAACTTATTTGTATGTTTGGAAAATTTTTCTGTAAAGAGTTGTCTCAATATTTATAATTTTTTTTATTTCTTAAGACCGATATTAATGTCTAATTCATTAATATAATGCAAGTCCTCTACCTTTATACTTATTTTATAATTCACAGAAAATTTAAAATAATTTTCCAAATAAATAGCCCTAGATTGTTTTACGAGATGACTGTTAAAACTTTCTAACTTGAAAAACCAACGAATTGCTCAATTCTCCACATCACTTCATAGAGACAAGGATCAATTCCTCCATCTACACAATATGTACAGTGATATTTGTTGCTCACCCACCCAGGCATAAAGTCAAAATATATGAGTTAGTGTTAAAGGCAATGAGTGGCTCATATAAAAAGATAATGAAAATACCAAGTAACATCACATCATTAGAATAACGACTGCTTGAGTAAACACAGCAAATGGAAAGACCTCTAGAACCTGCCACACGATTTTATTCCCTCCGCCTAGAGCCAAATTCAGGCTGGCCCTCCTCTCCTATGCTTGGTTCCAAACATTTTATAATACCCTACAAAGTTTCATAATTTTATGGGTTAGGCTGTCTAGTGGAATTTGTTTTAAACTCTGGGCCAGACTCCTATTTTCATTTACAAAATCTTCTTTCTTAATAATTGGGTGAAAGAGAGCTATAAATTTCTTTTTGCATAAATCACGTTTTGTTTATTGTTGCTTACTTGAGGGAAACTATAAAACTAAGACTACATTCTATTTATTATAGAAGAATTAAAGCATACTAATTGAATAATTACAACAGGTGCCAACACCAGACTAAAGCAAAATCCTGGAAATCTAAGCATGTTTTCCCCACTGTGATGCTGGTATCCAAACAGGGTGGTGTCAGCAATATTATGTGACATACAGATCATCAGAATAATTTTCTGCTACTCAACTTCAATGCAGATGTAGAGAGAACATTGACAAAATGAGAGATTCTCAATGCCCCTGGAGCCATCACCTAACTTCAGACATAAATATTTGTTGAAATTGTCATGATCTCACTTGGCTCCTGACCAACAGAAGTTAAAGGAGTGGGAGGTGGCCTTTGGAATCAAAACAAGGCAATGATACAAATATTTATTAGCTCTTTCTTTCTACAGCTTTCATAATGGGGATGAATATTCTCCCCATACAGATTCCTCTAAATATAAAATTCGTACATCAATACTGAGCTAGACGTTAGATAGATGGGTAGATAGACGGAGAGACAGTAAGTTTGATAAGGAATGGGGGTGTCAAGATAGTCTCAAACTATGTCCTTACAAAATGCTTATTACAAAGAGTAATAAATCACAAAGACAGACTGGCAGATACCACCTTAAAGTGAACATCATCAATAATGGGACAAATAGAAATCATGATGGGATACAATGAGAAGAACCCTGCACCACTTCTGTGATATTCCTGCCAAAGACACATAAATGGAATCTAATCAATAGTAAACAAGGAAGACATATATTGAGGCCACACCTCCAAAATAAATGCTCTATAATCTTCAAGGTCAGAGAAGTCAAGGAAAAAGTGAGGAACAGTTGAAGGAGACTAAAGAGGCACACGTGGCAACTGAAGGCAACGTGAGATTTTGACCTGGATCCTTTTGCTACAAAGGACATTTTCAAGATTATTTATGAAACTTGCATGGTATTTGAGGACAAGATGATAGTCAAATATCAGTTTTAATTTCCTAATTTTGATGTTTTTTTGTGTTTGTGTGATTCCTTAGGAGAATGCTGGCAGTAGTAAGAAATAAACTAAAGTATCCAAGGGTGATGGAATTATGAAGGCAACTTGCCCACAAATAATTTAGGGGGAAAAAATTTTTTTGTATGCTCTTCTTGCAATTTTTCTGTAAATTTGAGATTGCTTCAATGTAAAATATGTTTTTATAAATTAACACACTGATGTAAATGCACTGATGTTCAATAACTTGAAAAGTTCAATAATGAAAAGACAAAAGCAGAGCTGTCAGAACAATAATTGCTGCAAGCTATCTGGCAAGTTTTACATAAAGGTTTGTAAAACAAAAATGCTTTTATTGTTTGTTGTACGGCCATTTCATTTCTGATTGTCTGGCTGCTGCCACCAGTGCTGATTCTGCCACTGCTTTTCAAGTGGAGCACATACGTAGTAGACACTGGAGCAGTAAAGTGACTCTGTCTCTAGTAAGAGCACAGTATGTTCCCATGACAACTTTGAATTCCAAGATCCACAAGCACAGCCCATACCTTTGTTTACCTACTGGCATGGGAAACCCTTCACGTCATCATGATTTCATATCCAAGCTAATTTTTTAAAACTAAAATTGGCACTCCATAGGAGTAATTCAGTATCCGACAGACAGCTTGTGATACATGTAGTTTTAAGAATGTGTCATTCAAGAGGTGACAAGTACCCTACACTAAAGTGGCTGACAGGTTGATAGTCAATAGCAGTAAATACACAGCCTAAGGATGCATGTGATGTTCAGCCCTGGTGACATAGAATGCAGTGTTAAAAAAAAATCTTGGGCTTTATGTCTCTGGTGATGAATCATTTGAGAATTTTCACATATAAAATGTATCTAATCAATGATCTCATACAAATCCTACTTCTCAAATATAATCTAGGTCTAGGCCACGGCAAATGTGAATCTATAGCTAACAACCACACAGATATAGTGATATATCTTTTCTTGTTTTAATTAAAGTTTATTGGGGTGACAATTGTTAGTAAAGTCACATAGGTTTCAAGTGTACGGTTCTATCTTTAAATCGACTCAAAAGGCTCTGCTGCTCCAGCACAAGCTCCCAGCTCCAGGAGGGAGTTTATAACACATCACAAGTAAAGGTAATCTCAGTCATTTTCAAAATTAATGATTTTTTTACTGTAGTGGTTTACATCCTCTCAAGTTTCCCCAGGCAAGGACATACATTGATTTTAATTTTATTTAAATGGTATACATATAGTCTATGTATTTACTTTGGTCTATTTTTTTCTTCCCTTAGCAACATATTAAGACAGAATTATTTCTTATGTCAAGAAACATTTTTCAGAACCTGGCTGCATAGAATTCCCCTGAATAGATGTACCTATCCTATTTCCTTGTTAGTTGACAAACAGTTGACGCTATCTGAATCTCTGATTATTTCCTTTGATAATAAAAGTTAATTTAAACCACTGAGTCCAAATGTGTACACACAGTATGGCTTTTGATAGTACTAACAAATTGCCCACCAGCAAGGTTTTAACAATTTGTTGTCTCATGAGCCTCTTCTCCTTCCCCTTGTCAGCACTATTATATGTCAGTGAAACAAATTGAATTATTAAGGAATTAAATAATTATATCTAATTGGGTAGGCCACTCCTTGAAAAAAAAATTACTTAGAGATTGATGTCTTTTGAGCACCAGAGAGTTTTTTGTTTGTTTTTCAGAGAATACTATTGCCTTAAAAGGCTGGTTATCTGCTTATCTCAAAGAATAAGCATATCCTTCTGGATACTACCAGCCTTCACAGAGATGGCTGGCTAAAGAGATGGATAGCTTTGCCCACAAAGCAAAGAAATATTTCTTGGACTTCTTTCTGAGTTCTACACCAGTCACTTCAAATATTGCAACTCGTTTCCTTTTGCCAAAATCAGGTCATTCACCAACTGTTTTTAATTAGCTATGGTTGAGATGATGTTTTCATTTTGCCCCCTCAATCCCCTTTTCTGAAACCTAAGTTTCCAAAACAATTACCTATTAGGCTGGAAGTCTCATGCTTTTTGCTAAGCTTGAGGGTGAAGCAAAGTTTTGTTTGTTTGTTTGTTTGTTTTTGGTTAGCACTTGTTTTGGAAAGTTTGTAAACCCATCTAGTTCTTTCTGAGGATCAGATAGCCAAATAAATATAGGTGCCATTTTGATAGTATAGTTATTAAAATACTGTGCATTCTTGTTATTCTACTTGGTGTTGGCTTTCTAAAGTACTACTACAGAAAACACATAAGCTTATTGACTCCATTCACATTATTATAAACATAAAGGTGCAAAGACAAGATAAGGCACTTGAATTTAGCTAATTAAATATATTCAGAGAAAAGCATACTTAAATGTATGTGAGCAAACGTCTAACTTATTTACTTGGGCTTTTCAAAATTAATCTTTCTCATATTACCAAGAAGTAGAAATTTCTCTCCTCACTATCCCATTATTATTTTTTATTTGAAATATGTTATAGTATAAAAGGTAATATACTATTAAGAAAGACATTGTAAGTGAACTGAGGGGGAAAATCTTTATATGATTATTATTGTGTAGCCCTTTTCATTTTAATGTTTGCTGTGGTATAATGAAAATCTCAACTTAATGTTGCATAAAAAATCATTTTTGTATTTAAATTTTCTTTCTCCTACACAATACCCATTTGGAATAAGGCACATGGAATTGGATTTTTTTTTATTAATTAACCTAGAAGAATGATGCCTTATGAATGGTTTTCAGCTGCTATTGCATGTTCCAAACTACATCTGCAAAATAGTTCAGTCTAGTGACACAAGGAAAAAAATAACCTAACAGTTGTATTTCTTCAGAACTCCTAGACTGAGCATGTGAAACCAGGAAGCAAACTTCACAGTTTATGAGGCTCCACAGTATTCAGCTTGACTCTGTAATAACTCAACAACAACAAAAAAATCCATTTTAGCTTCAAAATGGAGCTTTTGTTCTTCTACACATCTCTTTTTTTTTTTTTTTAAATCTTGGAGTTCTCTTATCTGATTCTTTTAAGATGGTATGTGGATATTTCTTTTGCCAGAGCAAATAATTTTGGGTACGTCACGGAGAACAAGTTAATTGTTAGCTGGACTCAATGTATTGATCATTGGCCCCATTTCTGCATGTTGTCAGGACCAGTTCTCAGAGGAGCTATGTCCACCAAGCTCAGACTGAGTTTTGGACGCAACAGACAAACAGGATCTCCGGATGTGGTGTCAATCCCATTCCTGTCACTTGCTGACTGTTTGACCTTATGTATGTCATTTGACTTTCATGTCTCAGCATTTTCAACTGTAAAATGGAAAGAATAGCAATACTTGCCCGACAAGGGTGTTATGAAGATTAAGAAATATAATGTATATAATCCTTTGCAGGGTTTGGGACATTATATGCAGTGTAATCTGTTAGCTATGTTTATTATCCTTTTATTTTACTCTGCCTATAGTCCAGAAAGCATTCACAGAAAACATAGAAACTGGATTATATTCAAAATTTAAGTTCACTGGAATGTTTCAAATTTTATCATTTCTCTTTTTTTGACCACTCATGATATAGCCAGCTTTATAAATTTCAGCATTTCAAATACTTATATATAAGATGTAAATATGAGATTTTCTTATGTATACATTTCTCACATTTTAAAAATATTTTCAAAATTTAAAAAATGACAAAATTGCATGTTTGGAAAGACTCAGGATAGCTTTAAAATATAACTATTTAAAATGTTTTTGTAAAGTAAAATTATTGATGAAGAAAAAAATTATCTTGATGCTCAAAGAAGTATATTTTTCCCATATTAAAGGCTAATTAATTTATTCAACAAAAATCTCATTTAATAAGCATTATCAAGAACCTACTATGGTAAGTACTGCTAAGTAGGTATTAAGTACCTTCTTCAAGGAACCGTGCTTGGTGATGAGCAGATAGAAGCAGATTCTGGCTTCCTCACAGAGCTCACTAACACCATTCAGATCACTTTGTTCACAGTCTTAGCACACTTGATAGGAAAATCCTAGGATTTATCTTTTCAAACATATACCTGTTTTTAAAAATGAACAAATAAGACACTCAGATTCTATTTACAACTCTTTTTTTCCTGGAGCTTTTCCCATATAAAACCACGATTTCTAAGGTCTGTGAAGAGAGTGGATATAGCCTAACTTATTTTTATAAAAATCTAATGGCTGTATCTATACAATGACAAAGTAAATTATTTTTAAATTTTCAATTTCAGCTGAGCTCGTTGCTTGAAATCACATAAACTGCCCCATAGAATAGTTCTGAAGATTAAATGACATAATGTTTATACAACACCTAGTACAATGTAAGAACACAATAAATGACAGCTATTAGTATTATTATTTACAGCTAAGGCAATAGAGAAAAGGATTCTTATCCACATTTTAGGTGGCATAGCATTAATCGTTCGTCTTGTGTGGCCAGTATGCTTCACAGTGCAAATGTAACCCATGTAATAACAACTTTCATATTATAATTATAAATATTTTCAATTATTGAGAGGCTTTCTCTGGTCTAAATTTCCATACATTGATTTCTCATAATAATTTTGAAAGGTAGATATTCATTTCATCATTTTACATAGGAAGAAACTGAGGTTCCTCCAGAGTGAAATAATCATGCCAAGTTGACATGGTTAGTAAGTGACAGAACCAGGATTCAAACCTAGACTTGTCTGGCTCCAGAGTCTTTCCATTTGTCATGCTGCCTCTATTGGAAAAATTTGTTAATAAAATTGAATTTATAAAGTTGTTTTCTCTTCAGTCCAGAATTCCTAAAGACTCCAAAAAGATGTCTGGGATTTGCTCACCACTATTTCAACAAAACTATACACAACTCTTTAGTTTGATTTTGTTAAACAGAATAATTTCCCAATATCAGAAAAAATGAAGATGATTTTAGAGTGCAAAAGCATTACCTGGACAGTTTAAGGTTTGGGCTGATAATATACAATTCTTTTCTCTCTCTCATTTTGTCTCTTACATAACAGAAACCAAAAGACAAAATGCAGGAATCTCAGGTAGAGGTTTTCTCACTAAAGTGAACACATCCTGCTGATACCCGCAGTCTTCTCACATGGCTGAAAAGACTATGGCAACTTAGAAATCAGACCAAAATTAGGTGACAAACATGTTCTTACAGCAAATAAAAAGTATGAAATGTCTTTTATTTCAAAATGGAAATACAGTCACGGCTAAAACGTCTCGTACTTGTCAGCTTCTAAACTGACAAGCTAATTCTGTAGGGAAAACTTTGATGGATCAAATTTGGTTCCCATTAGAAAGTCCAAGAGAGATAGAGAGGCAAGCTGAAGAGTTACCCCTGAAATAAATAAAAGCATATTCTTAGGGCAGGCAAGGAATATCGGTGAAGTACAAAAAGGAACAAGACTTGAAGTACGTTTTTTAAGGCAGAACATAAAATTAAGCAAATTAATATGATTCAGTAGTGAATTCATGATTTTTTTCAAATCACATAGCGGTAACTTTAGAGGCAAGTATTCATTTACGTACTCTGAATTTCCCTTCAATCTGATTTCTCATTTCCTTTCTTATTTAAGCAATTTTTTGAGGACACTTAACATATTCATTGATGGTATATATTTTGTCCAATCTCTTACCTCAATACAGAATCAATATCTTTAATCTGTTCAATACTCAGGAATTACAGTGGAAGGGAGAGGAAAACCCCCAGAGTTCTTTTGCCTGGTCACTCTAGTCAGTCCTACAACCTCAAGCAAAGCTGATTGAGCCAAACACTTATCAATACAAATAAAACACTGCAAGAGACTTGGCAGGCCTTCGTGTGTTGTCTGAACATTTTCCACTAGGCAAAGCCAGCTCCATCACCACTTACTACTCCTATTCATCTTGCAGTCAAAACTCCAACATCTGGAAAGAATAATCATAATTTTTAACATGTCAGTCCTTAGAGGGCTCATGAAAGTAGAGAAAATAAGAATCCCCCAGGATGTCTAAGTCACTTAGAAAGTTAAGTGGTAAAAACTAGTCCTTCTTTCCCCTACATTTGTAATTAAAGAGGGAGAGCAAAAATTAAATATGCACAGGGAGCTGCCTTTTATTGGTATTTACAATGTCTTACAAATCTTGTAGATTCTACTGGCACTTGCAGTTTAGCAGGAGTATTCTCCCAGTAAACTCTTAAATGCTAGCTGCAGGACAATGTCATTCTTTCTTGTTAAATCCTCTAAATCTTAACTGACTATAGATCATGGTGGTGTCCATACTGGGAAGTAGCATGAGGCAACAGAAAGAACAAAGGCGTTATGGTCAGATAACCCTAAGTTCCAATCCTAGTTTTGTCACTTAATGGCTTTATTACCTTGGGCAAATTATTGAACTCTCAGATCCTAGATTCCCTCATTTGTAACAGAGAGCTAATTGGGTAACCTTCAATTTCAAGAAAATTAAATGGAACACGCTACGATCTAGCATATTGCCTAAGACATAATAAGTGCAGAATAAGTGTTGGTTGAAATAAAATTAAATAAAAAATCTACATGTATCAGACCTGTAAGCCCCTTGGAAAAACAATGAGGAAGACTGTGGTATAATGTTCAAGATGAATACACTAAGCATAACAAAGAGTTGCTCCAACTTGAGTAGGAAATGCCCACCAAAATACTATAAGAAAATCACTTTACAAGTAGGAGTCTGTCAAAAGAGTCAGGTGCGGCCTTAACTGGATCACTGCTAGAGAGTGACGACTTTGAGTTCATAGGGGTGAGGCCCATCCAATATCCCCAGGTTACCTTTTGTGGACACAAAATCTCATGCCCTGTGGAAGAATATTCCTCAGTTCTAAGAACTGGGCCACTGACACTGCTCCAAGAGCAGTGGCAGAAGTGAAGACACTAAAAGATGGCAGCCTGGGGTCAATGCAAGAAAAACAGGCTGCAGCAATATGGCAAACCACAGCTCACAGCCAGGAGCACTCAGGTTAGAGCCAAAGAGACCAGTTACCACCTTGAGGAATCAGAGTGCAAACCATCCTCATGACTACCCATATTCTTGGATAACTTTGTCACAAGGACTACAGAAAGGAATCCTACATATTTTATTTAGTCAATATTCAATGCAGTGTAAGAGCCATGGCTTGGGTTCCACTTCTGATATGACTACAATTTTGTGGATAGTAATCCTATAGAATTTTTTGTGTAGACAGATAGAAAAATGGAATAAACAGAGCACTTCCTTGATTGTTTTGAAACAAACACTTCACATATCTGAGCTTCAGGTTCCTTGATGGTGAATTGGAAACAATTCTATTTTCCCTCAGTGCTCCACCAGGTAGTTCTAAGTTTCTAATGAGATCATGTGCACAGCAGTTCCTGAAATGGTAGGACATAGTTTTGTTCTTGCTTTGGGAAACTAAAGCAATCTCCTAGGAGTTAGTATGGAGGAAGCCCCAGGACTAGAGATCATTTAAGCTTAAAATGCATCCAGTTTAGAACCCTCAAAGAACTTGTTATCTAATCCAGGATACAAACAGAAAAATAACTATAATAAATTATGCAGTACATGAATAGATAAAGTGCTATGGAAACATAGTAAATTATGCTTGAGAGATCACTGAAGAGGTCACATATGAGTAAGGAGGAGTTTTCAAAAGCATGAAGTGTGGAGGACATGTGTGTGCAAGTAGGAGGGGTAGGACCTTCTAGGTTAAGTGGAACCATGTGAGCAACGGCAAAGAAGCATGACAGTGCATGATATATTTGGGGACCAGCAAGTATTCTTGCTTGGCCACAGCCTAAGACACATGAGAAGGAGTAGGTAGAGACTGGAAAATTAATCTAGGATCAGAATGCAAAACCGTACTAAGGAATTTGACCTATTTTCATTAGGCAACAAGAACGTCACTCAAGGTTGTTAAGCAAGGAGAGTGACATAATCAGATTCCTGTTTCAGAGAGCTCACCCCAGCAGCAGTGAGCAAAACAAACTGGAGATAATTGCAAAGGGCTTCATATTTATTACCAAATATGTGTCATTTAAGTGCTTTTCTCCAGCAGACCAGAAAGAGTGCATGTTTTGTCTACTGCTGTATCTCATTGGATACACAGTGCCTAATATCGTGCCTTGTTTATGGCAGGGCTTCGTAAATACTTGTTGAATTAATTCATTGTTATTTGAATGATTGTGGAGATTCGTTACAAATGTACCTACACCATATGTACCCCTAATCTGCAATATGCCACCCTGTTCTCACCCTGTATTTATATCTTAGTCATCTTTATATTCCCAACAGCTGGCTCACTCTCTGGCATACAATATAGGAGCTCAGTAATTCCTTGTGAACTGGACTGAACATAACAGCATTCACATGACCTGCCCAAATGGACACAGGAGATGTGAATACTACTCTTGATCTTTAGCAAAATAAAGGTGCCCAAATTATTACTGGCACTTTTCATTTTGACCTGAATTTACAAAACAGGTAAGTCCACTCCTGAAAAGTAAAAATCATATGTATGTTTTCACTGGTATGTGCACTATGTGATATAAAAATGTGACAAATCAGTTAACCAGACAATGCAGAAGCTCAGCATTGACCCATTGGACTTCTAGAAGTAAATGAGCAGAGCACTTTAATTTCAAATTTGTGATGAAAACATTAAATTTTGAAGGGGAAAATCAGTGAGTTTGTAAAAATAATTACTAGTATTAGTTGCCATTTTTGTAAGTCAAAAATGGCCCAATAGCAATTTCACGTTGATCAAGCTGTTTGTTCAATCCATATCTGTCAGGTTTTTTGAGTTACTCTTCATGACAATGTATCTCAATGAATTCAAAGACAAGTAAAAAAAATAAATAGACATGAATCTTTCTTGCTGTATATGTGAAACCAGAGAGACTATGTTAGGAAGCTTATTACACATTAAATTCTAAAACTTATTAGCAATGTTAGGTAGACTTAGGTACCAAGGAAAATTTTATTTACTTTGTGGTAAAGATTTTTAAAACTTGAAAATTTTCAATAAGTTAACAATTCTTATAGGTCATATCTACACATGACTAAATCCAACAGCCACAAATCTGAAAATGTCATTAAATCAGTTACTCATCATTACAAAGAATAATGAAACTTAATGGCTGAATTCAGTCAAATTGATCTGCATGTGTGGATACAACCACATCATGGGAGAGATTTGCAAATGATATTAAGACTTATTATATCCTAAAATGGCTTGCCCCAGAGGGAAACTGACTTGACAAACAAAATAATTTATAAACAAATAGAGCTTAGCAGTCCAAGAGTTGCTGCTTGAACAAAGAACAACTAATTCACCAGTAGAAAAAATATAAACACAATTCAGGAAAAGAGAACTTTGGTTATGGGACATGTTTCCAACAATCAGGAAGAGACATGGTAAATATGAGAAAATAAAAGCAGACAAACAACATACAAGTCCCATGGAACAAAAGGAAAGCAAAAGGACCCCAGTCAACAGGGGTCCCCACAGTCATAGTCAGATCAGGTTACTATAACAAAATACCTTAGACTGAGTGGCTTAGACAACAGACACATTTCTCACAGTTCTGGATGTGTGTCTGATGACGGCCATTTTCTTGGTTCACAGATGGCAGCCTTCTAGTGATATCCTCACATGGCCTTTCCTCAGTGCCTGCACACAAAGAAAGATCTCTCTCTTCTTCTTCCAAGGGCACTAATCCCATTATGAGAGTCCCATATTCATGAACCAATCTTAACCTAATTTCTTCCCAAAGGTCCTACCCGCAAAAACCATCACACTGGAGATTAGAGCTTCAACATTTGAATTTTGAGGGGACACAAACATTCAGTCCATAACACCCATAAATCCCTAAATTTCATCATTAGCAATTCCTTCCATAATGTTAAGTTTCAGTGCCTTCTGTCTAGAGGTACTTTAAGAAATATTATACCTGGGAGGGGTAATACTCCACCTGGAAGATGCTGAAGGCTATATGTGAGATGAGAGAATGTCTGTATTAGGGGAACAGGAATGAAATACTAACAGGCACAAAAAGAGAATGTAGGGTCACTGAAGACAAAGAACTTACATCCCATCATTTACACTGATAAATCGTAAAGACTACATATAACAAAAATATTCCAATCAATTCTTAAACAATACATTGTGTAATTTTATAACCATCATTTTAGGAATGTGCAATATGGTCTATCTTCTAACTATGTTCTCACATGCCCATTAAGAATTTCTTCTTCATTTGCTATAGTTTGTGGGTCCCATGGACATAAGACCTGTTGGCTTTCAGTACTAGGTATGCGGGTAGATCACCCCTTCAGTAGGAGTCATAAAAGTTGGGGTGCTAGGTGTAGGGCCCAAACTTCTCCTCCAGTTGAGGGTTCCCTCCCAATGTTGTGACACTGTGCTGGCAATGAGGTTTATAGTGACAGTGTGCCTCAGCCTCTCCTACCTGTTTCTATGGGGGTATTTTCTCAGTTATCAGATGTATGGGAGTCACTCAGCCAGCTTCTGGATCTCTTTCAGAGGGAATTGTTCCATGTGTAGCTGTACATTTGGTGTGTCCACGGGAAAAGTAGAACTCAGGAGCCTCCTGTGTTGCCATCTTGGACAACTCCCGTTGTGAACTCCAGCATGAGATAGTCTTAATGAAATCAGGTACTTTACCAATAAGAAAACTAAAAATTAGTTTCCACAACAAATCACTTTTCATATACTTAAATTTTTCTGGTTATATGGCATAATGTATGTTTTCCTTTTTTAATTCAATAAAAAAATTGAAAAAATATAAAATTTTTAAAATATATAAAGAACATTTCTCCATAGTACTCTGCCAAAGATAACTAAAATTAACATTTCAATGTATTTCCTTTTGTTGTTGTTTTTCCCTATTTATATTTTAAATATAAATATATATCCAGATTTTTCTGAATCCAAAGTCAAATAATATTGCAGTGGACATGCATAAGACTTTTATTTTTCTGTTTTTTGTTCTTTATATATTATTTCTTTAGGATACATTGCTAGGACAGGAGACTATAAAGCCAGGAATGGGCCATGAATAAGGAATGGGTCAAAATTACAGTATATGATGTATATTACCAAACTGTCTTTCAAAGTGTAAACAATTGCCTCGTCACTCTCTCCCTAATATAAGATTATCATTTTTCAAATCTCTACTAATTTAATAGGTGAAAATGAAATCTCATTCTTATATTTCATTTATTTGATTATTAGCTGTATCAAAGATCATTTCACATGTCTGTTGGCCATTTGTGTTTCTTCTCTTAAGGTGCTTTTTCTTTCCATGCCCTTTAACCATCTACTATTGAGATCTCAGAACTTCAATTATTAATTTCTATACACCCTGCATATATTAAGAGTAATACTGTTTTATCATATTTGTTATAAGTAGTTTCCTATTTGTGTTTATTTTTAAATTTTTATTACATTCGTTAAGTAAAGATATTTTAAGTATTTGTGTATTGAAATCTGTGAAACTTCCCATTTTTTAGCAGAATATATTTCAAAAAAGAGAGTTTAATCTGCCCCCCAGCTCATTTGGGGTAAAAATAATAAAGGCATGCTCCTGACATATGTAATGCGAGCTCTTGTTTTCTTTGACTTGGAAGAGTAATAAATTCTAAGACATGACCTTCTGCAAGATGAGGTTCAAATAGAAGAGTCCAAAGCATGAGATAGAATAACAGTCATCTTCCCAGATCAGTCAGTTAAGAATCACTCAAAACCTGTGAAAAATGCATGCCTAGTATTTTCCAAGCCTAAGAATCTATCCACTATTTTTTTCTGGGAAATCTTGCCCTTTTGAAAGACCACAAACCACTTTTAGGCCTTCATAATAGTAGGGAAATTATGCCAACCAAGCTTTGAAATCACATAACATAAACACAAGATAATAATCCCAGTAGGGCAACCACACACCACTATCAATATGCTTACTCAATTGATTACCAGGAAGAAGACAAAGCTGTTCTAGAGACAAGGCCATTTCCTTTTTCTATCTGAAATTTCTTTCTGTCTTCTCCCCTGTTGCCTCCACCTATTGAAAACATTCAATATCCACTGTGATATCCCAGTTTCGCCATGTAGGATGGGGAAGTTGGGGGAAGATGCCACCTCCAGCAGGAGCAGTGTCAGGATCCAACCTGGTGAAAACCACTGAAAGTCAAAAATAGGCCCATCAGAACCAGTAAGACCATCTACCACGGTACAACGAAGAAATCAAATAAACACTGTTTATTTTCAGAATTGATTTTGGTGTAGATCTGTCATCTTTCAGAAAGACTGGCTGTTGAGACCAGAGGATCCAGGAGCCTGTGAGTGAAAAGAATGTCTGTTTTGTTAATGTGGACTCCCCAGGAAAGTGGCTGCTCTCTTACATCCAGAAGGAGGTAGAAAAGTGAACTTTGCCTCCTTCAGACTGTGCTTCTTCCTTTTGCCCAGATCCCTATAGTTAAGAGACTGAGCACACTGATGAAACCAAGGCAGCCAGCAGCTATCAGTCACACAGGCGGTGAGCTGTCACTTTACACTCTTGTTTCATTTCCTTAATATCTCTGTAAGTGTGTGTTAAAACCCCCACATTACAAATCAGAAAAGCAGGAGAGAAATAGGAAGCCAAGGTCTGCTGCATTCTTACCACTGCTCTGCAGGTCACCAGAAGCCCCCAATTTTCTCTCTCCTATACTACTGCAATAATTTCATTTGACATTCTTTTAAAAATGTATGTATATATTTAGTGAGAACCAGCAGTGTTCCGAGCTCTGCTGGACATTGGGGATATAATGATGAGCATGACATAGTGCCTGCCATTACAATGAGGGACACTACAGCAGAACAGACACGGCTAACTAACATGCGGGATGAGGATTGTAGCAGGGAGAAGTCCAGGTACAGCATGAGCTCATGGCAGATGCACCAGTCCAGCTGAGGGAGGTGCTGGGAGATGCAGATTCTTCATGGTTCAAGGGAGGCCTGGACCTCCATGATGAGTCCAAGCCAACCATCTTCCTAACAACTCCTTTTGTGGGTACTTTGGAAAATGGAAATCCAAGCAAACCAGTCCTCTTTCTAAAACCCTTCAGTGGCTCCCTATCACCAACAAAATGAAGGAGAGGCTCCTTCATGAGGCCCACACAGTTCTCCATGTTCCGACCTCATCTCCCACTGTGCCCCAATATTTATACATATCTGTCTCCTCCACAGTGGAAGCATCTTGAAGGCAGGGCCTTGGGGCAGTTTAGTTCTTCATATCCGGGGCTCGAAACAGGGCTGCTATATAATACGTACATAATTCTGTATTTATTAAAAGAATGAATATATTCCTGAGGTATGAATCATTGTCCCCAAAGAGAAGGCCAATTCTGTTTTCCTTTTGTTCTCAGGGTAGAAATGGCCCAAGCCTCCTGCAATTTTGTTTAGTCAGTGAGGGGAGAAAAGGGATTTAATAAGGAATGGGGCACATGACTTCCCAGGATGCAAGCACCCTATTTTCTGTGGAGAACCCTATGAAGAATTCTTCCTAAGTCTTGACACAGAGGAGTGCTTGGTCAGTTTACATGTCCTCTGAATGCAGAGTCCATGGAAATTCCTCTGTGTGACCTGTCCCTTCCCCCAGTCCTTCATATTGCATCCCTAGGGGGCCCAGCCCAGAAACAGTGCTGTATGTATACCAAGCACTTAGAAAGTTCTGTTTGAAAGTTGGAACACTCTACACATCCCACCAGGATGTGATTTATAATAGGGAGAAATTCTCCCCCACTAATTTTCAAGGAGAAAAGAAATGCACAGCAAGCAAGAAAATTAGGTGTCTGGAAAGGTCTCCAGCCAGGAGATTTTTTATTTTTACCTTTTGACCCCCTTTACCATATAACCTCTTTGTTATTACCATTATATTTCTTTGTGAGATGGCAAACAGCAAGAGAAGAAAAAGAGAAGAAAAAATAGGAACCATTGGACAAATGTACGCTATAGGCAGGCACTATTCTGGGCCTTACCGGATTTAATCCCCATCAGAATCACCCTTCAAGGAAGGCAACATCATCCCTTTTTTACAATTGAGGAAATTCAGGTTCAGGGCCTTTAAGTAAATTAATTGCCCAAGATCAAAGTGAGAAGTCCAATGTCATTAATTTGACTGCTTCCTTCTCACTTAATCATCTAGGAAGTGATTGGAACAAGGATTTAAGCTCAGACTTTTCTGCTCCAAAAGTTTAAAACATTCTGCAATTCTGATGGACTACAGAGGGCTGCCTTGGGAAACAATCACCCAAACAATTCTAGAAACTTCCATGTGTTACCAGATATTTGACTTAAGAAGAGATTCCATCATTTTCCTATCTAGAGTTGATCAAATCCTCCAGTATTACCTCTACATCATTTCTCTGTCCAATACTAAAATGCAAACAAAAGAACCGATTTTTTACCAAGAGTTTCGAAAATCCTACGACTGTCATAAAACAAAAAGTAGTTAATATACAGTCAGTACTGAATATACATTGTACTGAATATATATTTTAGAGCGTGTTGGCAAACTCTAGTTTTAGTTGAAATATAAAGTAGACAAATCTGTATAACGAACAGTCTCCTAGAACTATTTGTCACTTGATAACAGAGGCTTCCATAATATATGACTGGAAAGCACTTTTCCATTATAAAGTATTACTACATAAGTACCAACTGATAGTAATAGAAAACCATGCCAAACTGCAATACGATGGCCATTATGAATTGTATAAGCAAAAGCAGGAT
Source organism: Rhinolophus sinicus (assembly GCF_036562045.2). Classification (NCBI taxonomy): domain Eukaryota; kingdom Metazoa; phylum Chordata; class Mammalia; order Chiroptera; family Rhinolophidae; genus Rhinolophus; species Rhinolophus sinicus. The sequence continues at coordinate 42,718,799 of NC_133756.1, read as the reverse complement.
CAAGTATAGCCACTTTTCTATATCCTTTACAAACTTCAAGTGGACTAATAAATACTGTTAGACTTAGAAAGAGAAAATTTTAAAGACATACCCTTCTAGGAGTCTTTAAATACGGTACTTTGGTTTTTGTAAGACGTGAGAGGAAAAGATGTTTTTGGCCTAAATTTTACTGGCTAGAAACGGGAGGCCATTATGGTACATAAGGCAGCCATAGTTTGAGAAAAGTGTTCAGAAAGAAAGTCAAGACACATCCTTTGACCCAAGTGTTTAAAATTTTTCAGAGCTTTTCACATCTGGTAAGCCAATTTCATTCTTCCCAAGATCCTAAGAGACCAAGGTCTTAGATTTTTCATGTTCTTCTAGTAGACATCAGTGGAAAGAAAAACAGAGTTCTTTGCCTTTTTTATGCGACCTCACCATAGGCCAAAACAAAGCCTGAGAGCTGATCAAAAGAGCCACCAGTTTCTCAACATGGCTGCTTTCAGAGAAAGGAACACCGCATTTGGGGATAAAATTTAAAAACCAACCACTCTCCTCAGCACTCTTCACAAACATATTTATTAACTCAATGACTATTTATTGAGCGTCTACTGCATACCAGACACTGTGTTAATTGCTGAGATAACAGCAGAAAACCTTCATCTAATGATTCAGCATTGTTACCACCCCCATTTTCTGAAAAAAAGACTGAGGTTCAGAGGAGTTATGTACCCAGCCCAAAGAAGTCAAGTAGGAAGTAAGGCCCAGAGCTGGCATCCCAGCCTTTACCTGACTCCTCACCAGCTGAGCTCCAATTAACTGAAGTTCAACGATGTCATAAGGTTCACTTCTTCCCAGTGGCTGACCTCCAGGCCACAGGGAAAATCACACTCTTCATCTCCAAGACTGAAGGAATGAATTATGGCTGAAAGGAGACAAAGTAAAGAGTCAAATGTGCGGACTTCTCCTGTAAATGAATAAACTGCAAATTAACTTGTTCTCAGTTCTGACTACCCAAATATTCCACAAACACAAATGAGCAACCCATCACATCTGAATTCTCATTCATTTTTTTCATTTCTATGTCTATATTTCTTTCTGCTCCATTAGACCATCCTTCCAGTTCTCTTACACAGTCTATCTTCAAACTTGGCTCTACCCAATCCCTAATATAAAATGTTGCTCTCTCTAGTTATTTCCTTTAATGGCATTTAACACAATGTGTAATTATATATGTATCTGTGGTTTTAACATCTCTCTCCTGTACTAAAATGCAAGCTCCACACAACCAAGGACTATAGTTCCTTTTTCCTAGCTCCTGACACAGACTAAATATAGTAGGTGGTCAATATATATTTGTTAAGTTACTAAATGAATGAATATATATTTACCTATACTCTGAAATTATAACCAAATATTACCTGTACCCAACTACTTATTTAACATTGTACCTTAACCCTGGAGATGAAAATTACCCTTTTATATCTCCTTTTTTGTCTTTTTCCCATGTTTATCACCGTCTGATGCATAAGATTATATTTATTTATTTACTTACTTACTTATTTATAGTTTGTTACCCTCCACAAAAATGTAAACCTAACAAGGGAAAGGATGACAAAGGCCTAGATCTATGCCTAGCTCATAGTAGATGCTCAATAAATATTTGTTAAATGAATTAATGAAAACCTTTCTTAATCTCTTAAGATTAAGTATTCAAAGATAAACTTTTTTTAATTGTGATACATACATTTTTTAAATTGTGATGTGATATATAATATATAACATATAACATATAATATATATAATTTAATTTCTGTAAGCCTCAGTTTCCTAATGGGCATTGGAATAACTGAACTCCAAGAAAAAGTTTTCAATGATTAAAAAATAGATTCACCTATTTGCATGTTATTACAATTATTAAGATAGAAAAGCTAATTAATATATTTTTAACTGATGTTCAACAAAATGTCTTTTCAGTAGATTATCCAGGGTTATCAAAGTCTTCTGTCTCTCAAAGATCCGAATTAACTGAGGCCTTATTTTTTCTCCCAGATTCCTCCGATGAAATTGAAGTTTGAGAGAGACATTATGCTGTCATAAGTCTCATGTGAAGATATATACTTTGCTATGTGACCAGATGGATAAATTGAGTCCACAAGTATTTATTGAGAGAGTATTTTATGCTTTGCACCATGCAAGTCATGGTGAGGTGTCAAAGTAAAAATGCTATTTTCAAGGAGTATTTAGTATCTTTCACTAAGGATATGGGGCACACTCATAAAACTATGAAAAACAGCAAGAAATCCTCTCTATCCAAAGTTAATGGTATAATAGCTGAATTAGGTTCTATGGGGGTGGGAATGGGCAGGGATCTGTAAGAATCATAATATTCAGAAAAGATGCCAAAGAGAATGTATGACAAACTTTTTTTTAAATAATATTAGATATCAGTCATCTACATAAGAATGTGTATACTGCCTGAAATAACGAAATAGCACTGAGAAGTTTTAGTATTATGTAGACAATCACTAGCTCATCAAAGATTCTAACAGCCTCCTCTCCTCCCTCCACGGGCTTGAACTGTCTTGAATAGTTATGGGTAGTGTTGAGTAGTTTAGGCGGCTAGGAGCTCTTTAACTTTGCTGGAAATCCCACATTTCTGTAAGAGCTCCTATAAAGTAGTCTTGAAAGATCATAAATAGGTCAATGTCAATATAATTGTATCCATCTGTCAAGAGAAATTTGCATTTAATGGGAATATCGAAATGCATCATCCACAAGGCATCTGAAATACTTCAGGAAAATCAGCATGGAATGTGTAACAAAACTTCCCCAGTGGTTGAGAGAGCCAACACATGTTAAGTTGGCTCAGCCCTCACCATTTGATATGTAAACACAAACATCTAGCACTGCAGACAGTTACACAAGAGAGACAGAGGAATCATTTCTGCCTTGGGAATGTGACCAGACTAACAAGATTGCACCATAAATTCACACAATAGAGCCATGAGTTGTTTCAGCAAATCACAGGACTTATTATACATTAGTCTTAGTCAACATTACCATCCTTAATGCAATCATGACTCATGACTCTAAAGAAAGCTGTCAAATAAAGAGTCACTGTCTTCAGTTTCATTTATTTAAAGAAAAATTTATATTGTAATATCTCAATATAATTATTTTCTGCATTACATTTGAGTGTTAGTGTTAAAGCTTTCTTTCCCCTCTATTGCTTTTTCATAATGTCCCTGTCCTACAGTGAGAAAGAAGGGTAGAAGAATCATAATGGGAAGTGATGGATAATTGTGCTTCACTCCCTGGCCTCTATCTCCTCCCATCTACAGATGTGGTCAGTCCCATGATAAACTCATCATTTGGCCATCTCAGTACCCATTTACAGCAACTGTAACTTTTACATTGAAGTTTAAGGGAATTCTGCAACAATTTCAGCCAGTTTATTAATATACAGCACCAGAAATATTGGCAAGTATGACAAGGCAGCAAAGAAATTGGGTGTCTTGAACAAAAACAGATTTTCTGAAAAAATGTGAATCAATAATTATGTATTATTATTTTATTAACAAAAATGTAATGAGTTATATAATATATACTGCATATGTAAATTGATGAAAGAATGAAGGAAAAAGATGTACTTACAGAGCCTATTTGATAATTCTATATATAATGAAATAATAAAGACTATTTTCATTATACACTAAAAGGGCAGACTGGGCAGGCACCAGAGCCCCGCTAAAGTGAGTCCTACTTTGAAGGGTCAGCCTCTACACAACAGCTACCCTGTAGTCATGGCCAGTCCTCACAACCAACCAACCTGAGGGTCAATCCTTCCAATTGATGTGCCAACAGAAATCAAGGCTCAACTATAATAGGAGGACACATACAACGCACACAGGGGACACAACAGCAGCACCCAGCTCATGTGACCAGGGAAATTGCATCACTGGGCCCCACAGGACACCACTACATAAGGCTACTCTACTAAGAGCGGGACATATAGCAGCCATACCTAATACATAGAAACAAACACAGGGAGGCAGCCAAAATGAGGAGACAAAGAAACATGCCCCAAATGAAAGAACAAAACAAAGCTCCAGAAACAGAATTAAAAAAAATACAGACAAGCAATCTACCAGATGCAGAGTGCAAAACTCTGTTTATAAGGATGCTCAATGATCTCAGTGAGAACTTCAACAAAGAGGTAGAAAACATAAAAATGGAGACAGAAACCATTAAAAAGAACCAGTCAGAAATGAAGAATATAATGACTAAAATGAAGCATACATTATAGGGAATCAATAGATTAGATGAAGCAGAGGATTAACTCAGTGATTTGGGAAATAAGGTATGAGCTGTGATCAAAACATAGTGAATATTTAATTTTTTTAAAAAATTATTACAGTAAAAGACACATTGCCATTAATCCCCCTCAAAATACCCCCCCTTGCTTCGAACACACTTATCCCACTGTTCTTGCCACTTTCTGAAGCAGTTCTGGATGTCCTCTTTCACGGGTGTCTTTAGTTGTGCTGTCGAGGCTGCCTCGATGTTCTGAATCAATTCAAATGTTTACCTTTCATGGTCATTTTGACTTTGGGGGAAAGCCAGAAGTTGCACAGTGCCAGATCCAGTGAATACTGTGGATGAGGACACATAGCAATGTTTTTATTTGACGTAAATTGCCTTACCAGAAGTGATGTATGACACAGAGCCTTTCCAATGTGATCACACATCATTTCTGGTATACGGCAATTTCTTTTAAATAAAAACATTATTGTGTGTCCTCATCCATCTTATTCACCGGATCTGGCCCCATGCAACTTCTGGCTCTTCCCCAAAGTCAAAATGATTCAGGACATTGAGGCAGCCACGATAGCACAGCTAAAGACACTCATGAAAGACGACTTCCAGAACTGCTTCAGAAAGTGGCAAGAATGATGGGATAAGTGTGTTTGAAGTGAGGGGGAGGATTTTGAAGGGGATTAATGGCCATGAGCTCAATGGCCATGAGCTCAGCAGTATTGCAGTATTTGCAGAAAAATTTAGAAGTAGAAAACAGAAAAAGAACCAAGAGAAAATCTGTTTGCATTTTCCATGATTATACTTACTATGTACTGAATTGTTTCTCCCCAAAATTCATATGTCAAAGCCCTAATCTTCAACGTGATGGTGTTTGGAAATGAGGCCCCTAGGGAGATAATTAAGTTTAGACGAGGTCGTGAGGATGGGTCCTCATGATAGGATTAATGCCCTTATAAGAAGAGACATCAGATAGCATGCTCTCTTTCTCTCTCCACCATGTGGGGATACAGCGAGAAGGCAGCCACCAGTCAGGACGAAAGCTCTCACCAGAACTTTCATCTCACGCTGCTAGCCTCCAAAATTGTGAGAAAACAAATTTCTGTTGTTTAAGCTACCCAGTTCATGGCATTTAGTTATGGCAACTTGAGCTCACTAAGATAATACTTTTTCAAAGGATGCCCCAGTTTTTGGTTCCTCTCTCCAAAAACAAAGGCTTTCTTTACCTACTGTGTCAAGCACAGCTTTGAAAGTGGCCCCTCCTGTCCCCACCAACCAGAAAGCTAAGGCTTGTCTTCTAAGACCTTTGTCCTGTCCTTCCTACCAGAAGACCTCCTTGATTTTTTTTTTAAATTAAAGTTCATTGGGGTGACAATTGTTAGTAAATTATATAGGTTTCAGGTGTACAATTCTGTAATACATCATCTACGTATCACATTGTGTGATGAGGGTAAAAGGGATGGTGATGGAGGGAGAACTGACTCTGGGTGGTGAACCTCCTTATTTTCTATTCTTTCTTCCCTTTGAGTCCTACTTTCTATGTCTCAAAATGATAGCAACCTACCTGATAAATGTATCCCTTCAAAGTAATTAACAATAAGCTTCCTGTTAGCAAGAACATTTTCTTTTTAACCAGGACCCACCACAATGACTTTCTCCAAGAGGAACCTCTCATTGTGACTATTTCAGGTATTATGACAGCTTAACTTGGAAGACATGACTGAGTAATAACACATGTAGGTGTCCACTCAAGTTATGCTTCATCTATGCACAAAGCCAAGCTTAGTCGTACTGATATTTCTAGATCAGAAATTTAATGCTGAATTTTTTTCCTCCTTTGCATTTTTATCACCTGCAAGAAAGATCCTATTAGGCTTACAAGAAGTCAAGAAATAGGTATATTTATTCAATATACATTTTTTGCATGTGTCTATATATACATTGTAAAACAAAATAATGACATTATTTTAGCACTTAACTGAAGGAGAGCTTCCATAATCATTAATCCTTTTAAGATTCATAATCATTAAAATTTGGTAACATAGATAATGCTATAACCAGTATGAACCTCATCAAAAAGTTCTCAACAGGAAATAAGAAATTAAGGGAATGGATAAAACTAGTTGGGGCTGAAGTGAGCATAGTTCTGGCTCATAATAAACACTCAACCACATGTTGAAATAATTAATACCCTCAAATCCTACTGGAGCCTAACAACAATGCAGATGTTCAACTGAGGATGGACAGAATGATGGGAAAGTAAAAGCAACTAAGCGGCATCAGAGCAAGGAGATCCATTTCAGATGATACAAAGAGCGGGAGCAGGGCTAGTCCTAGAGGTAAAAAAATGGCCACTAATAGGTAACAGAAACTAGAAGCCAGGCTATAGTCCCAGCAGATAACTAACTGAAAATCAGGTATTAGCTCAGAAAATCAACTAAAACACGAACCACCCATGATAAAGGTTAGGTAGGAAGGCTGATGTCTAAAATTCACTCACGTGCTCTCTGTACAAAGATTCCCCCAACACAGACACTAGTCATAGGATCCACAAAGCACCATTGTCAAACTATACTTAAGAACTGAGAGGGAACTCCAAACCAAGATCTAGAATTACTTCTTACTGACTAATGGTTTTAGGGGGACTAAGCTAGCAGATAGCAAATTACTAGTGGCAGTTGGGCCAACTTAGAGACAACAGAGATAGCAGAGATTGACAAGCAGATTACTACACTCATTTTTCAGAAGATGAAGCTAAAGCTTAGTGAAATTAATTGACTTGCATAAGACCACACAGCCAAGAAATGAAAGGGCCAAATATGCAACCTAAAGCCATAATCAAATCCTAGATTAGTTTAGCACAATAGAACCTGCTTAGCGCTGACCTGCAGCAGGCTTAAGCAATGGTTATTCTTTTTGTTCATAGGCATTATTTCAAATCATTATTCACCCTTGCTACACACAGCGTGGCCCATGGAGCCACACAGCAACATCATGGAAACTTGCTAAAAATGCAGAATCCAGACCCCAGCCCAGGACTACTGAATCAGAACCTCGTTTTAACAAGATTCCCAGGTGATTTGTATGTACATTAAAGTTTAAGAAGCATTGCTCTATTCTATACTGTTTCTCTTCTTTTCACACAAGTTTCTTCTTTCTCCTGAAGAATAACACATTGCTTTTAAATCAAGAGCAGAAATACTTTGCATCATGTAGGAAAAAGTGAGGAGGCAAGGAACTTCCTGAAGAGTTCAACAGTGCATTCAACGTGATCTTTGAAGAGATTTTGACAGTGCATTCAATGTGATCTTTGAAGAAAGGGTAGAATAGGTACACACAGTAACTGGGGACAAGGAGTGTACCTTGCACAGGGAACAGGTTCATGAAGACACATAAGGCAGGAGAGTGCAGAACATGTAGGAAAAAGGCAGGTGGTTCTGGCTGGCTGGAGCACAGGGTGGGAAGAGCAATGAAATACGTGCTTAAAAGAAACATTAAGGACAGGATAGGGAGGTTATCGGGTGACAGGAAATGGAACTTTATTGTGTAGGAGTGCCCTACAATTGAAAGGTTTTGAGCAGAGGACTAACAGTTTCACAATTAACCTTTAAGGAGGTTAATTGATATTAGGTTGCAGAAATAGAGGTGGAAGACCAACAAGGAAACTAGAACTCTAATGGTAGATGAAAGGCAATAAGAGACAACTTGGGGGAGGGTAGCAGTAGGAATAAAGAGAAGATGGCAGGTTGAAGAGATGTGGCATGGCAACCTTCAAGCTAATGCTGCTAACAGGATGGAGCTCTTCAGATTGCACAGCTCCTTTAGCACTTGTTTATTAACACCACAGTGCTATATGTAGGCAGAAACTTACAGTAATTCTATCACTAAAACATGAATATTCAAAACCCAACAGAGCCCCTGCAGTGTCTTACCCATTGTAAATGTCCCAAATTTGTGCTGAATATTGCTGAACATTTGCTGACAACAAGTCATATGTACCCTGAGAGCCAAGATATGAAAAACATATTCTCAACTTGGTGATTGTCACGTTTGGTAGAATTCTCTCTCTTCATAGATTTTGTCAATCAAAATGGCATTTAACACAAAAGAAACATAGAAATATAAATTTACATTGGAAATTGTCCAATCTAAATGACTGACTACTGCAGCAAAGTAGAAGCTCTTACAGATATCTGATTGTCCTTAATGAGCTGCTGAAGTTTAATTTTCTGAACTTCCGACATTAAGGATTAGCCTGAGTTCATTATGACCCCACTCAACACATCTCTTAGATGGCATGCTCACTCTCTCTCAGAAAAATACCATCTTAACTGCAATTACTACTCCTTCAAATCTCTGTTTTTCTCTCTGTGTCTCCCACTCCCCTCCTCCCTCCTATAATATAAAAACTCATTAAGAACAAGAATCAAGATTACTTGTTAGTTATCTATAGACAAGTGTTAACAATGCAAAGTTGACATTTTGGTTCAGCTAAATCTTTAGGGAGTATAACGCAGAGGTGGGAGAAGGGACTGTTCTGTGCACTGTGGGATGTTTAGCAACATCCCAGACCTCTACTCACACTAGATGCCACTTTCATCTAGATGCCTCCACTGGTTGTGACAACCCAAAATATCTCCAGACATTACAAATGTCTTCTAGGGGGCAAGATCGCCCATGATGGAGAACCCCACTGTTCTAAAGCATAGCATACTGCAGACACGTGTTTTGCACTGAGTGATGTCATGAATGCAAGAGAGACCTGGGGGTTTCTTGGAAGCCTGACAACCCTGAAATGTGTTCATTATTTGGAGCAGCTTAACTTAGTCAAACCACAGGCCTGCGACATTTATTGTCCAGTTGATAACGTTCTCTACAGAGTTTTCCTATGCCCCACAGAACCATCCAGGATTTCAAGTTAACCTGAAAAATGTTCACTCTACATTGGAAAATGATATTTAAGTTCCATGCCATGAGGACATAGAGTACTTAAGGTATATTTATAAGAGGCTGCAACTACAAATCTCTTTAACGATAACTCTAGGGTGGTGAGTAAAAACAAGAATAGAGGACTACACCCAGCAGAGCAGGAATTACAGTTACCACTGGGCTGGGGAACTTGAAAAGAAATAACCGAAGTACTGTAAATATGCCTTTTCATCAGAGTTGATTCCCATAGCCTCAAACCTCAGGAATTTCAGCCAAAGCTCTCAATGCAGTTTAGTAGTAGCCAAACCACACAACAGAAACATTGAACTTCAGAAGTAAAGCAAAACCCAGAGAAGTTTTGCCAGCTCAGACCAGAGCCACACTTATAAAAATGGCCCGCTTAATAAGAAAGCTATCATGGAAATGGAGTTTTCAGCATTTCTCCATTTGCTGGCACTGGTTATTGGTCTTGCCAAGTCTTCAGTCATATATTCAAGCCTTTGAAAATGTAGAATCCTTTGGGATTCTAGAGTGCCATTCACATATTGTTTTGCTGTTATTGTGGACCAGTGGGTAAATACTGCAGCAAATCTTTCAGTTATCTTAAATGGTTATAGACTTTAGAATTTGGAAGGAACAGCTACAGATAATTTTTCTCTAAAAAATTTAGTTGCATTATTATAGTCTGTTTCTTATTGTATTTGAGCTATTCAAATTATGTACAGCCCATAAAAGCTCAGAAAGAGCCACAGATAAAATAACAAGAGTTAAAAAAGCATAATAGGGTTTTATACTTCCAAATCGATCATAGAAGACAGCTGCAATAACATACAGCTCTTATTTGTCTTGCTTTGGATCAAGGTCTATATAATTATTCTGATAGAAGTTCTCGCTATCCTATATGAAGGGTCACAAGTGACAGATACTCAGAAAATAGACCAACAACCAGAGTATATAAATGAACATTCAAATGCATGGACTAGTCAGATAAACAAGTGATTGGAATAACTTCTTCTTGTCTGTGGCTATGATGATGCACAGGGTGAGGCATGAAGTCATCATCATTTCAATTTCCATTAGGAAAACACATGTATGGAAGAGAGATATTAGTAACCATGTCAACTGATTGTCTCCACGGTAGGTTTACTGTTTATTCACTTGAGAAACATTGTTTGAATACCTACTCTGTGTGAGTCATGCTTCCTGGCTTCAGTGAGCTTATGATAGCAAGGAGAAATAGTTTCATGACAATGACCTAGTAGATAAGGCATAAGACTCAAAAGCACAATAAGAGATGTTAGAAAGATTGCTGTTGGAATTTAGAGGAAAGAGAGATTAGTTCTTGCTGTAGGAATCAAACCAGGCTCCACGGAGAAGACGACATTTTATCTGGAACTTCAAGACCTAACTGGAATGCATTCCTAAAGGAAGACTTCATGATTCCTATTGTCAAAAACTCCCCAGAGCACTTTTTTCCAAATTCTACTGCAGCTTTGGCATTAGTAAGTGTCTATCTGTCCTCCCACTAGAATAAGGCTCCTTGAGGGCTGGAGTATGTCACTTGTGATATTTCTATTCCCCCTGCTGTTGCCCAGCACAATACCTTAAGTATCACAGCTACTTAATAAACATTATAGATTTGATCTGACCTGAAAAATAAGGTGTTTTGTTGAATATTGTTATCTATGTGATTCCCTGGAGTGGAAGCTTACTTCCCCTTGCTTTTTCCCTGGTCTTGGAGTTCTCACATTCTCTCATGAACCATTAAGAACACCATCCCCAACACCTAGATTTAGAAGGGAACGTGGTTTCTATACACCTCTAACACTCCCTAAAACTCACCCAACTTCTCTCTTTGACTCACATCACCACAAGAGAGATGGAATGGCTTATCAGACTAATGAATTAGAGAATAATTCGGCATTCTCCCCATTTTTTCTTATAGGGAGGCAGCTGTCATCACAGACTTTTCCCCATGTGAGAAGGTCTATCTAGCACTGCCTGGGAATGGGTCGATGGGAACGTCTAACTAATCCCAGGATTAAATTTAAAGACAAATTCAGTCTCACACTAAACTACTTCTTCCATTTTTATTATTGAGAAAGATCATCCTTCGTATTCGATCTACCTAGTCTTAGAAGAATATAACCAACTGCACGACCAGGAATTTGGGTCTGTTTTGTTCAATGAGTATATCCCAGCTTCTAGAACAATGTCCAGCTCATCATATGCAGTTAATAAATACTTGACCATTTGTTGAATTAATTTGTTCAAAACCTGGTCGAGAGGGGGTACTATTTATTGGTCTCCATCAGAGGTCCCAAAACTACATCAAATCAATATTTAATAAAAGAGTGAATGAATGAATGAATGATCCTCTCACCAATCACAACTTCCATACATATATTGCAAAAATCTTATCCTGCTTATTATCTTTAAAAAGATATACGGTTTAAAACATGAATTTTTCCTATACTCTAACATAATAGTTTTATTTAGCCAAAAAGAATCTCGAGTTTGCCTGTTAATAGAAAGTGCTCAGTGTTTAGTCTAATTACCCCCGCCCTCAGCCCAGCTCCAGTCTTTGACCTGTGAAATAGATTTAACCAAGGATAGCTGTTCTTCTGTTCAGCCAATCAAGTGCAGCCTCATGTACTGCCAGAGTATAAACTGCTCAGAGAAAAATAATATGAGTGTGTTTGAACTAACAGGAATCTTAACTCTGAGATTCTAATCTAAGGTTTCCATTTTGAACATAAGTACAAAGAAGATAGGAACAGGTACTTCTAGAACCTGACCTTCAGCAAGTAATAATGTGAAATAAACTCATTATCTTGTTATCTTTTTGCTATTGTATTATCTGCTGTTGAAGAAAAAAAATGTTACAAAAATGGAGACAGAAAAAAATTACTTTTTTCTTCTTTGGAAATGAATCATGAAGTCATTCTGGTAAATTAAGACCAAAGTAAGGATCCAAAAAAATGCATTATCAATGAAAAGCTTTAAGATAATTATTCAATGTTTTAAAGTGTTTTTTTAATATTTAGACTAATTTAAGATCAGTCTAATTTGTATGTTTAGACTAACTTAAGATCCCTATGTGGACAAGAGCTCTGATGCAATTGACAAAAACTCCTTAAGATCTTGAAAACATTAAAACTGACAAAGATCTCCAAGATGCAAGTAAATAGCTGAAAGTATATTTAATGTATCTAGGTATACGGTAGTATTAGGTTGCCTAATAAAATAGATGATTCTAACAAGAAATGCTTTTTGGCTCAAGATACTATTATTTCCATTTGTTTTTTGTTGTTGTTATTGTAGTTTTTGTTTTCCTATGATAAAGCATTTTAAATCAATCATTTGTCTTCTCAGTATGTTCTTTGTGAGCCAAATTAGATAGGCAAACATTTTTACCACTTCTGTAATTTTATTTAAATTACAGAGAAGTAGATATGAGGAAAGATGAAAGAAAGGGGGCAAGAATATGGAGTTGGTGGTATGGTCTAAAAATATATAGAAAAAAACAATCATCAGTCTGAGAAATGAACACAGAGCAAGCAATAAATAGGACAGAATGAAATCGGAATCTGGAGTTAGCAAAGATGAAAGCCTAGAAAGATAGAACACAGGTAGCAACTTCTAGAAAGATGAGTTCACTAAAACTGACCTGAAAGGAATCTCTCCTACCGCTTACTTCTCTGTCCCTATATCTCTGCAACAGCAAATGCAGTAGCATTCCTTACAGAGAGTAGTGTTAATAAAACCACAGCAAAAATCATTTATGGATGCAAAAGCCTACTGTATCTGGATTTATCCTTCTCACTCTCACTCATCTATTCCTTAGTATGACCTCCCCTTCCATGTATTTGACCTCAAGATTCATTATACTTAATAATGACAGAAACAGGACTGGGCTTTGACATCGTGGGGGATTAAAGACGTCCACACGTACTCTGACACTCCTCCAATAGAAAGAGGAAGACTATGTCCCCTCCCCTTGAATGTGGATGGACTCTGTATCTACTTTGACCAATAGATTACAGAAGTAACACTGTGACAGTTTCTGGGCCTAGACCTGATTAAACTAACAGTTCTATTTCCTATGTCTTGAAACACTTGCTCTCAGAACCCAGAGACCACATTTTGAGAAAACCCAAGCATCCCAAGGGAGAGACCCAAATGGAAAAGAAACAAGACCCCCAGCCTTGTTTCCCAGCTGAGCTACAAACTAACAGTCAGCACCAGCTTATTAGCCATGGGATGAGCCATCTTGGAAGTGGATCGATCCATCATCCACAACTGCCCCAGCTGACACCGTGTGAAAAAGAGAACAGTCACCCCTACCAAGACCTGTCCAAACTGCATATTTGTAAGCAAAATGAATAATGTTGTTTTAAACCACTAGGTTTTAGTGTAGTTTATTATATAATAATAAATAACTGGGATAGTCCTCCAGCAAAATAAGTACATTTCATGTAAACAAAACATCTCTGAAAGTAGATAAATGTTGAAAGAGGAAAGACATTTTAGTATCCAGATAAGAGTGAAGACATTTTCTTCTTTCTTCTTTCTTTTCTTCTCTCTCTGTCTCTTTCTCTCTGTCTCTCTCTGTCTCTCTCTCTCTGTCTCTCTCTCTCTCTCTCTCTCTCTCTCTCTTTAAGGACTCATCCTTCAATCTTTTGTTTTAATATTGTGAAAGACAAAAAAATAAATAAATACCCTTAAACCAGAACCTTCTGTCCTCGGTTACATGTGGTGTATTGACTCACATGGCTCTTTAAGACCTCAAAACATTAGAAACAATGACTAAGCTAAGCAAGTTAAGAGAGGCTCACATGTAATGGTCTATTTGCTCCCAGGATGCCTGTTTGCCATGTGTAGCTGTAGTCTTCAGGAAAGTCTTACTGACAGAGGCATTCCTTCAGAGGATATTTAACTGACCTTGTTTTGAATCTAAATAGCTAGTCAAAGAGATTTCTATGAGCACCATCCTAGACATTTGTGCATGGCCCACTTTGTTTTCTTCAGTAGTTATTGATTTGAAAATCAGCAGCAAAATGACAAGAATCAAACTAATGTGGTAGATTCACTCAACAGCTTGTTTGGCTTCTGCATCTAGAAACAGTTACTTGCCTCTCTGCCCACATCACATGGTATCATGAGCTTCCTTATGGCATTTCCCACATTGCTTTGCAATGTTTACTTATCTGTCTCCCGTACTGGTCTGCCCATACCTGGAGAGAAAGAGCCAGGCCTCACAGACTTTGTATGCCCACTTCTTAATAGTACCTGGCATATTATTAATTGCTCAATATAAGTTTGTAAGTGAACTACTTAGAAAAATAAATATTATGCATATTAAAAGATAGTCTAAAATTCCCTGCAGATGAGCAGATAACTCCTGGAGGAGAAATAGGAAACTAGCTTTTGTCCAGAGCTTTTCGCTTCACTCTTTTTAAACACAAACATGGATCCTATCTCTGACTCGATGTCTTTGGGTGTACTTTGATATTCAGTTTTATGACTATGACCAAAGTATAATATTTATTCTGGGTAATGTTTAATTTTCCAAGTTGGGGCCACTTCATTCCAACCAGAGCCAGAGGATGAATTAGACATGAGAGAAGTTTAGACAAATGTTCTGCATTTAATGGTTCTTGGCTTCTATTTTGACTTCTTCACCTTTCATAGGTAATAGTGTTTGTTGACCAAAAATGTAAGAACATTAAAATTCTAAAACATTTTTAAATTGAAGAAAAATTTATTTCCAAAGGGAATTAAATTCTGTTCTTTTTAGAACAGAAGTCTGAATTTTCAGAGATAATTTCCATCAAAGAAAAAAATTAAAAAGATGATTTATTTCAACAGTATTTTGATTCTTTCAATAGAATAATGAAAGTAAATTTAACAGATTTTTCTCTATCCCTATAAATAATTGCCTCAAATTCTTTTTTTGTATACTATTAATATTGCTTCCTTTCTTTTTTGTTAGTATTAGCCAGTACACTTTTTCCATGCCTTTAATTTTCAAACTTTATGTATGAGTTTCTTTGAGATATTTGTCTTATAAGCATCACATAATGCTGGATTGTTCTAATCCAATCACATAAACTTTTAAGATATGTTTAATATATTTCCATTTATTGTTATTACTGACATATTTGAAGTGATTTCTACTCATCCTGCGTTTTCTGTTTTCCATCTTCTTTCTTTGGTACATTTTTTTTTTCCTTTTCTGCCTTCTATTGGATGGATGAAGATTTCTATGATCCCTTTTTTCCTTCTACATGTTTGGAAGCTATAGATTATAATTTTATTCTGGGTGTTACATTTAATTGTCAAAATACATATTTGTGACAGAGACTGACTAACTGTTCATAAACCCTATTCCCCTTCTCTCCTGGGCACACAGCTAAACTATATTTTCCAGCCTCCCCTGAAGATGGGTGGGTCTGATTATTGGGCTGAGCCATAGTCAAGCCAATGGAAAGTGGGTAGAAGTGAGGAAGGTCACTCCTACGCTTGTCAACACCTTTGAAAGCCTTATTAGAAAATAGAGCATTTATCAGCCTGGTTCATTGAATGATAACATGGAACAGAGACATCACCACCACCTCCCTCTGCCACTAATTGGAATATAGGTTATCAAGAAATAAATTGCATTGAAGTTCTGAGTTTCCACAGCTAAAGTTACTTCAATTAATATAATGCTTCATTGTAAATTTTCATTTAAAAAATTAGACTTATTTAGTATCTCTGGCATTTTACACAAGAATTTAATATGATATGGCTACTCACTGAACTCTTCTTTCATAGTAGTAGTAGTAGTATTTGGAGCTTCTTTTCACATTCCTTTTTACAGTCATTAATTAACTGCACTTATTCACAGATTTTTAGAAAATTCTGAAAGTGCTACAGTGATTTCTTCTAGGACCTTAAAATAAAAGCAGTATCAAATGTCTTTTTGAGTATAGGATCTGTGTATTCATGTGTACATTTAAATATACTTTCTAATATCTTCTTTTAAAGTAACAGAAGTGTCCCCTGAGGTCATCTTATGCTCATTTTTAAGACCATGAGATGGTTTATATCAAACCAGATATGTTGTTGAAATTTCTGCTCCTAAAGCTGTTTTCCTAATACTCCCTCCATCAATCATGGACTGTGACCCAGAAGAGTTACTCCAAAAGAGAGGCTTCCTAAGGTACACCTTTGGATTAAAGCCTCCTCTTCTTTTTTCCTATGTACATATTCTCTATAAGATATCTTACTTCTAAACTGATTTATAAAACTTTTTTCTTCCAATCGGCTTCTGAAAGTCTCATTTTCTAATGACTCCAAGAAAAAAACTTTAATTAGAAACTCAGTGAAGCTGTAGTCATAACAGCAACAATTTATAAAGAGCCCATTATGGAGCAGGCACAGCTGTGCTAAGAGCTATCATAGTCATTTTCTCATTGAATTAGCTCAACAATCCTAAGGATGCTCACTTTTATCCTCATTTTATAAATGAACAAACTAAGGTTCAGAGAGCTTAGGTAATTCATTCGATGCCCCAGTTAAATATGGCTGACCTGGTACTCAACACCAGGACTGACTCTAAATCCTACAGTCTACTTTACAAACTGCTCAAGGACTTTCTAGATAAATGTATGCTCTATTATTAGCTAAGATTTCGACTCCAAATTACTGTCAGCTCCTTTTCTTTGTTGAGATAAACTGTGCCTTGTGGGCTTTAAGTACCCCTCTGGCTCATTTGCAATAAGGTGTAGGCTAAAAATAAACCCTTAGTAAGCTGGTCCATTATCCCTTCACCCTTAGGCTCATTTGGTAGTTTTTGGCTGTCGGGATCTTCCCACTCTAATGTGAAAGAAAGAGAGGCGGGGGAGGGAGGATACCCTTCTCCCTAAGACTTCACGCTGATCATGCCAAGCAGGAGGGACCTGTAGGCACCCTGGATGCCAAGAGCATGAGAGAGAAGAAAGCAAAAGAATAAATCATGAAAAAAAGAAAACTTTGACTCCATTGTATTATACCCCCTTATAGTAAAGACTACTAATGTGACCTTGATAACTCCATTTTGTTTTTGACAAGGCCAGAGCTTTTGTATCTTGGGGAGAAGGGAAGAAATGCCTTGAGTCATTCCTAGAGCAGAGCTGACTAAACATTTTTGTCTCCATCTTTATAGGTTGTGATATTGTCCCCCTTGGGAGACAGTGCCCCAATTGAGAATCACTGTGATTTCTCTACATCCTCATCAAGTAAGACTCTGTTGAATTTTACTTTTTTGTAATTTGTATGATTAAAACAGTAGGTTTCCTTTTCATTTTCAGATGTGAACTTATGTACTTTTATGTACTGAACATACTTTTCAAGCTATGTATGCATCTTACCACAGAGTCTGAGGTTATTGAGAAACCATGATTGAGAATCACTACTCAGAAAGATAAAGTGAATAATCAACTGTTCTGTCTTTAAAATACAGTACTTTATGAATTTGCCTTGAAGTTTTAGAAACATGAGACTATAAAATGAGGTTACATAAAGAATTTGGGGTTTTTTCTTAGTCTTAAATTGCAAACACACAGTAATAAGTTCATAGCATTCCTATTGTCAATTTTACTACAAATGAATTTAATTTCCCATATACAAAAAAATTAATAATGCTGACACTTATTGAGTGCTTATAAGTGCCAGACACTGTGCCATGAGGCTTTCATGCTAAGAGTTCTCTCTTTCCCTTATCCCCAACAACGAGTTCATTAGCAAGTTCTGTAGGTTCTACCTACAACATATACAGAGTTCATTTCTCTCAATCTCTACTGCTGGCACTCAAGCCCCAGCCACCATCCTTTCCTGCCTGCCTCACTGCGATATCTCCTAATTGCCTCTCTGCTTCCACACTTGGTGCCTTACAATCCATTTTCTAGAATATATTTTTATATCATTAATCAATATTATACCACACATATCAACCCAATCCTCCCTGCACACACACAACTGAGTCATACCCACACTACACCCTGGCTTAAACTCTTAACTGGCTAATTATTACATTTAGAATAAAACCCAAATCTTGTCTGGTTTAGAAGGTCTTCCTTAATCTAGTTCCCACTTATCCATCCAAACTTATCTCATGCCACATTGAATTCTCTCGACAATTTTGAGGATGCTCATTTTTATTCTCATTTTATAAATGACAAACTAAGGTTCAGAGAGCTTAGGTAAGTTACCCAACCTCCGTAAATTTTGTTTTTCTTAAACACACCAATCTCTTTGTGCCTTCTGGCTTTTGCCCACCAGTTCTCTCTGCCCAGAAGTCTTTCTTTGCTCAACTTTTGACGTTTGTCTCCCTCTTAGCATTAACTCTCAGTTTAAACATCACCTCCTCAGAGAGGCCTTCCTTATAGAGTTGCCAGACTAGCAAAAATATAGGTCTTCTAGGTAAATTTGAATTTACAATTTTTAGCGTAAGTATATCCTGTGAAATACTTGAGACATAATTATACTTTTAAAAATTTATCATTTATCTGAAATTCAACTTTAATTGAGAGTACTATACTTTTTTTCTGTCAATCCTACTTCCTTGACCATCCAATCAAAAGTAGCCCTCATGCAACTCCAGTCATTCTCCATCAAGTTCTCTGCTTTTTCACTCCCAACTCAAGACTACCTGATAATATTTTATTTGTTTATTGTTTATTTCTCCGATAGCTTTCTGAATTGATATCAAAGTCAAGCTCACTATAATTAACCAATTTCTGTCTATCACACGTATTCTTATCCAGGGCTTGCTCAGATTTGGGTGAAGCTTTAATGCATAGAAAGATCTTGATATATGACTGAAAATGTAAAATATTATTTTTAGGATACCATTTTAAATACCTTTGATAAGTTTCCATATTGTCAAATATATGTGTTAACTATAAAACTTTTTTAAATTATATGGTTATTGACCCATAAATCAATAATTTTATTTTAATTATATATATAATTTTATCAAATTAAGTTCTTGATATTAGAAAAAGTATATGGCATAAGTGTTATCTTCAGGAGAATCAAAAAGAAAAAGAAGCAACACAGTCAGAACAAAATAGCTTTTTAAAGCATCTAAGTAATATATAATTAAATCACATGGTATGCTTGCACTTAAATATCTACTCATTCATTTACAGGATTGTCAGTTCTCCTGAACTTCTATTGTTCTGACCATCAAAAATATCCAGACAATTCTAACCCAAGGCAGAAAGAAAAGGAAAGAACTGCTATTCCTTAGATGGGATCTAACAATGTATTGAAGGCAAACAATATAAAAGGAATAAATGAAAAATATTCTGGTGGTAAAAGGGGTGTACAGAGAAAGTCACACAAAAGAACAACATTCTTTGGTAAATTAGGCAAGTTTTTTATGAAACAACCAAAATTTATTCACCTTAGATGGCCACAAAATAAAAATGCAGGGCATAAAATGGTTTTAATTGCTGTCAGAGTTAAATTTAAAACCATAGAGCAAGATTGGCACATTTTGTTCTCCACAGGGACACTCCAAAAATATTGTGGGACACTGCAAAAGTATTTGCCCAAGCCTTCTTAAGCTTTAACACACACGAAGACCATGCATATTTGCAGATCTAAAACCAACTATTTTTCAAAAAAAAATGTCTCCTGAATTTTATAAAGAGAAAATTTTGCACATAAAACACATTTTAATGTAGCTGTTTTTTTGTTTTGTTTTTTACAGTAGGTAAATATACATTTTAATAAGATAGTAAGCCTATAAAAATGGTTTGAAGATTGTTTTAGATGGATGTGCATGGGTATGCATGTCTGTACCTAAGAGAAGAATCTTTGAAAATAACTTTCATTAGAGAGTAAATTGAGAATTGAAGTGACTTAAGAACCAAATCAAATTATTCCTAAGGATCACTTTTGAGCAGGGAATAATTTAACTTAATTTAATTTAAATTAAAGTCATGATGGAGATTTCTAGTCAAGATGGCAGAGTATGTAAATACTGTGCTTGCATTCTCTAATGACCACATCAAAATTACAACTAACCTACAGAACAACCATCTTTGAGACTCACCTGAAGTCTAGCTGAACAAAGTCCTACAACTAAGAATATACAGAAGAAACCACACCGTTGAGACTGGTAGGAGAGGCAGAGACATAGAACAAGCTGGTCCTACACCTACCTGTGGCAGTTAAAAATTGTAAGGAATATTCAGCTGCTAAGGTTCCACTCAAGAAGTAATGAATCCCAGCCACACACCGAGTTCCCCAGCTCAGGGTTCCAGTGTCAGGAAGAAAAGTCTCCATAACGTCTGGCAGTGAAAACCAGGGGAGACTGTGGCTGAGTGAGATGGAGGGCTGCTGGACAACCAGGCGTTCCTCTTAAAGGGCTCATACAGTGGACTTACTCACTGATAGACTGATAGACTCACTCATTCTGAACTAACTCCAGCACTGGGGCAGCAGCTTGAAAGGTTTAAGGGACATATGGAGAAGAAATGAATTGTCTGGCTCCAAGATGAGGGCTGGAGGGACAGCTTTCTTCCAGACAGAATTGCTGGCAGAAGCCACTGTTCGTTTTTTGAGCCCTCCTCACTCCCAGCATGCAGAAGTAGGAGGGTGCCATTCTGAGTCTCCATCAACCTGGCTGACACAATTAGCCTCACCCTGGTGATTCCCTGAGAACTTGCCTAACTTTGAGACCAACCCAAGTTGATTCCACTGACTTTTCCATACAAATGGCCTGTCTTGGCTCATGCTGCAGACTTTCTGAAAAATCTCCCAAAAGTTCACAAACCCCAAACAAACGATATCTGGCCTCAGTGTGGCCTACCCATACATCTTGTTAAGCAGCCCCAAGCCCAACATTAGTAGCTGCTGGCCTCAATTCGAGACTTGGCTTCTCAAAGCACCTCCAAGCCCAGCATGGGTGACAACCATCTGCAGATTACTTTGTGGTTCATTCCACATGGCCCTGGCAGGGCACAGGCTGCAGCTGAAATTGACCTGCAATGGGGCCTCTCCCTGGAGGCCTCAGGGCCAGCACGTCCAGTGGCCAGCTTCAAACATAGCCAGAGCACCACCAGGCCACCTCCACAGATGACACAACTAAAGGGCAGACTGGACAGGCACCAGAGCCCTGCCAAAATGAATCCTGCTCTGTAGGGTCAGCCCCTGCAGAACAGCTCCTCCACGCTAGGCACATCAATTTGTCACTACCAACCAGCCTGAGGGTCAATCCCTGCCACTGACATGCAAACAGCAACCAAGACTCAACTACAATAGGAGGGCACACACAACCCACACAAGCGACACACCTGGAGTACCTGTTTCAGGTGAACAGGCAGACTGTGTCACTGGGCCCCACAGGACACCTACCAAGCCATTCTACCAAGACGATGAGACATAGCAGCTCTACCTAATACCTAGAAACAAACACAGGAAGGCAGCCAAAATGTAGAGACAAAGAAACATGTCCCAAATGAAAGAACAGAACAAAGCTCTAGAAAAAGGCCTAACAAAATGAAGACAAGCAATCTATCAGACAGAGAGTTCGAAACACTGGTTATAAGGATGTTCAGTGATCTCAGTGATAACTTCAAGAGAGAATCTTAAAAGCAGCAAGAGAAAAGCAGTTTTTTACCTACAAGAGAGCTCCCATAAGACTGTCAACTGATATCTCAACAAACTTTACAGGCCAGAAGGGATTGGCATTAAATATTCAAAGTGATGAAAAGAAAGGACCTACAACCAAGATTACTCTACCCAGCAAAGCTATCATTTAGAATTGAAGGAGATAAAAATCTTCCCAGACATGAATAAGCTAAAGGAGTTCATCACCACCAAACCAATATTACAAGAAATGTTAGAGGGACATCTTTAAGAGAAGAGGAAAAAAGGATCAAAAATATGAATAATAAAATGGCAATAACTACATGCCTATCAACAATCACTTTAAATGTAAATGTATTAAATGCTCCATCAAAAGACTGAATGGATAAGAAAACAAGATTCTTAAATATGCTTCCTATAAGAGACTCACTTCAGATCAAAAGACACACAGAGACTGATAAAAGATATTTCATGAAAATGAAAACAAACAAAAAAGCTTGGGTAGCAATACTTATACCAGAAGAAATAGACTTTAAAACAAAGGCTATAACAAGAGACAAAGAAGGACCCAGTAATCTCATTTCTGAGTCTTTATCCAAAGAAACCCAAAACGCTACTTCAAAGGGAACTATGCATCCATATGTTCACTGCAGCATTATTTACAACAGCCAAGATATGGAGGCAACCTGGGTGTCCATCAATGCAGGAATGGACATAGAAGAGGTGGTTACAAATATACAATGAAATATTACTCAGCCATAAAAAATAATCCCATAATTAATGCTACAATGAACATAAGGATACATATATCTTTACAGATAAATGTTTTCAGGTTTTTTGGGTAGATACCCAGAAGAAGGATTGCTGGATCATATGGTAATTCTATTCTTAATTTTTTTGAGGAACCCCCATACTGTTTTCCGTAGTGGCTGCACTAGTTTACATTCCTACCTCATATGATGCTAACTTTAAAAAAAAAAAATTAGTGTACAACTCATCCAAATATTTTTGATCCACAAGTAGGCAATATAATCAAGTGGGTATCATCAGGAACTCTAAATTAGCATGGATTCAAATTCTGGATTCACCACTTACAATCTCTTAAGTCTTGGGCAAATTATTTAACTTCCCTAAGTCCCAATTACATCATTCTTAAACATAGATCTTTACCATATCTGTACATCACATTGTGATGAGAGTTAAGTAAGGTATCTCATGTTAAATGTTTACATGGTACCCACCTTGCATACTGTGTTTCTCTGTTTATCATAATTAAGAAAAGCCTCCATATCAGCCCAATAAACACTATGAAATGTATTATTTATAAGGAAAAAGTAAAACAAATAAAAAATTTGACCACAACTTTCAGATTCAATTAATATATGTTGAACACCTATTGGATACCAAACAGTACCATACTTAGTGATTTTATATTCAATCTTATTTATGGCAATTTATTCATAGTACAGAAATCCTCATAATTTCATTCAAATATGGTAAGAGTAATTTGAGTTAAGAGAGAATAAGTAATATATCTAAGGTCATACAAATAGGTAGCAGTACAACTAGAACTAATTCTTGCACCTTCAACTTCAATCATAATTCACAATTAATAATATGGCATATATATCATAATAAACTTTTCAAAATAGAAAGTATAATGATACATTTTCACAATTTGCTTCCATTCAACATGACATGGTTGACTAGGAAAATATAAAGACTTTGTAATCATGAATATAAAGTAGGAGGCACTATATTATGGATAAACTTGAACTACAACCTAAGAGACCCAGCTTCAAAATGTAGCAGTCTAACAACATAAACTTAGCCAAGTCATCTCTTTGGCCTCAGTTTCCTAACTTGTCAAATTAACATATTGAACTAGATATTTTCTCAGATTGTTTCCAGGTCTGATTCTAGGCCATTAACTAAAATTTGCAAAATAGAGCAAAACATCAGTGATTGGACTTCAATCCAAACACCATCACAGTGACTTAGTTCTGTTACTCAGCTAAGAACAATAAGAAATGTGGGGTCTGGAGTCTGAAAAAAAAAAGATGGCTCTGCAGCTGAAAATCAAGCTTATTCTCCATTCCTGGTGATGTCTTCCAGTCAACCACAACAGGTGAGCACTTTCATGAGTGTGCCTCCCCTTCATTCATAAGCATCCACAACTTTCCACATACAGATAAGCTATCACCAAAAACCTTTTTGGGAAATCAGACCACTGAGTGTCAGCCTTGAGCTCTGGCCTAGTTCTAATGTACAATTGAGTGAGTTGCCTTTGATCATTAGTCAAACTGTATCTCCTTTGAAAATGTTGCCTACTCAGGACCCAATCAACTAAAGTTTTTGCTTTACACTGTCAAGAGAAGAAAGACTCTAACTAACCACCACCAAATTTTTATGCAAGGAATTTTGAAATGCGCTGAGTTCAGCTTTGTCATCATGCTTATGTTAAGCAGCAATTAAATAAATTCTGTGGGCATCTATTCCCTGGAATACTAAAGTCCTACTCTGAAGCACATGAAGCCTTATTAGTCTCACCGAAGCACTGTTCTAATGCAGAAGAATCCAAAATGCCATGAGTCACATAGAAAACAGTTCTGTTTTTCTATTTGAAAATTCAAGCTTCCATCATCCACAAGCAGTACTTTTTTGGCCTAAAAATAATAATGACAAAAGCACTTTCAGCCCTAATACTCATATTTTTCATTAGTTATGAAATTCTATTTCTACTGCTTCCTTCATTAGATCTTTTGCATTCCCTACTGGTATGTTTCCTAGGGCTACCATAACAAATATCATAAACTATGTAGCTTTTAAAAAACAGAAATTCATCCTGTCAAATGGCTATCATCAACAAATCAACAAACAACAAGTGTTGGGAAGGATGTGGAGAAAAGAGAACCCTCAAGCACTGTTGGTGGGATTGCAAATTGGTGCAGCCACTATGAAAAACAGTACAGAGCTTCCTCAAAAAATTGAAAATAGAACTACATTATGACCCAGCAATTCCATGCCTGGGTATTTATCTAAAGAAATCCAAAACACTAATTCAAAAAAATATGTGCATCCCTATGTGTATTGCAGTGATATTCACAACAGTCAAGATATGGAAACAACCAAAATGCCCATCAATAGACAACTGTATAAAGAAATTGTGGTACATTTATACAATGGAGTATTACTCAGCCACACACAAAAAAAAGAATGAAATCTTACCATTTGCATCATGGGCGGACCTGGAGAGTACTATGCTAAATGAAATAAGTCAGACTGAGAAAGACAAATACCATATGATCTCACTTATATATGGAATCTAAAGAACAGAATAAATGAGCAAACAAAATTGAAATGGACTCAGATATAGAGAAAAAACTGATGGTTGCTAGATGGGAACAGAGGTTGGGAGGTGGGGGAGAAGGTGAAGGGATTAGAAAGTACAAATTGGTAGTCACAAAATAGTCATGGGGATGTGACATACAGTATGGGGAATATAATCAGTAATGTAAAGATCATGTAGGGTGCCAGATGGATACTGGACTTATCGGGGGATCACTTTATAGATTATGTAGATGTCTGACCATTGCACTGTACACCTGAAGCTGATGTAGAATAATATTGCATGTCAACTATATATACATATATAGATATAGATATAGATATAGATATAGATATAGATATAGATATAGATATAGATATAAAGATATAGATATATATAGATATATAATGTAAAGTATAGTATAGGGAATATAGTCAATGGTATTGTAACAGTTATATACAATATCAGAGGGGTAGTAGACTGGGAGGGGGATTATCACTTTGTGAGGGGTGTACATGTCTAATCATTATATTGTTTTGTACACCTGAAACTAATTTAAAAACTAAAAACTAAAAAAAAAAAAAAAAAAAAAGAAGAAGAAGAAGTTTATTCTCTTACAATTCTGGAAGGTAGAACTATGAAATCAAAGTGTCAGCAGGGCTATACTCCCTCTGAAGTGTCTACACTATGAGCCTCACTTGTCTCTTCCACCTTTTAATAGTCCCAGGCATTCCATGACTTGTGGCAGCATAACTTTCTTGTCTAGTCTATGAGCTCCTAAAAGGTAGGGACTGGAAGGATTGGACTGGCAGGACAGAAGTGGACTAGAGAACCCTGATAAAACGATTGTCCCCCACTTCCTGGAAAATTGATCAGGCTTGAGCACTAATCCAGCCATTTTGTGCTCTCTGAATAGGCCTCCACTCCCACCTGAAACAGCTAAGTCATCATAAGTGTCTGTAGCCCTACACCACCTGGTTAGATAGTGACAATCACAATCCTAATCATAGCCATCATTTACTGAATGCTTACAGTGTGTCAGGCATTTGCTGCTGTAAATCTTGTGTTATATGCGTTATTTCATTCAATCCTCACAGATGATCCTTAACCTTCAAATTGTACTGACTCCTATTTATTCCTCTGTGCACAAAAACAGGAAGAGACTGCACTGCTAATTCTAATTCATTCCTCCTATTCACAGTGATGCTGTCATTTTTTTGTCCCCACCTCCACCCCCTTACGTGGCGGTGTCCTGTTTATACGGAATAACCATGAGAGACGAGCCTGTTCCCATTCAGCCTTCCCCAATGCAGTAACTTAACAAGGCTAATATGGACAAGCAATGATCTTCCTCAGTCACTATGGATTCAGTTTTTAAATCGAAGGCCCCAAAGCGGAGGTGTTTTTGTTCAAGATACTGAGGTAACTGAAATGATTAAATAGCTTAAATGCTAAAGATGTGGTGACTAGAGCTATAAACAGAAACTAAGATTGTTTCAAGCTGAAGTTAATCCATGTATTTTAGAATATAAACTTGTTATTTTGAGCTATTTTCCAAACCTGCCATACTTCTTAAACTTAATACTTGCAAAACTTAACTATTGGCCCCTATTTGGCCATGTTTTCAAACAAATGTGGTTAGAGAATCAGCCACAAAAGGCTAAAGTTTATCTTGTGACCCAGAGATCTGGGCAGCATGAGATGTTCCAGGGACCTGCTCTGGATAGTTTACTTAGAGTCCTCTGCCCAAGGTGA
This sequence comes from Rhinolophus sinicus, assembly GCF_036562045.2. Taxonomy (NCBI): domain Eukaryota; kingdom Metazoa; phylum Chordata; class Mammalia; order Chiroptera; family Rhinolophidae; genus Rhinolophus; species Rhinolophus sinicus. The sequence goes on along the minus strand of NC_133756.1, from coordinate 42,691,864 downwards.
CCAGTCACATATGCTGTAAATGCAGCCAGCCTTCTTCTTAGATGAAGCTAGAAGGCTTAAAGAATGACTCTCAGTGTTTTTGTGTGTTGACAAAACTGTAAAGTTCATTAAGTTGGAATCTCAGATTTAAGACTATTCATCCTTCTGTAGCATTACTGGCTGAGTAACTGTCTAGTCCATTCTTAAATACTTGCTTCTCCAATTCAGAACTCTATAGAATTCCTCATTATGTTGAGCTTAAATCTATTATCATAGTAGATAATAGTTCTTCACACACCACATGATAGTTCTTCAAATGTCTGAGGACAATTCTCGTTTTCTCCGAATCTTTTGTTTTCATGTGCCTTCTGCCATCATTCTGAGGCACAGTTAACTAATTCTCCCATCCTGGTCATTTTCTCTCACATCAGTCTCTCTTTGTGTTTAATATTTGTCACCACAATATGTGATGTGCAATTTGGCAAATATTAAGTAAGAAATGACTATTACTTCTCCCTCTTCTGGGCACTATAATCTTCCTAATGCAACAACTAAGAGTTGGCTTTCTTGGTAGGCATATGTTGATTCACACTGCAGTTACTGACATCTTCTAAACAATTTTTAGATGGGCTTCTTAGTCATATTTCCTTGATCTACCAGTTATGCTATTTATTTAGTGGGAAAGCATAATTTACATTTATTTTCATCAAACTTCATCTATGAAGATCTTGCCTATATTTTTATATTAATTATTTTGCACAATATATTCCTAATGCTTATCTAATGCAAATTAATTATCAAATAACTATTCTGAGGTCATTGATAAAATTTGAACAGATTAAACCAGTGGAAGAATTTTGCCACTATTTCCCTTAGGCTCAAATTAATCCATTTATAGTTACTGTTATAGGTGTTGTCTATCAAACGATTACACATTTATCTAATTTCACAAACATCCAACACATATTTCTATCATGTCTACAAGAATGTTGTGAGAAACACACCATTTCTCTATTCTAATTTTTAATAAAATAAAGCATTAATTAAACTGGAGATGAGCTATTTTTAGTGAACCCACACTGGTTACTAGTGATCACAACAAGTACCTTTTTAATAACCCATTCTAGAAATCTTCTTGAACCAAGCTCATCATTCTAACATCTGAAAACTATTCCTCTGCCCCTTTTTGAAAATCGAAACTATATTTGTTCATTGTCATTCTATTTTCTCTAATTCTTCCAAGACTATTCAAGAAAAACTAAAATTAGAGAGGGTTTTCCAGTTTCTTTTGCTGGTTGTGTCAGAAGGCTAGTGTTACCAGTCCAAAAGTTTGCATGCCTGATGTTTCAAAAGGCCAATATTCAAAATGTGAGAGTTTGGATAAGGAAAGTTTTATTGATCGAGAAGGTGTCAGCTCAAGAAGATGGGGGCCTTAGAGATTCCTCAAATCCATCTTAAGAGAGACCAGAATTCAGGCCTCTTTTATGTCAAAGGAAAGGAGAATAGGCCAGGCAAGAAGTGATTGAATACCCAGACATCTGGGCGCCAACAGGGATCCAAAGAAGAGAGCAAAATCTCTAAATCTCTTTGTTCCCTCTGGACCACTTCTGATCTGAGTCTGGTCTTGTGGTTCCTGTTTGATAATCAATCATTATTTTGTACATATTTCCCCACCTCCTCGAGAAAGGCACCCTCTGGCAAGAGGCTGTTCTTCCAAAATCTTAAGCCTCATGCAGAATTCCTCTAATGACTAGCATACCTATAGCAGGAGATATTTGCCTGAAGGCCATGGGGAAAATGCAGGCTAGAATTAAGATAGAATCAGAGGGACCCCAGCATGTCACTGTTACACTAAGGCCTAATTCATCATGGCAAAAAAAACCTGTAAGCCACTTAACCAGTTTCTTCACTCTTCCTAAAACTTTGTTTTCTCTCTCTAGTGTACACTTTACATTTCTAATCCAAAGTTTGCTTTCCTTGACAAAGATGTTAAAAACAAAAAGACAGTTGAGAAATTCAGCTTTCTATAACACCCACAATCATGACACTTCATAGATGAATATTCACCCAAAATATAAGGGGGAGGCAGGCCTTCCTAAGCACAGCACCAAAGGCAGAAATAAAGTAAATTGCATACTGAAAAATCAAAACCTTATGTACGTGAGAAAATGCCATGTAAACAACATTTTCAAGAAAATTACAAACTTTCGAAAGGTTTGTAAATTAATATTTTCAAAAAGGTTTGATAGCCTTTTATAGAGAGTTTTTACAACTCAGCTAGAAAACATAGACATAATTGAAAAATTATGCAAAGTTCAAGGAAAGGAAATTGAAGGAAAAAGGAGCCAATTAACCTACAAAAAGATGTTCATCCTTGTTAGTAATCAAGTAAATTAAAATTTAAGTAAAATATTTTATGTTTAACAAATTAGGAAAGTATTTTGTCTTATTAAATACAAAACATTTTGATCTTCTAAAAGTCAAAGATCTAGAAACATTGACAGTCTCATGTACAGTGCGATACATTGGAATGCTAAGAAGTAATTTAATATCTATCCAAAACCTTGCACCAAGTATTTTACAGGCATTATCTTAATGTGTCTTCAAACATTCAGTTCTCCTACAGCTAATGTTTATTTTATGAATCAAGAGATCTGGGCACTAAGATGACAGGATCACTTTGGCATACAGTTCTTGTTATTACCACCTCATTAATCAGGTGCTCATTCTTATTGGGAAATGAAGCTGTCAGCATCACAAGCCAAATAGTCTTAATTAGATGGATGTGCTTAGTTTAGCTGAATAAGACTTTCAGCGCGTGTCTTGACAGTTAAAGTGCTCCTGACTATGACATTCAACCTGATGTCAATCTTATATTTTGAATTAAAGGACCATTAATCACTTTTTCCTGTCTGCTCATATATGAGGTATGATCAAACAATACAGTGAATGTCTAAATTTAAAAAAATTATTACAGTAAAAGACACATCGCCATTAATCCCCCTCAAAATATTCCCCTCGCTTCAAACACACTTATCCCATCATTCTTGCCACTTTCTGAAGCAGATCTGGAAGTCCTCTTTCATAAGTGTCTTTAGTTGCGCTGTCATGGCTGCCTACATGTGCTGAATCAATTCAAAACGTTTACCTTTCATGATCATTTTTACTTTGGGGAAGAGCCAGAAGTCCCATTGTGCCAGATCTGGTGAATAAGGTCAATGAGGACACACTGTAATGTTTTTATTTGACAAAAATTGCTGTACCAGAAGCGATGTGTGACACGGAGCGTTGTCACGATGGAGGATGAAATAAAGACACTCATGAAAGAGGACTTCCAAAACTGCTTCAGAAAGTGGCAAGAACGATGGGATAAGTATGTTTGAAGCAAGGGGGAGTATTTTGAGGGGATTAATGGCAATGTATCTTTTACTGTAATAAATTTTTTTATTAAAATATTCACCGTGTCTTTTGATCACACCTCATAGTCCCTTAATATAATTTCAAAATGTTAGTTCTTCTATGATCCTCTCATTTTCACCTAAATATAATTTTCAACAGTATGTGTCAACTCTATAGTGGATTTCTACTTGTGTACTTTGTATATAGGATATCTATTCTCTCCTCTTTAGCAAATTTGTATCTTTTCTAACACAATGTGATATTGTGACTTATAATAAGAAGTATATATTTGGTCTTTGTCCTGTTTCTGGTAGGAAACTCTTAAAAGCCTTGGAATGTTCTGTGATGAGAGTGATTGAAATGTTTTTTGTTATATTAATGAGGTGACTTTTAGAAAGCACCTAAGGATAGGGGCTGGTCACCAGAGGAACCAACCATGTGATTAGAGAGCTGGAATTTCAGTCCCATCCCCCCTAATTCCAGGGAGGGGTGAGGGCATAAAGATTGAGTTCAATTACCAAAGGCCAATGATTTTTTTAATCAATCATGATTATGTAATAAAACCTCCATTAAATAAAAATTTTTTTAAAAAGGTCAGGATTCAGGGATTTTTAGGGTTGGTGAACACCTGGAGATTTAGGAAGAATGTTATGCTTGGAGAGGGCATTTGAAGCTCCACACCATTTCTCCATACTTGGTCCTTTGCATTTCTTCCACCTGGCTATTCCTGAATTATATCTTTTTATAATAAACCCATAATCTAACAAGAAAAATGTTTCTCTGAGTTATGTGAGCTGCTCTAGCAAATTAACTGAATCCAAGGGGGAGGAATTATTGGAACCTCCGATCTATAACCATTCTGTCAGAAGCACAGATGACAACCTAGACTTGCGATTGGCACCTGAAGGGAGTGAGAGGTAGGGGCGGCAGTTTTGTGGGACCTGTGGGATGTGATGCTATCTCCAGGTAAATAATATTAGAATGGAGTTGAACTATAGGACACCCAGCTGGGGTCCAAGAATTGCTTGGTAGTGTGGGAAAATTTACCCCACACATTGGAATTGAGTGCAGAACCATTCTATAGACCCCTCATTTTAGGTTCCATCTCACTATGTATCATTTTCTCCTATTTATTACCTTGTGTTATAAGTCAAATGCATTTTGTAATTAACTATGCTTTTAGACATATTGGAGACACAACTATTTTTATGACTTCCCTACCAATTATTTTCTTCAGTGAATTTCTACAAACAATTACAACTGTTGTTTTTATTTTTTATAATAAATGGTTTGATAGCTTTACATGGATGGCTTTTTCCCTCCTGTTCCACATGCATCACAAATTATTTCTACTTAGGATGGAGGAAATCACTCAAGAAAGAAGCCGAAAGAAAAATATTCCAAGGAGGCAGACAAGATTCAAAAGTCAAAGTCAAGCTGCAAGTGAGTAGAAATTTTCATGGCAAGTTAAAAGAAGTGAAGAAATTCAGTAGCATTGGAATAATTGAATAATAGTAAAATGTTACCCATGGAAGACTAATTTAGACTTTCTACAAGAGATAACAGCCAGTTTTACATGAAACATGAAGCCGACCACACACAGAAGGAATAGGGGAAAACACTCTGTCCCATCTCAAGTCTTACTAGAAGAGGTATCTGGCATCTATCAGAGAAACAAAAACTAACATTCTATAATATTTCACAACAAAACCTTCAATAAGAATTTCATTTCAGACTCTTAAAAACCATGCAAGGAACATATTATCTTGCAGATAAGAGAGCTTTCCTAAAGTTGTTAGGTTGCTAAGGCTAGTAAGAGCTAAAGCTAGAATTCTAACCCAAACTAAACTAAATCCTATGTTTATGTTATTATATTACTGTACCAGACTTCCCTGAAAGAGAAATCAATACTAATAAATTGATAAATGGTAAAAAGGAAAAACCTAGTCTCAAGTTTCTCACCAGCCACCTCTCCCAGACAATTCATTAGTAGTAGGTGACACAAACAATGCAATCAGTCAGAATGAAAAGTAAGCTTAAACCATCAAGTGGGTAGATTTTAGATACATGATATTTTTTGTTTCCGTTTTTTGCTAAATGAACCAGTTCTTGGCAAGAGTATTAATTCATCACTAGGTTTCCTGCTGAAGTTTCCAACAGTCAGCTATAATATTTATGCCTTGGATAACCTGAACGAGGCCCCTTTACTGTGAATAAATCTGTACTGTGGATAGAATTTATTGTCCAGATAAGAGACACATTTTTTTTCTATACCTGAATTCTCACTATAAGAGATCACATTCGGCATGACCATGAAAAACATAACTCAGTGTTTACTTTTATGCTTACCCATGAAATGATTAAATAATTAAATATCTCAGAGTTAAGTGACATTGATTTTAAGACTAGTGACCTGTTGGTTCTGTACTAATTTGGACAAGGCCCACACTGCTTCATTGGACTGTTGACTTTTGAAGTTCTTCTGGAAATGAAATTTTGTGTTTCAGGGCTAGGCTAAACTAAGAGTTTTTGTAGCATAATTTGGCAGGCAGTTTATTCTGCTTCTTTTGTAACACTCCAGAGCACCTGCTAGAGAGAACCCTCTGACCCCAGAGATGAAAGGGAAGTAGAAAACAAAGACATCTGGTCTCCCCGAATCTAACTGGGCAGCAGGAGACAGCCACACTCTGCTTTGCTAGTTCTTGCTTTGTCCTACCAATGTGTTCTGAGATTTTCCTCAGAGGCCTGGCTCTCTGGGACCTAAATTCAGAACTCTAAACCCTTGTGGAGAACCCCAGGCTTCAAACAAAATTTATAACACTGTTATGCTGAAGAGAAGCTGTTTCTAATCTAGTACATCTCACAAACAACATTCCTTTTATGTGGTGCTGATAAAGTGCCAAATTCTGTACTTCTGAGTACTGTTGTTGCAATATACAAAACCAGATTCTGCAGCAAGATAGACTTATTTTTGACATCATTTCGGATATTTTGCCTTAAACAAATTTCCTAAAACTCTTCATTTCTCTAACAGCTTTCTGGTCACTCTATGATACCCACCTCCATTGTGATAAAGACAGAGCACTGGACTATGAATCAAGAATACTGAATTCTGACACATCTTCTTCCATTGAGTAGCTAGTTGTGCAACCTTGGAAGTCACTTAACTTCTCTGTACCTCTTTTTCCTCCAGTGCAAAGTGAGAGCATGGACTAGATCCATGACTTTCAAGCTCTTATCCTTGGACTATAGAGATCAGGGCTCTGGAAACAGCAAAGTACTGTCTGCAAAAAAGAAAAGGAAGAGGAGGCCAATGAAGACAAGGAATAGAAGGGAATTTATTCCATGCAAGGGACTTATGTATTGCTTTTACCTTTTTCTATAGATTGAGATTCCTAAGATTTTATATGGGACTATATGTAGGTCGTTCTGCTGCTGAAAGAGGTAAAGAAAGAACACTGGATACAATGATCACTAGGGTTGTTCCCAGGTCCAAAACCTTTAGCTACCATTTATTTAGTGTCTCCTATGTGCCAGGTACTGGACCAGGTCCTTTTTATCTATTATTTTATTTAAGCTTCATGACAGCTCTGCAAGGTCATTAATATTCCATTTTCTTTTCCATGGCTCACAGCTTCTTAGGATTTATACCACCATGATCTGTCAAGTCCAAAGCCCATGTCTTTTTTTTCTCACTATAGAATTCCATAATTGAAGTTAAATTAAAATTATCTTTAAGGAAATTATTTACAATATTAGCAAGGTGGGTTGGAGAATAATGACTCCCAAAGATGTCCATTTCCTAATCCCCAGAACTTGTGAAAGGGACTTCACAGATGTCATTAATTTAAGGAACTTGAGATGTTAAGGTGGGCCCAATAATAAAAAGTGTCCTTACAAGGAAAGAGTCGGACAAAAGAGTCAGAAGAGGAAATGTGATGATGAAAGCTAAGAATCAGCATAATGCAGCATGACAGAGACTCAAATAGCCCTTGCTGGCATTGACGATGGAAGACTGGGGCCATGAGCCAAGCAATGGGGGCAGCCTCTAGAAGCTGGAAAAGGCAAGGAAATAGATTCTCTCTTAGAGCTTCAGAAAGGGCACAGCCCTGCCAATACCTTGATTTTATCTTGGCAAGATAATTTTGGACTTCTAACTTCCAAAACTGTAACATAATAAGTTTGTATTATTTAAGCCACGGAGTTTGTGATAATTTATTAGAACAGCAATAGGAAACTAATAGACAGGGTACACTTAAGTGGTTGTCTGTAATTTCCCTTAAAGGTCATCAGAATAGACAATGTGACGGCACATTATTACGTTGAGTTATAAGCCAGGTACGAGTAGATACTCTAATCAGGAATTTGAATTCCAGAGGCGGTCAGCTAGGTTTACACACCTTAAGACCATATTCCAGAGGTGGTTATTACAAATGCTCCTGTTGCCAGTTTCACTGAACATCAATAGATGTTTTATTTATTAACATACTTCATGTCAAAAATAGAATCCTATTGGTAAAATTAGGGCTTGTTAGTTGCAAAATGAATGTTAGAATCCATTTACATTTGGTGAATTCAAAGGATTCAAGATATGTGGATAGGAAAATGTTTTGGGAACAGTCGCTGCCCTTGGATGAGCAGAGTATAAGGATCTAGTGAGACCTTCAGCCTCACCAACCTGTTGGGGTGGTGCTTGTAGCTTGATCTTCAATGGTCCTGGGTCCAGTTATTGGAGGATTTGGGGTTGTCTAATATCAACCACAACAGAAGCAGAATCCTGCCTCTATAATGTCATTGTGTCCACCTTGAGAGAACCATTCTTCAAAGGTGGTGTCAGATCACTAAAATGATCAGAAAACTAAGACTTCATCAACACAGGATATACAAAGTATTTTATGCCTGCTAGCTAATGAATATTTGTTTAACAAATGTCTATTTGTGTTAGACCCAGTGTGGCTTCAGATGTATATCATTACAATCTTATAGCAAAGCTGTAAATGTTTAACACCTGAAAATGTTTAACAGCTATCATTAATTACCAAAGAAACCTGAAAACAGTATAATGGAATTAATCTAGGTTGGTTTGCAATACTAGTCAATTTGCAGGAGCTACAAATATTTGGAAAACATAAAACTGAGCGTTTATTTGAAGCAGTTGAGACATGCTCTATTACTAATGGATCTTTAGAGGTAATAAACTGTTGTTTACTAACAATGAATAAATTTCTGGGCTTGCACTAAATTATACATCAGGTGTTTCAATGGAAGAAAAATGACACAGATTTTCATGAAGGTATCCCCTGAGTTATCACCATGACTGTTTGATATATAATCTTCTATTATAGGCAGTCATGAGATCATCAGCCTTTGTCCAATGTTCCCAGTGGAAATTTTCTATCCAATTTACAAGCATGAAAGTCAAAAAGCCAAAAAAAATTTGTCAAGACGCCTGCAGGAGGCCAAAGAAAAAAGAAGCAGCTAACATCTAAGATACAAGGAAATTTAGCACATGTGAAGATCTGCCAAATTTCAAAAGAACAACTTATCCTACCTGATTCATGTACTCCTGGGAAAAAACCCTGGAAAACAAGCTCAACTAAGATAAACTGTATTTGACAGAACAGTCACCTGTATGAAGTTGTACTGATCTTTAAGGAAGGATGAAAGTAGAGGAGATAATAGAGGACACGATAAATCAGATTTTTCACATACTCGAAAACCACCCCAACAAGTGTTTCATTGCAACCTGCCGTTTCAATTCTCATTCTCTTCAACATTTTGAGGGGAAGTTTCCAGGCAAAATGCCCTATGATGGCTACCAATAGGACATATGGAAATGATGCACAAAATCTCCATGTTTGCTTTCACACACATGAACCAGTCTACATGATTTGACTTTACCAGACTTCTCAGTCAAAAAGAAAAACTGTGTAGTCAGTTCCTTGTTTTGCTTCATAGAATGCTAGGCTAGACTCTTAAAAGCCACCTACCCCATCCCTTTTATTTTGTAAAGTAATTAACTTGCCCAAGGTCACATGGCCATTTAGTGTCAAAATGAAGTGATCATTCCATACCATCATTGCTCTATCATATGTATTTAATGTATTTGCACAAATTCTTGTATTTTCACAAAACTGATAGTTAATCTAACGGCAGTCTAAATAAGATTTCTTCCTTAATTTGTTGACACTTTGAATAAATCGTATTTTCATTGTCGAAACATGCTTTGCTTCTGTTCAAATAATACATGCAACATGCTCTTTTCCACTTGCTTGCCTTTGCCTAAGATTTTCTATCTTCCTGGAATTTCATTGCCCCAGGTCTTTGTATGGCCAACTCCCATCCTTACAAAGACTCAGGTCACTTGTCAGTCCCTCTGTGAAGCCTGCCTTGAGTGGCTCAGGAAGAGCCGGCCAACAGTGCTCCCTCTGCACTCATTTTATGCTCTGCACATACCTCCATAGTGTTTCTCATGCAGGTTTTAGACATTTTCATGCGTCTACATCTCCCAGTAAATCACAAACTTCTTAAAGTCTTTAGTTATTACTAGTCCTGTTTTCTTTCCACCTTCCACCTTCTTCCCTAATACCTAGCACACTGTCGGTTATGTAATAAGACTCACAAAGTGAACTAAATTTTGACAATAAGGAGACACACTTTAATGTCATTATAACAATTATTAATATTTAAAATGCAAAAAATAAATAAATAATAAATATAATTCATTTATTATGCAAGATGTGAAAAAAGGGAGCTGCGGATCGTCCTCCATAGGAACTCACAGTCTGGTGAAGACAAGTAAACAGCTGCAAACACTTGTAGCATGGATGTTAAAAACATACAACTCTACAAAACTAATTGATTTCAAAATCTTTTCCCTGTTTGTTTGCTTTTTCCATTATTTTCATACATTAACACCAGAATTTGGTGACTATATTTTAAATTAGCTAGCCAATCACATTCTTAAACAGAGTATGAGTTTGAGCAATAGCAAACAAATGTCTGTTCATATTTGGATATTTTCTATTCCAACTTTACATTAAAAACTATTTTGGTAGGCGTAGTAGGCACCATAATGGCTCCCTAAGATGTACATATCCTACTCCCCAGCAACAATAGGAAATTGTACAATGAGAATCTAAGTGAATGCAATCATGTATATAGGTATTTCCAAATCTGAATGTAGGTAGCCAACAATTTTTGAATGACCACATTTCACAAATCACTAAGTTACTTTCGGTCTTTGATTTTTATTTTTGGCAAATATATTTATCAATTTCAATTCAATTTTACCTCTTTATGGCAGTGTCCCTGATTTCCCTAATGAAGGTTAGCTTATAAAACTAATAAAATGTCAATGGTATCAGGTATCACTAAGCAATGACCAGGCACTCCATTGATAAATCTTTGCAGAGATATGAAAAGGGAACAAATTCTTAGGGATAATTATGAGGGGTAAAGATTGGGTAGTAAAAGAAGCACTATATAAGATCATTATTTATAAATGATACTATAAAGAAAGAAACTATGTTCTAATATGAGTTACTCTGATATAATTATATTCATGGATTTTTCTACATTTATAAATAACAGACACAATGGAAAAAACATAAACAACCTCAGTAACTGATATATAGTTCTGCTTCCATTGCCAGTGTTACAAAAATAGTCTCTAAACTTTTTTTTAATCAAAGTTTATTGGGGTGACAATTGTTAGTAAAGTTACATAGATTTCAAGTGTACAATTCTATAATAGATAACTATATATCACATTGTGTGTTCACCACCCAGAGTCAGTTCTCTTTTCATCACCATATATTTGATCCTCTCCTCTACCACACACCTCCCCCGTTACCCTCTGGTAATCACTAAACTATGGTCTGTGTCTATGAGTCTTTGTTTCTTCATTTGTTTGTCTTTTTCTTTTGTTGTTTTCAGTTTTATATACCACACAAGTGAAATCATATGGTTCTCTACTTTTTCTGTCTGACTTACTTTACTTAGCATGATAATCTCAAGATCCATCCATGTTGTCACAAAAGGTACTATTTCATCTTTTCTTATGGCCTAATAATATTCCATTGCATATACATACCACCTCTTCCTTATCCAATCATCTATCGAAGGACACTTTGATTGTTTCCATGTCTTAGCCATCATGAATAAAGCTGCAATGAACATTGGAGCACATATGTCTTTATGGATAAATGTTTTCAGATTTTGGGGGTAGATAACCAGGAGAGGGATTGCTGGGTTATATGGTAATTTTATTCTTAATTTTCTGAGGAACCTCCACACTGCCTTCCTTAGCAGCTGTGCCAATCTGCACTCCCACCAACAGTGTATGAGGGTTCCTTTTTCTCCACAGCCTCTCCAACACTTGTTACTATTTGTCTTGTTGATGATAGCCATTCTAACTGGGGTAAGGTGAAATCTCATTGTGGTTTTTATTTGCATTTCTCTGATGATTAGCAATGTTGAGCATTTGTTCATATGTCTATTGGCCATTTGTTTTTCTTTGGAGAAATGTCTATTCAGGTCCTCTGATCATTTTTTATTTGGATTTTTTGTTTTTTGTTGTTGTTGAGTTATATGAGTTCCTTATATATTTTGGATATTAGCCCCTTATCAGAGGTATTGTTTGCAAAAATCTTCTCCCATTCGTTTGGTAGCCTCTTTATTTTGTTGAGGGTTTCTTTTGTTGTGCAGAAGCTTTTTAGTTTGATATAGTCCCATTCATTTATTTTAGCTTTTACTTCCCTTGTCTTTGGAGTCAAATTTATAAAATGCTTTTTGAACCCAAGTTCCATAAGTTTAGTGCCTATGTTTTCTTCTATGCAGTTTATTGTTTCAAGTCTCATGTTTAGGTCTTTGATCCATTTTGAATTAATTTTTTTACATGGTGACAGCAGTCTAGTTTCATTCTTTTACATGTGGCTTTCCAATTCTGCCAGCACCATTTATTGAAGAGGCTGTCTTTTCTCCGTTGTATGCTTTTTGCTTCTTTGTCAAAAATTATCTGTCCATATTTATGTGGTTTTATTTCTGGATTCTCAATTCTATTCCATTGGTCTGTGTGTCTGTTTTTCTGCCAATACCACACTGTTTTGATTATTGTTGCTCTGAACTGAAGTCAGGGAGTGTGATACCTCCAGTATTGTTCTTTTTTCTGAGGATTGCTTTGGCTATTTGGGGTCTTTTGTGGTTCCATACAAATCTGATGGTCTTTTTGTTCTATATCTTTAAAAAATGCCATTGGGATTTTGATGAGGATTGCATTAAATCTGTATATTGCTTTGGGTAATATGTCCTTTTTAACAATGTTGATTCTTTCAATCCATGAACATGGAATGTCTTTCCATTTCTTTGTGTCTTCTTCAATTTCTTTTAAAAATATCTTATAGTTTTCAGTATATAGGCCTTTCACATCCTTGATTAAGTTTATTTCTAGGTATTTTTTTTGTTGCTATTGCAAAGGACTTTTTTTAATTTCTTTTTCTGAGATTTCCTGTTTCCAAAACTTTTGTGCGTATATAGCCAGCCTTTTAAAATGACAAATGCACACATAATTGTGAACTTTCAGTAGGAAAGTTTTGGCCATGGCTCCCCAATCTATTTCACAGCTCCTGGTCCACATCCAAGTACAGAATTATTGAAGATTATGAATGATAAGAATAATAAATCCTACAGCTAACATTCATCCATCGCTCTCTGGAACTATTATTAAGTCAATCAATAATGGTAATTACTTTGATTTCCATCCTCTGAATTAAGTTCAAGTTATGTTAATCAAAAACTAATTCATGCTCAACCCTCATCTTCCAAGTATGTCAAAAGCCACTAACATTTGATACTTAACTTATACATATGTCTTGGTCAGTTTGGGCTGATATATCACAGACTGTGTAGCTTATAAACAACAAAAGTGTATTTCTCACAGTTCTGGAGACTGGAGAGCCTTCTTTTGTGTTGCAGACTTTCTGTTGTATACTTACATAGCAGAAGGCAGTAGGGAGATCTATAGAATCTCTTTTACATGAACGTTAACCCCACTCATAATGTCTCCACCCTAATAACCTAATCACCTTCCAAGGGCCTCACCTCCTAACACCATCACATTAATCATTAGGATTCCAACATGTGAATTTGGGGGTTCAGGGCATAAACATTGGCCATAGCAACATACTAGCCAACAGCATTATCAACTTCTTCCTGAATGTCACCCTCTCTATTCTATCTCCATCCCAAATCCAATTAATCACAGTCAATTCTATGTCAGCATTGTTCCTCAAATCTTATGCCTGAGTTCATCCCATTATAAATGTTTTAGTTCAAGCTGTTCTCTTCTTTTACCTCCAACCTTCTGATCTAGTCCATTGCCCATATCACCTCCAAAATCACCTTCCTTCTCTGCTTTGAAGCTTCTTTGGCTACAAGTTTCCTACAGATTAATAATCAAATCCTTTATCAAAGCATACCAGACTTCAACAATTCTGTGCCAAACTACTTTTCCAGCAGCAGAATCCATTTTTCTTTACCTCCTACCATGCATCCAAATAAAACTTTCCATTATGCCCCTCAAATAAGTCATGCCATTTCACACTTTGGTGCCTCTGAACAGTGTTTCATATTCATGTATTCCCTGCTTGGCAAACTTCTGTCATCCTTTTAGATTTGACTCAAATGGGACATCTTTGAGAGGTCATCTCTAGTTTCCCTGAGTATCAAATCCTTTCTCTATGATTCCACAGGTTTTTGCTAATACATTTATAGTAGTTATCACATTGAATTATAATTGTCCTTTTACATATTGGCTTAATGAAATACAGACAAAATCTCTGACTTAAACTGAGCTCCTTTTCTTTGGAGCTAACTACCAAATAATTAGTTTATGTCTACCTTCTAGTTTGTGCAAAATATATAGGATAGGTAATGAAAAGCCCTATAGAAGGATGACAAGCCAAATCTCTTCTTTAGCAAGGGAAGTGCCACTTATATTTACCGTGTGTGTGTGTGTGTGTGTGTGTGTGTGTGTGTAAATTAAATTAATATTATATGTTTGTCAAAAATCACCTTAGAATCACTAAATGCTGCTTCCTTTGGAGGACAGGCATAGTGGGAATAGCTCAGTAATCTGGATGAAGGATAAGTATTTATTTCCAAGGGTTGGTGACTTAAAACAACAGAAAATTCTTCTTTCAGTTTTTTGAAGCCAGAGGTCTTAAATCAGTTTCACCAAGGCAAAATCAATGTGTTGACAGAGCAGCAATCCCTTCAAAGGCTCTAAGGAGAATACATTTTTATGCTGTTTTCAGCTTCTAGTGGCTGCTGGCATTCCTTGCCTTTGGCTACATTATTCCAATCCTTAATTTAATCACACCTACAGAGACCTTATGCAGCCTAACATAAAGACTTTTTTTGAAAATTTTTTTTTCCTGATTAAAAAGAAAAGCAGAAACAGGTGTCATCAATAAAAATGGCAAAACAAGAAAACCCAAATTTTCATCCCTCCACAGAGAACTGAATAAACCCACAAAATGGTTATAATTACCTTGTTTGGAGCTCTGTAAACTAATCAAAAACTTACAACATGCAGGGAAATAGTGAAGAAAGATGATGCTAAATTTCAGTATTTAAGAAATCACTGTGAAATCACTAGCTGATAAGCAGAGACTTCAATGGCCACACACAAAAAGGAAGTTTTGAAAAGCTCCTAAACAAACAAACATTAACAACCTACAACATGCAGCACACAAGGGAAAAGGAGTAATTTGAGTTCCAGAGTTGCCACATTATAATATGAAAATGTTCCTTTTTCAACAAAACATTGCAAGTCATTCAAAGCAACAGGAAAATGTGGCTCACTCATAGAAAAATCTAAATTAATAGAAACTGTTCCTGAGGAAGCCCAGACATTGGACTTACTAGACAAAGATTTTAAATCCACTGTCTTAAATATACTCAAAGAGATAAAGAAAACCAAGTGAACAATGTCTCACCAAATGAAAAATAGCAATAAAGAAATAGAAATTATAAAAAGGAACCAAAACAAATTTCTGGATGTGTAAAGTACAATAACTGAAATGAAATGTTCACTAGAGGGGTTAAACAAAGATTTGAGCAGGCAGTAAAAAAGAATCAGCAAACTTAGAAATAGGTCAGTTGAGATTAACCAGCCTGAGAAGAAGAAAGAAAAACGAATGAAGAAAAATAAACAGAGCCTAAAAGACCTGTAGGACACCATCAAGCACACCATCACGGCAGTCCCAGAAGGTGTGGAGGAGGAGAACGGGGCAGAAAGAATATTTGAAGAAATAATGATTGAAACTTCCTAAATTTGGTGAAATACATGAGTCTGCACATCTAAGGAGCTCAATTAGTTCTAAATAAATTCAAAGAGATCCACAGCCAGGCACATTATAATCAAACTGCCAAAGAAAAAGACAAAAAAAGAACCTTGAAAATAGCAAGAGGGAAGGGATTCATCACATACAAGGAATCTTCAATATGATTAACAACCAATTTCTCATTAGAAACCATGGAGGCCCCAGGGAATTGGATGATATTTTTAAGTGCTGAAAGAAAAAGAAAAAAACTGTCACCCTAGAATTCTACATATTGCTAAACTATCCTTTAAAACTAATGGAGAAATTAAAACATTTCCAGATAAACAAAAAACTGAAGCAATTCATTAGTAGTAAAAGTTTCCTACAAGAAATTCTAATGAGAGCCCTGCAAGCTGATACTAAAGACCACTAGATTGAATCAGTAATCAAAACTAACCAAACAAAAAAAACCCAGGACCAGATGCCTTCACTAGTGAATTCCACCAAACATTTAAAGAACAATTATCACTAATTCTTCTCAAGCCTTTCCAAAACCGAAGAGGAAGGAACACTTCCTAACTCATTCTATGCATCTATCATTTTCCTGATACCAAAGCCAGACAAAGATACCACAAGAAAACTGTAGACCAATATCCCTGATGACTATAGATGCAAAAATTCTCAATAAAAGACTAGTAAACCAAATCTTGCAGTATATGAAAAGGATTATACACCATGACCAAGTGAGATTTGTCCCAACAATGTAAGAATAGTTCCATTTAGGTCTTAGATCCATTATGAGTGAATTTTTATATATGGTCTGAGGTAAGAGCCTAATTTCATTCTTTTGAATGAACACTCTTTTGAGTCACACACACACACACACACACACACACACACTCACACAAACAAAAAAAACAAAAAAGAAACCACTACTATGGCTAATAAACAAATTCAGCAAATTTGCAGGATACAAGATCAACATCAGCAAAACTATGTTTCTATTCACATCAATGAATAAAGGAAATTTAAAAAAACAATTCTATTTACAATAGTATAGACCTAAAAGAAAGAGTTAAAACTATAAAACTTTTAAAAGAAAACACAAGGGTAAATCTTCAGTACCTTGGATTTGGCAAGTGGTTCCTTACGTATGACACAAAAAACACATGAAAAACAGAGAAAAAATAAACTGGACTTTATCAAAATTGAAAAATTCTGTTCATCAAAGGACACTATCAAGAAAGTAAAAATACAATCCACAAAATGGGAGGAAATACTTGCATATAATATAACTGATAAGGATCTAGCAGCCAGAATATATAAAGAATTCTTACAACTCAATTAAAAAATTGGGCAAACAACCCAATTAAAAAATTGGGCAAAGGACTTGAATAGACATTTCTCCAAAGAAGATATACAAATAGCAAAAAAAAATACATAAAAAGATTCTCAACATCATTAGTCATTAGATGAACGCAAATCAAAACTTCAATGAGATACCACTTTAGACTACTAAGATGGTTATCATTTTTTAAATGGAAAATAAGTTTTGGTGAGAATATGGAAAATTTGAACTGCTCATACATCACTGGTGGGAATGCAAAATGGTGTAGTCACTGTGGAAAACAGTTTGTAGTTATCAAAAAAATTAAACATAGAAATATCATATGATCCAGCAATTCCACTGCTAGGCATACATCCAAAGTAAATGAAAACAGGTATTCAGGCAAAACTTGTACACAAATGTTCATAGCAGCACTATTTGCAATCAACAAAAGTTAGAAACAACTCAAATGTCAATCAACTGATAAATGGATAAACAAAATGTGGTATGTGCATAAAAACGTAAAACCTACTCTTAAAAAGGAATGAAGTACTAATTAGTCTACAACATGAATGAACCTTGAAAACACTATACTAGGTGAAAGATGCCAGACACAAAAGGCCACATATTATATTATTCTATTTATATGAACTATCCAGAATAGATAAATCCATAGAGACAGAAAGCAGATTAGTGGTTTCCAGGCACTGGAGAAAGTGAGGGAAATGGAGTGACTGCTTAATGGGTTTGTGGTTACTTTTGTAGTGAGAAAAATGTACTGGAACTAGACAGTGATAATTGTTGCACAATATTGTGAATGTACTAACTGCCACTGAATTGTACACCTTAAAGTAGTTAAAATGGTAAGATTCATTCTATGTGAATTTTACCTCAATAAAAAAGTAAACAATTTTTAAAAAATAGAAAATGCACCTTATCCATTAGAAAGTCAGTACTAAAAGAGACAGAGAAAACAGTGGATCTGGGTCCATGTTATAGTAAACTCTAAAATCCTGGTCCAGTCCAGCACTCCAAGACTGGCTTGCCCTCCAGAACGTGCCTGTGAATTTGAACTGAAAAATCTTATGAGAAGGACTGTAATACCCTGACTGATGCCTGATAGAGCATGAGGGTCTCACGTCAAAGCATACTACTGAGGGGGCATCTTCCTCACTGGCCCCCATCCAATACTCATGGTAGCAGCTGGAACAAGGATCCAATTTCTGCCACTGTGCTCCTGGTCCCAACTTTATAACTGGCTTCATTACACTGAACAACCTTGTGTGTTCCACTGAAGAGCTTTATCTACCACCATATTGCTGAGCTGTCCAGAAAGTGGTGTCCAGCAGCACTGGCCCCTCCAGATAAATCTCTCTTGTCTTTACCCAACATAACATTGGGGGTATAAGAAGACTGTTCTCCAAAACACTAGCTACTGCAGGGTGAATGCTCTAATACTCACTGCTGACTCTACTGTAGGTCAGAATTCAGGAAGGCCAACTTCTACTCAGTCACTACTATAGTCCCTCAGCTGAAGGCCACATATCAAAATTAAAAAGAGCAAGACTCATTTTCTCCTCCAACACACTCATAAACACAAGGGGACTCTGGATAAACTGGATTGTTTAATATCCTCCTCTTTCTGACAAGTGGGGTGCTCAAGATTTTGCACTCTGAAAACTGAAACACGTTATGCTAAGACAGTGCAGAGTGACAGCAAGTGATAGGAAGATACTCAAAGTTATTTTTTGGTATTAGCTCCCCAAATGGGGAACTAAGCATGTGTCCTTCCTTTTGCAGAACTGTTTATGAGACCATTACATTCTACATGGATTGCTTAGTGGCACCTACAACAACTAAGGTCACGTTGCCCTAATGTAAACCACAGCTAGAGAAACAGAAAGTCAGAAATAGGTAAGATAAGCCTTCAGTGACTTTTTGTGCCCTTTGTCACCAGTTCCAAAAAATTTAATATGACCAACAACTTCTCCCCAAAAGATGTGGAGAAAATGAAAATACAGCAAAAGGTACAGAAATGGCTGGGGATGAGGCTTGCCCACATGTCACCATGCTCATCCACCAGGGGATCCAACTGAGATTAGAAGCCACATTCTCCTGGATTCAGGAAGATATCCTCACTGCTAGCCAATTATTTTTACTATGTCTTCCCTCTCTCCCTTCCCTGGGGCAATCTAAGGCTGCTTTGTTTTGCTTTGATTTGTTGTTCTTGGTGGTGGTGGTAGCAGCAATGAAAAGGAAATGCAAAGGTGATTTGAAAATAATTTGGGCACTTTTCTGTGGATCTAACACAAGCACTAAGATATTATGTCTCAAAACCTAGTGTATGTATAAGAATTACCTGGGATACTTGCAATAATGTAGATTTCAGGGCTTTGCCCCAGGCCTATTAATGATATATCTGTATGACAGACTCTAGAATCTGTAAATTTGCTCTATTTCGTAGGTCATCCTGTTACACACTAATGTTTGAAGCAAAGGCAAAAGGCACAAAAGATATTCTAAAGAGATCTTTTCTTTCTGTCCTCCAAACAATTTATCAGGCCCACTGGTGTATAATCGCCTAGAAGGCGTAGACCATGTATTTACCTACAAACTCATTCCTCAATCCATTATCCAAACTACCTTTGTTAAGCACCCTGTATGTGCCAATCATTGGAATATATGCTGAGTAAACAAAGCAAAATATACACAACAGGGATTCAACAAATGTTGAATGAATAAATGAACAAATGAACAAGCTGAATCTTATGGGTAACAACCTTGGAAACATGTTTTCCATCTCCTGTTGGGAAACGAACTCATTTGGAATCTTCTGGTCAACAATTTATTGCATTAGATATCATTCCAAATCATTTTGGTGAATAAAAATAGCAACTGCACAAGAATATACATCCCAAATCTTATCAACGTTTTACTCTAAATGTGTAAATGTAAATGAGCATTGCTGCCATCTATGAAATTGGTTATCATTCTACATGCTTGAGAAGGGTAATGCTAACTAGAACTGTTCTTTATGTTGTGGAAGGTAAACATTACTCACAAGAGATCTTTACCTAGTATGTGAGGACCAAAAGGATCCCATACATTTCCAGAAGTCATCTGCCTGGAGGCACTACCCTCTTCCCCATTCTACTCACATTGAGAACCACATTTATGGGTTAAATTTAATAAAAAATATAATTCATCCATATACATTCCTTGCCTTATTTAATATATGAGTTCGTAGAAAGGTCTGTGTAAATCGATTCACTTAAGTGGAGCATAGCGATTGAAGGAAATCTGTGGCAAATCCTTCCATAATGAAGAATATTAATCTTTATTGAGTATTCATTATGTGCCAGGTTTTAAGCTAAGTGCTTTACATGCCTTATCTTATTGAATTCTCAAAACATCTCACTGAAGTAATAACTATTATTAAATCCAGTTTATTGATGGGGAAATTAAGGCTAAGAAACATTAGATAACTTGCCCAAAAGTCCAACTAGAAAAGAGAGAAGTCAGAATTTAAACAAAGATCTGTCTACTCTTGTGCCCTAGCTCTTAACCATTAGGATTTTTTATAACTGATTTCCTTTAATAAAACACAGCCCATTAATCATTATTTATGATTTACTTAGCAGAAAGATAAACAGCATACTGCTAGGAATACTATATAAGCTAAACAAATGTTAGTTCTCTTCTTTCCATTTAAATGAAAGATTTGTTCAGGTGCTGTTTTCTTAAAAAGCCACGTCCCAAACTATAAAATGTAGTTAGGGATCTGGTGAATGTAACTATCAATGGGGATAATAACAAAATTGTGATGGAAAAAACCATCTTACAAAATTCTCATGAAGCCATCTAGTACGCCTATTATTACTGAACTATTTAATCACTGAAATAATTTTCTTACAAATGGCTGTGGTTTTATCACCATAGTTATTTGAAATTGTACTATGTGGGGGAAGGGGGAAGATATTCAATCAGCACAAGTGTCCTTTTGCATGGCACGCATCCTTATATCTTCTTGTTTCTAAAAAGGATTTCAAAATGTTGTCTTGTCATCCAACTACTTCTTAGGTGATTTATTATTTGATCTGCTAGGAAAGGCTTGAATTATAAGCACAATAAAGAATGGTATCTATTTCTATTTTTTTGTTTGTTTGTTAATATTCTTTATTTTTTTTAATTTATTTTTAAATTTATTGGGGTGACAATTGTTAGTAAAATTACATAGATTTCAGGTGTACAATTCTGTATTACATCATCTATAAATCCCATTGTGTGTTCACCACCCAGAGTCAGTTCTCCTTCCATCACCATATATTTGATCCCCCTTACCCTCATCTCCCACCCCCCACCCCCCTTACCCTCTGGTAACCACTAAACTATTGTCTGTGTCTATGAGATTCTATTTCTATAGAGAGAATACACACTAAATAAAGTATTGCTGCAGATGACATCTGTAATATCACATTGCATCATCTCACCATCAGATGACGACTTCTCAAAGACACACAGAACCATCTCCCTTCATTCATTCATTTCAAGAGTACTTATGAAAAATCTACAATATGCCAGACATTTTGGTTAGGTACTGGGGATACAGTGAATAAAATAAACATACATGCTACCCACATTTTCAGAGAATTTGCAGATCTGAACGAAGTCACATAAGCAAAAACTTCAGAAAATAATTTCAGCTAAGCAATCCAAGTGACAGCTCTATGCTTTCCAAAGGACTTCTCCCACAAAACTTTTTGTAAAAATTTCACAAGAATGCTACTGTCAGAATAAACTATCCACCCAAAACTTAACTAAAACAGAAGAGGCAAGCCAACCTACCTTTAATTGACCCTAATTCCACCGTCAAAATTGTTGTCAGATGGTTTGACAAACTGTAAAGATGAATCACTTGGTTTGACTCAATCTACTGAATCATTCTTACTGGAGCAAATCATTCTACAATGTTATATTCGTTTACTCCAGGTCTATAATAATACTGCTACTTTTCCAATTGTTTGTGGACACAGCATTGAGTCAAATTCTCCTCAAGAAGTTAGTCACTTAGAACAATTACTTCCATTTTTTTCCAGGCTGTAGATTAGTCCAAGGCATTTTTAATTCCTTTTCTTCCTCTTTCTGATCCCTAAATACAAACACATAAACACTCTTCCCAAAGTATTATCTAGGTTGCTTTTTTTCTAACTTTCAACCTCCTCTACACCTGCAGTTTCAACAACCACGCTTCAGAAATGATTCTTCATTTGGTATCACTCGTCCTATCCTTTTCTCCTGGGAAGAGTTGTGGTTGCTGCAGAAGCAAGTTGAGTTAGAAGGGAACTGCCCCTGAACTGCTATCTAGCAGCCCGCAGGTGAGATGGCGACGTGGCACATGTTTAATCCAGATGCATATTTAGTGAGTACAGATGGAGCCAAGCAAACCACAAACAGGAATGAGTAAGAAATCGTGATGAACTGGCAATATGCATGATTCAATGAACAGGCAAAATTGGTCAGCACTGGAGGCAGAAACTGGGATTAGGGACAAATTCCAGTCACACAATTGTTTCTCTTTTCCTTCCCTTCCTTTCACAAACAATTCCATTCTAAAGCCATTAGTGGGGGGCATACCAATATAGTCATTTTTGCTGAAAGTTGGAGGTTGCCATGGTGACCCTGGGCAGGATATTAAAGTCCAGCCAGGGTGAGAAGGGCATCTACCCAGAGTGTCAGACTGCTGTGGGGTATCATTATCGGAAGAGATTAAGGAGGACAACCTTGTGAAGGTAAGGTAGGATAAGGAAAGTATATGCCCTGGAGGGTGATCAATGTGTGGTTTCAAAGCCCAAGTCGGGTAAGGAAGACATCCACAGAAAAGACAGACTGGTATACGATTGTTGGGGCCCAAAGAGGGTAAGGAGTATGTCTCTGAAGGATGACCCAGTGTGTGGAGAAGGCATCTATGTGAAGGGGGTGATAGGGAAGAACAGCCTGCCATGAATTACTAAAGTCCACAGAAATATAGAAAGGGAGCCTGACATGCGGTGTCAAAGTCTGAGTGGGTCAGGAGGGCACCTCTACAGGGGAAGGAGTGACAGCTGAAGTGAGAGATTAGTTATACTCAGGGAAATCAATCAAATAAGTAAAAAGTATTAATATTAAAGGGAGCCAAGTATTAATTGTCAGAGAAAGGAGGTACAAATATGAAAGGGAGAAAACTAGAATGATCCATGTGGCATTGGGTTGGAATTGGAGATATGTGTCAATTCACGATTTTCATTATATAGATATATATCAAAATATTGATACAAATATGTATATGCATATATGCATTTTGTGTGCATACATACATATATATGGGGATGTGCAGATACACGCACACACACGCATGCACGCATGCACACACACACACACACACACACCCACACACATATCACCTAGCTTTGTGTGTGATAAAAGGTCCTGAGAGCAACGATACTTTCATAGTAATGAGTATAACTAATGTCAAGATCTTGGCTTTTAAATACTATTCTCCACTACAAGGAACATGGCTTTCTTTCGTTTCTGTTTAGCTCATTTTTTTCAGCAGTGTTTTGTAGTTTTCATGTACAAGATTTTTGTCTCTTTGGTAAAGTTTATTCCTAAGTATTTTATTCTGTTGATGTTATCATAAATAGGATTGTTTTCCTAATTACCTTTTTATTAATAGCTAGTATATTGTTAGTGCATAGAAATGCAACTAATTTTTGTTATGTTGATTTTATATTCTGCAACTTTACTGAATTCATGATTAGTTCTAACAAATTTTGTGGGGGTTTTTCCCTTTGGTATGGAATGTTTAGGGTTCGACATTAAATCTTGCTTTGTTACTGATCTTACAAGAAAAGCTTTCACTTTTCCACTGTTGACTATGATGCTAGCTATGGACTTTTACATTTGAACTTATTATGTTGAGGCCTTTTCTTCTATTCCTAGTTTTTTGAGCGTTTTTATCATAAAATGGTGTTGAATTTTGTGCTTTTTCTGCATTTATTGACATGACCATGTAATTTTTATCCTTCATTCTGTTAATGTAGTCTATCACATTTATTGATTTGTGTATGTTGAATTATGCTATGAATCTATGACTAAAGACTCTATGACTAAGAATGTAGCTAATAATTTTTTTTAATTAAAGTTTATTGGGGTGACAATTGTTAGTAAAGTTACATAGATTTCAGGTGTACAGTTCTGTAATACATCATCTATATATCACATTGTGTGTTCACCACCCAGAGTCAGTTCTCCTCCCATCACATATATTTGATCCCTTTGACACTTGTCTATCCACCTCCCTTTCCCTTACCATCTGATAACCACTAAACTATGGTCTGTGTCTATGAATTTTTGTTTCTTCATTTGTCTGTCTTGTTCTTTTGTTGTTTTCAGTTTTATATACCACATACCAGTGAAATCATATGGTTCTCAACTTTTTCTGTCTAACTTATTTCCCTTAGCATAATAGTATCAGGATCCATCCATGTTGCCACAAATGGCACTATTTCATCTTTTCTTATGGCACAATAGCATTCCATTGCATATATATACACCACATCTTCTTTATCCAATCATCTATCGATGGACACTTTGGTTGTTTCTGTGTCTTGTCCACCATGAATAAAGCTGCAATGAACATTGGAGTACATATGTCTTTATGGGTAAATGTTTCCAGATTTTTGGGGTAGATACTCAGGAGAGGGATTGCTGCGTCACATGGTAATTTCATTCTTAAATTTTTTAGGAACCTCCACACTGCTTTCCATAGCAGCTGTACCAATCTTCATTCCCACCAACATTGTTAGAGGATTCCTTTTTCTCCACAGCCTCTCCAACACTTGTTACTATTTCTCTTGTGGATGACAGCCATTCTAACTGGGGTGAGGTGATATCTCATTGTGGGTTTTATTTGCATTTCTCTGATGATTAATGATGTTGAGCATTTTTTCATATGTCTATTTGCCATCTGTATGTCCTCTTTGGAGAAATGTCTCTCCAGGTCCTCTGCCCATTTTTCAATTGGGTTGTTTGTTTTTTTATTGTTGAGTTGCATGAGTTCCTTGTATATTTTGGATATTAGCCACTTATCGGAGGCACTGTTTGCAAAATTCTTCTCCCATTCAGTTGGTTGCCTCTTTATTTTGTTGATGGTTTCTTTTGCTGTGCAGAAGTTTTTAAGTTTCATACAGTCCCATTCATTTATTTTAGCTTTTACTTCCCTTAAAATGCTCTTTGAACCCAAGTTCCATAAGTTTAGTACCTATATTTTCTTCTATGCAGTTTATTGTGTCAGGTCTTATGCTTAAGTCTTTGATCCATTTTGAATTAATTTTGGTACATGGTGACAGATAGCAGTCCAGTTTCATTCTTTTGCATGTGACTTTCCAATTCTCCCAGCACCATTTGTTGAAGATGCTGTCTTTTCTCCATTGTATGCTTTTTGCTTCTTTGTCAAAAATTATCTGTCCATATTTATGTGGTTTTAATTTTGGGTTCTCAATTCTATTCCATTGGTCTACGTGTCTGTTTTTCTGCCAATACCATGCTGTTTTGATTATTGTTGCCCTGTAGTACAAGCTAAAGTCAGGGTGTGTGATACCTCCAGCATTATTCTTTTTCTTAAGATTGCTTTGGCTATTCAGGGTGTTTTGTGGTTCCAAACAAATCTAATGGTTTTTTGTTCTATTTCTTTAAAAAATGTCATTGGGATTTTGATGGGGATTGCATTAAATCTGTATATTGCTTTGGGTAATATGGCCATTTTAACTATGTTGATTCTTCCAATCCAGGAACACAGAATTTATTTCCATTTCTTTGTGTCTTCAATTTATTTTTTAAAAGAAGTCATAGTTTTCAGTGTATACGTCCTTCACATCTTCGGTTAAGTTTATTCCTAGGCATTTTATTATTTTTGTTGCAATTGCAAAAGGAACTGTTGGTTGTTGTTGTTGTTGTTGTTGTTTAATTTCTTTTTCTGAGATTTCATTGTTAGTATATAGGAATGCAATGGACTTTTGTACATTGATTTTTGTAGCCAGCAACTTTACCGTATTCATTTATTGTTTCTAATAGCTTTTTAGTGGAGTCTTTAGGATTTTCTATATAGCATACTGTCATCTGCAAAAAGTGACAATTTAACTTCTTCATTCCCAATTTAGATGCCTTTTATTTCTTTCTCTTTCCTGATTGCTCTGGCTAGGACTTCCAATACTATGTTGAAAACCAGAGGTGATAGGGAACAGCCCTGTCGTGTTCCTGAATGTAGAGCAAAGTACTTCAGTTTTTCACCATTAATTATGATAGTAGCTGAGGGTTTATCCTATATGCCTTTATTATGTTAAGGTATTTTCCTTCTATACCCATTTTATTAAGTGTTTTAATCATAAATGAAGGTTGTATCTTGTCAAACGCTTTTTTTGCATCTATTGGTATAATCATATGATTTTTGTCATAGTAAATTTTAATTACCATCCTACTCAACCATGAATTCTGGGCTTCAGTTCTTGTGGCAGCTCAGAAACTACTTACAGTTACCAGCGTTATGTGATAACAGGACAAGAATAAGGCAGGATATGGGTTAGAGTTAAATATTAACTAAATAAATAGACAAAGCCTCAATACTGATATTTTTAGGGATTGGGATGCTTGAATATGCTTTTAAACTGAAGAGAAGAAGGCATGGGGTGAGATGGATTAAACATAGATGGTATATAAAATATAGCTCAAAATCTTAGAGGAAGTAGAATGTGTGGAAAGGGTAGAATAATATCTTTCCTAGGCAATCACAATAAAAACAAGAACTAGTCCTGCTAACTAGCTTACTTTGTGCTAAGCACCACACACTTTATGGATATTACCTCATTTCTTCTAATATTAAGCCTATGTAGTATTGTTATTACCCCTATACTGCAGAGAAAACAACTTAAGCACAAAGGAGTAAGTAATATGCCTAAAGTCACACATCTAACAGCTTGAAGAGCTGAGATGCTCAGTCTGACTCCGGAGCCCCTGCTTCCTCTAAGGAATAAAGGAAAGAATACTTCAGTTCAGGAGTGATACTGGAATACTGAGCAATGCTCACCTGTCGGCCTTGATGGTCTGAGTAAAGGTGGAATCATCACTAGCTCTGGTAAGGGACACGGGTGAGGCTGGGGATTGAGAAAAGGAATAGAGGTTTACAAAATACATATAAAACTAAAGCAGGAACCCTACTATGAATGAATAAAAGAATTGCTAAGCACCATTAGAGATCCAGCTGAGTTTGGAATGTGTGCACTGGTAATGGCACCATCAGCATGGCTATGCAACTTTCTTGAGCACTTCTCAGAACCCAGAGGCAGAAACCAAGAAGACAGATTATTGATCCATAGCTGGGGGCCTAGAAAAGGGGTGAGATGGATAGTAAATGTCTTAAGGGAATTGAAGATGATGGTGAGAATAATTGAAATAATTGACTATTGAGTCCAGGCCAAATTGGAAGGGAAGCAAAACCAATGAATGTCTGTAGACTCAAATAGTAAAAACGAAAGGCACTTTTCTTTTAGTATGTAGGAACTTTTGAAATTATCTTAACCATTCTATTTTGAATCTTTAATTATATAAAGCAATTTTTTCCCATGGTTGAAAGTTACTTTACATTTTATCCTTTAGTTGAAAAACACATATATCCATTAATTACTAAATATACAAGGTTAAGCATCAAGAGACTTGGAAATAGCACAGCTTTGTATTAGTGGGGGGGCCTAGAAATTATGTAATCAACTAAACCACCCAGCTACTTTCTGTCTCAGTTTTCTTATCTAAAAAAAAAAGAAGAGAGAGAGAGAGAGAAAGGAAAAGGAAATTAGATTTAATGATCTCATAGTTTATGTTTCATTTCTTCCTTTCATTCCATAAGGAAAATGAATTACAGAAATTTCCAAGCTAGTTCTCTAGCTTTAACATAATTGGAAAGCTACTTTCTTGAATATGTATTAAAATAAAACACTTTTAAACCAAAGAGCTGCACATCCTTTAATATCAACTTCATAGTTTTAACAACTAGTAAAATGATCTACAAAATACAATAGAAACCATTAGCTGCTCAACACCTCCAACATCAGGGTCTCAGTTGTCTTAAAATAAAATGATTAGCCACACAGCAACATGTAAGACAATCCCTAGTCTTAAAGTTGACTAAATTAGGTTTCATTGTTAGCCCCATGTCCAATGAGTCTGTATTTGTTTTTCAATTATTTAATTTCAATTATTGTTTTATTTCAATTTCCTCATCACTGCTGTATATCATAGAGTTCTTATTGTTCAGAACTATATGTACTTACTGATCAATATTTACTAAATGTTTTCTGAATTCAAAGGGTAAAGGGGATCAAATATATGGCGACAGAAAGAGAATTGACTCTGGTTGTGAACACACAGTGTGATATATAGATGATGTATTACAGAATTGTACACCTGAAATCTATGTAATTTACTAAAATTGTCACCTCAATAAACTTTAATTTTAAAAAAACAAAAAATAATAATATATATATAATAACTGAAGTCCTTATAGGCTC
Organism: Rhinolophus sinicus; assembly: GCF_036562045.2. NCBI lineage: Eukaryota > Metazoa > Chordata > Mammalia > Chiroptera > Rhinolophidae > Rhinolophus > Rhinolophus sinicus. The sequence goes on along the minus strand of NC_133756.1, from coordinate 42,663,236 downwards.
TAAAAGCCACTGAATTACATAATAAAACAAGGAGATTAACTTCTTTCAAAAAAAAATGCAGAATTGTACACTTGAAACCTATGTAATTTTATTAACCATTGTCACCCCAATAAATTTCAATTAAAAGGAAAAAAATTATTCTAAACTTGGAGTTAATTAAAACCAATGTTCATTTAGTCCAGAGCTTCCTGGTCTGTGCTGGACTCAGACAGGGAGAAGAATATTTAAAGGCCCTTCAGCAACCTTCATGGCTGTGTGGACAGTACCTGGTATCCTTGATGCAACATGCACTTTGGATTGAAGCAGACATGACTCTAAGTCTTAATTCAGCTGCTTACTAGTACTGGTGAGAACTTGGAAACATTCCTTTACATATCAGAGCTTCAGTTTTCTTCTTCATTAAAAATGGGGGAGAGTTTCTTTCCTTGAAAGTATGGTCATAAGGATTGAAATAGATAATGCATAATCTAAAATTTCTACCAAATATTAGAAAATAAATATTTGTTCTCTCCCCAGTCCTTCATAAAGGAGGTAATAGAATATTATCTTTACAAACACGAAGACTTACAAACAAGAGACTGACATACTCAAAGGGTATGCTGGAGAAATAACCAAGCAAAAGCTTCCACATAGGCAATGCTGCCTCTAGTGGACTGTCTGAGGAAGTACTTCTCAATTACAAAATGGATTAAAAATACTGGGAAGTGGAATGAATACATTTTACAATGAGAAAGAAAGCATCCCTACGAAGACAATATTATAAATGGATTTATTTAGTCAACAAATGTTCATGTAGTTTCCTACTATGTGTCAGGGAGTGTTCTTAGCATTGACAATACGACAGTTCTGCTCTCAAAAAGATCTCAAGAAAATCCCTACACATTCCCATTTATATAGGTATGTTTCTAATAGTTGTGTCACATCCCAACTTGGGAACTCAAGTTATGTTGACTTTAGCATTCAGATGTGTTTAGGATTCAGTTGTGTACAGAGGATTAGGTGGACCCAGCACAAGTTTATTTAACTAGAGATCAAGAAACATTAAAAAAAATCACCCCTAGTTACTAACAAACTTTGTCCAGGGATATTGATTCAGGGTTAGGGAAGGTGTAAATTTGAATTTGTAGCTGACTTTATCCTATGGGCCAGATCATATAGGCTAAAACCTGAATTCCGGGGGAAAGGTGGATATAAGAAATGAGCAATTAATATATAAAAGAGCTGTTTCACTGAACTCTCATGGGGATATTTTAAGGGAAAAGTTGACCATTAGAGTCAACAATTTTAAGGAAAAAAAATTCCCTTCTGACTTCGTTTTACAAATATATACACAGCAGCTAGCCTAGTTCCTGCTGCATAGAAGGCTCCATAAATATGTGTAAATGGATTAATATTGTATTTCTTCTTTTATGTTTTGTGAACTCTGGGAATATTAGGTTGGTGCAAACACTATTGCGGTTTTTGCAATTATTTTTAGCCTTTTCAACTGCAATTACTTTTGCACCAACCTAATAAAAGAACAAGACACAGTCCCCATCTTTAAGAGACTAATTACAGTCAGCACTGTAAAAAAAAAAAAAAAAAAAAAAAGAAAGAAAGAAAGAAAAAAACGTATGTGTGAATAGTTATAGAATAATAAAGCCAGGAGAAATTCATTTACCTGATGAGGTTAGTGTGGGCTTCAAAAGATGAATTTACAGCTGAGCAATGAAGGGTAAGGAGAAGATCAAATGTGCAGAGGGGGCTACCAGGTAAAGGAAGAAAACAAACAAGGCACCTGAAAAGTTTGATGAATTAGGAACAATAGTAGTCACTAATGAATGCAGAGAATCAGAGTTTTCTTCTTTATTCACTTTTGATCTCTGAAAGTGAAAAAGAATGGAAAAAGTATAGAGAATAATAACTCATTTTATTATAATAGGTTTCCTCACTATCCTGATATATTTCATGTTATTCCATGACTGACTATGTAAAAAAATACGAATTTTTATTTTCTAAGAATCACACAGCCCTCTGTAAAGACCCATCATAAGTTATACACACTGGATTAAGTCATGTGTATTTTCCTTGGGAAAAGATTTTTTTTACCCCAGGAGGTACCTTCATGCCTCAAGGAAGTAAGTCTCTACTAGGCTCACCCTGCAGGATCTCCAGATAAGCCTCTACAAATGGGTACATCAGGGTCACCTGGTTCCTTATGCAGTACATTCTTAGCAATGTTATCAGCACATCTAACTCAAAATGGAAGAGATTGGAGGAAAAAAGAAGGGAAAGATAGGGAGGAAGACAGAGTGGGGAGAGAAAGAAAGGCGGAAGTGAAGGAGTGAGGAAAGGAGATTGGGAGATGGAAAGGGAGAGATAAAAGAAGAAAGAAAAAGAGGAAGAGATCAAAAGTGAAAGAAAGGGAGAGAGTAAGAGATAGAAGAAGAAAAAAGAAAGGAGAAAGTAAAGAAGAGCGAGAGGAAGAGAGAACAAATGAAAAGGAAAAAGAGATAGGGAGAGAGAAGGAAGAGTTAAAGAGGAAGAGAAAAAAGGGGAAAAATGAAAGGAGAGGCAAGGAGAGAGAAAGAAAGAGAGAGAAGAGAAAGAAGACAGAAGAGACACAGGGAGAGAAAAAAAAATGTGAGTAAAGAGTTGACCTGATGAGGACTAGTAAATCTAATTCTGGAATAAATACATGTTTCTATATATAAGATTTGTGTGAATAATTTTCATTTAATATAATCTAGACAACTTTGGGATCCATTTGCTAATTAAATGCCTATCTAATATAACGAACATGATGCTTTGGGCATAACTTAATAGTAAGTTTTAAATGGAAAAATGAATTCTTAATGCTAATATAGTTTACTTTTGGTAGCATATGGTAACCCTTTCACTGGCTTATATTTTCTATTTATGCCCTTCTTTAAGAAAAATGTCTCTGGATTTCTATTCCAAAGAATATCACAGGAAAGATTTTTCTCATAGATTAACTTTGGAATAGATTGATTCTTCTTGCATCTTGTTTCAACAATTTCTCATATTGTACATGGGAATTTATAAAACTTTAACTTTTTCTGGAGAGCTTTATTCAGTGTCTACATGCTGACCTGGCTAATCTTTTTGGTAGGTGTAGTTATTAATTATTAACTAATTTCTATCAGCAAGCCATCTAAAGACATAAGAGTAAACTAGCACTTCATTGCAAAATATATTACTTTATAAAATCAGTAAAGAGAAACATTCTCCAAAGATAATTCATGTGAAATCTAGGACATTCTGCTTCATTTCACTTAAAATCTACCTCCAAGCTAAAGCATAGCTTCACTTGTAAGCATCTAGGAATGAAAACTAGAAAATTTGCTAAATATTTTAAGTTATAAAAATGTTTTATGTTCATAGTAATTCAGTCCAATATGAAATTCAAATGTTCAGTCCTACTACCAAATCATCAATAATAAAAATTACTATTGAGGGAGTGACATCACCAAGATGGCAGAATTGGTCATTCCTGACTTAGCTCCCCCTCACAAGAAGAACAACTAACAACTATTCATGAACAATACACCACTGAGAGAATCCTAGAACACAGGGTAAGGCTGAATCACATGCCTGTACCACAAAGACCAAGACAGACTGCATTAGAAGGATGAGAGGAGCAGCTATACACTGATCGCATTGCCCCTTCCCCAGGTCAGCATATCACCACATGAAGAAGTTTCCCTGAGCCTCTGATTCCTCCAATTGAAAAAGAGAACCCAGGGGGACAACTATCCCGCCAGCTTTAGGGTTGTTCTGTGGGACCCTTTCCTCTGATCTTGTCTCACAGGGGTTGCAAGGGAATCTGCAGGGTTCAACCACTGGGAATCTGACTGTGGTGGAGAAGGGGAGAGGGGCTTGCAAAAGCCAGCACATGGATCTTGGCAAATTGAGTCTTTACCCACACTGTCCAAGTAGTAATACCAACCAGCAACTTTGCTCATCTACAAAACCAAGCCGGGGTTACACTCTAGCCAAGGAATTCAGTAGGGTACAGATCTGCCTGATTTGGATCCTCAAACATTGCCTAGAGCCTGGTTGTCCCAGGCAATGAGCTGACTCTCAACAATGGATAGATCACACAGATAATCAATAAGGAAACAGCAGATATGAACAAGAGTATACACAAAATGGACCTAACAGACATATACAGAACAATCTGTCCAACAATAGCAGAATATACATTCAGCTCAAGAACACCTGGAACATTTTCTAAGATAGACTATATATTAGGCCATAAAATAAGTCTTGGCAAATTCAAGAAGATTTAAATTATACCAAGTATCTTCTCTGAGCACAATGGCATGAAGCTAGAAATCAACACCAACAGGAAAACTGAAAAATTTATTAACACATGAAAATTAAACAACACTCTCCTGAACAACAAATGGATAAAAGATGAAATTAAACGTGAAATTAAAAGGATTCTTGAGACAAATAAAAATGGCAATACAACATACCAGAATGTACAGGATGCAGCAAAAGCAGTTCTAGGAGGGAAATGCATCGCAGTAAACACCTACATTTAGAGCAAAAATGATCCTAAATAAACAACTTAATTTTATGTCTTCCAGAACTAGGAAAAAAAGAACAAACTAAGATTAAAGTTAGCAGAAGAAAGGAAATAATAAAAATTGGGGCAGAAACAAATGAAATAATGAACAGAAAAACAATAGGAAAGATTACCCAAACTAAGTGTACATTCTTTGAAAAAATAAACAAAATTGAAAAACCCTTATCTAGACTAATCAAGGAAAGAAAAGAAAGGACCCAAATCAACAAAATTTTAAATTAAAAAGAAGACATTATAACTGATACCATAGAAATTCAAAGGCTCATAAGAGGCTACTATGAACAATTATATGACAACAAACTAGACAACCTAGAATAAATAGAAGCATTCTTAGAAAGATACAACTTACTACTGTGTTTCCCCGAAAATAAGACCTAACTGGACCATCAGCTCTAATGCATCTTTTGGAGCAAAAATTGATATAAGACCCGGTTATGTTATGTTATGCTATGCTATGCTATGCTATGCTATGCTATGCTATGCTATGCTATGCTATGTTATGTTATGTTATGTTATATTATATTATACCTGGTCTTACATATATTAAAATAAGACTGGGTCTTATATTAATTTTTGCTCCAAAAGATGCATTAGAGCTGATGGTCCGGCTAGGTCTTATTTTCGGGAAAACACAGTAAAATTGAATCAGGAAGAAACAGAAATCTGAATATACCGATTTCTAGTAAGGAGATTGAATCAGTAATCAAAAATATCCCGATGGGAAAAAAAAAGAAAAAACAGGAACAGATGGCCTCACTGGTGAATTTTACCAAACATTTAAAGAAAAACTAACACCAATCCTCAAACTTTTCCAAAAATAATCAAAGAGGAGGGAACACTCCCAAACTCATTTTACAAGGCCAGCATTACGCTGATACCAAAACCAGAAAATGACACTACTAGGAAAGAAAACTAAAGGCCAATATCACTGATGAATATATATGCAAAATTTCTCAATAAAATACTAGTAAAGCAAATTCAGCAGCACATTAAAATGATAACCATGGAAAATTGCAAATTTATCCCTAGGATATAAGGATGGTTCAATGTATGCAAATCAATCAATGTGATAACATCACATTAATAGAAAGAAAGAAAAGAATCATATGATCATCTCAACAAACATAGAAAAAGCATTTGACAAAACTTGACATCCATTTATGACAAAAAAAAAAAAGACATCTTAACAAATTAGGCATAGAAAGAACATATCTCAACATAATAAAGTCCATATAGTACAAGCCTACAGCTAACATCACACTCAATGGTGAAAAGTTGAAAGCTTTTCCTCTAAGATCAGGAAAACAACAAGGGAGTCCACTCACTACTACTATTCAACATTGTGCTGTTGTAGTCCTAACTAGAGTAATCAGGCAAGAAAAAGAAACAAGAAGTATCAGAATTGGAAAGTAAGAATTAAAATGGTCTCTAATTGAAAATGGCATGATTTTACATGTAGAAAATCCTAAAGTCTCCACCAAAAAAACTGTTAGATCAATCAGTAAATTCTGTAAAGTTTCAGGACAAAAAATTGACATACAAAAATTAGTAGTGTTTTTATACACTAACAACAAAAGATTATTAACAAATAAAATATAAAAAGAAAAATCAGTATGGTACTGTCATAAAAACAGACAAATAGACCAATGGAACAGAATTGAGAGCCCAGAAATAAACCCAAGCATATATGGTCAACCAATATTTGACAAGGGAGTATTATTCTTATAATACTCAATGAAGAAAAGGCAGTTTCTTCAATAAATGGTGCTGGGATAATTCGATATTCGAGTGTAAAACAAATGAAACTGGATCTGTGTCTTGCACCACTCACAAAAATGGTAAAATCTGATTTCATGAAACTCCTAGAAGAAAACATAGGAATAAAGCTCTTTGACATGTATTGTGGTAATGATTTTTTGGTATAACACCTAAAGCACAAGTAACAAAATCAAAAATAAGTAAGTTGGACAACATCAAACTAAAAAGCTTTTTCACAGGAAAGGAAAACATAAAAAATGCAACCTACAGAATGGTAAAATATATACCTGATAAGAAGTTAATGTGTAAAATATATAAAGAATTCATACAACTCAATAACAAAAACAAATGAAACAAACAACAAAAAAACAAAACAAACAACCCAATCTAAAATTGAGCAAAGGACCTGAATAGACATTTCTCCAAAGAAGATATATGAATGTCAACAGGTACATAAAAAGATGCTCAATATCACTAGTTATTAGAGAAACACAAATTAAAACTACAATGAGATATCGCCTCACACCTGGTATTATGGCCATCATCAAAACGACAAGATGTAACAAATGCTGGCATGGATGGCATTTGTGGAGAAAAGGAAAGCTTTGTGCACTGTTGATGGGATTATAATTCAGTACACCCATTATGGAGAACAGTAGAAAGTATCTTCAAAAAATTAATAACAGAACCACCACATGACCCAGTTCTACTCCTGGGAATATATCCAAAGAAAATGAAAACACTGACTCGAAAAGATATCTGCACCCCATGTTCATAACATCTTTATTTACAATAGTTAAGACATGGAAACAACCTAAGTGTCCATAGATGGATGAACAGATAAAGAAGTTGTGATACAATATATATATATATGAAGCTATGCACCTACACCAACGCCTAGTCCACCCGTCAAAACAATTTTGGAACTCTTTCTGGAATGGCCATCAGAGCTGGTGTCTTATTATCCTCAATGTCCCGAATGTCATCAAAATGTCTTCTTTTCCATATTTCCTTTATCTTCGGGTAAAGAAAGAAGTCATTAAGGGCCAGAACAGGTCAGTAGGGAGGGTGTTCCAATACAATTATTTGTTTACTGGCTAAAAACTCCCTCACAGACAGTGCTGTGTGAGCTGGTGCACTGTCATGATGCAAGAGCCATGAATTGTTGGCAAAAAGTTCAGGTCATCTAACTTTTACACGCAGCCTTTTCAGCACTTCCAAATAGTAAACTTGGTTAACTGTTTGTCCAGTTGGTACAAATTCATAATGAATAATCCCTCTGATATCAAAATAAAAAGGTTGGCAACATCATTGCAACAAGTTCGCAGACTTAATAGTCAGACCACACACACACACACACACACACACACACACACACACACAATGGAAGACTATATTCAGCCATAAAAATACAAGGAAATTTTACCATTTGCAACAACATGTATGGACCCTGAAGGCATTATGTTAAGTGAAATAAGTCGGACAGAGAAAGACAAATACTGTATAATTTCCCTTATACGTGGATTCTAAATAAACCAAAAAAAAAAAAAAATCAAATGCATAGAAAAAGAGATCAGACTTGTGGTTACCAGAGGTGCAGGGTGGTGGGGAGGGAGACTTGAAGGAATGTGATCAAAAGTTATACAAACTTCCAGTTATAAGATAAGTAAGTACCAGGGAGGTAATGTACAACAGGATGACTATACTTACCATTGCTATAGGATATACATGAAAGTTGTTAAGAGAGTAAATCCTAATAATTCTCATCACAAGGAGAATTTTTTTTTCCTTGTTCTTTCCTTCTTTCTTGTCTTTTTATTGTATCCATATGAGAAGATGGATATTTGCTAAACCTATTGTGGTATACATTTCATAATACATGTAAATGAAACCATAATGCTATATGCCTTAAACTTATACAGTGATTATGTCAGTTATTCCTCAATAAAACTGGGGGTAAAAAACTATTGAAACATAAAAAAAGTGTTGAATAAGATAATGATTTTTATTAATTCAAAAACAGTTTACCTTCCTACTCCATTTCAAAGGAAAGTTGGGAGCCTGAAATTGAAATCCTGATTTTAAAAAAACAACACTCTAAATCTGATTACTTTGTATCAAATTAGCATTTTCTTCAAAAGATCAAAATAATTATAACTATTTGACTCTAATTTTTCCAACATGAAAATATTAGTGATGTTATGAAATCCTATCTCCAACAACAGAGAAAGTTATGACAACCATAGAAACAAATATCAGCAATGTCAAAGAAAACACTGGCAAGCCCATGAAGTAAATTTTGAAATTTACTTCTCTTTTCAGAGGATTTTTCCCCCTAAAGAGATTGACTGGTTTCCATAATCACTCACATTTACATCACTTAGCCAAATTGCTATTGTGTAGTTTTGACTGCTATGTGAGATTCTAGTGCCAGTGACTATGTGATGATATAATTTTTAATGTTTATGAGACCAAGGAATGAAACCAATTTTTTTTGAACCCAATTAATCCCAAAGAGGCTTTGAACAAAGACTTTAAATAGATCACTCAAAGAGCTATTGTCATCATGATTAAATATTTAGGTGTGAAATTTCTGGATCAGATGGTAACTCTATATTTACCGTTTTGAGGAAATGACAAACTGTTTTCTTCATTTTACGTTCCCAGCAGCAATATATCAGGATTCTAAATCTCCACATCCTCACCAACACTTGCCTGTATGTTTTTTATTAGAGCCGTTTCAGTAGGTGTGAAGTGGTATCTCATGGTTTTAATTTTCATTTCCCTAATGACTACCATTGAGTATCTTTTTGTGTGCTTACTAGCCATCCATATATCTTTTTTGGAGAAATGTCTGTTCAAGTCATCTGCCATTTTTAAATTGGATTACCTGTCTTATTCTTGAATTAAGTGTTGTTTTTCTATTCTGTATACAAGTACAGTACCTCATCAAATACATGATTCATTTTCAAATATTTTCTCCCAATATGTGTTATATTTCCAATTTCTTGATGGTATCCTTTGAAGTAAAATGAAACACACACACACACACACAGAGACACAAAATATGTACATGAATGTTCAAAGCAGTATTATTCATAATAGCCAAAAAGTGGAAAGAACCCAAATGTCCTTGCACCGCTGAATGAATAAACAAAATGCAGTACATTCACACAATGGAATACTATTTGGCAATAAAAAGAATGAACTACTCAGAGTTGCAACATGGATAAATTTCAAAAACATTATATTTAGTGAAACAAACAAGTCAAAAAAGACTACATATATCATCATAGTTATTTAAAATGTCCGGAATAGGCAAATATAGAGAGATAAAAAATATATTACTGGTTACCCAGGGCTGGGAGGCGAAGGTAGAAAGTGAAAGGGGTAATGAGGAGTGGCTACCAATGGATACAAGGTCACTTTATGGAAGCTGAGACTACCACCTGACCACTTTGGGTTCCACATGCCAGTAAACCAACAGAGAATGGAGATAATCGAAGTGCTTGATCCTTGCTCATCAAAACAAAAATGGTTTGCTACTATAAAATGAGAGCAGGAAAGAGCATGTCTAAAATGCAGGAATTCCCTTGTAGTACATCTTAGTAGTTCCAAGACCTATGATTTAAATCAATAGAAAGCTACAACTCAATGCAGAGAAGACTGCTAATGACCCACACTGTTCATTTAGGAAGATTTGGGTCACCCCAATATACAAAAGAAGTATGATAAGCTGAAATGTTATAAATTATTTTTGTTTCTATTTTTCCCTTTCCCATTTCCCTACTACTGAACATACAATGTGTTAGTAGTGATTAATTTTATAGTTCAGTATTTAAGATACTGGCTATCAAAGAGGAAGTGTGACTCACACAGAAGAGAAGTGAACATCATCTAAAGGTGGATAAAGTGAGACTTTCTGTATACTCACTCCACTGGGGAAACGATTAGCATAATTTTGGTGGTATAGGGAATTGAATACATTATGTAAACTGGAAGAATGATTTTGCTATTGAGTTTTTTTGAATGTTAATTGTGGTCGAAAGAAGTATATATAAATGCCAAGTTAATAGAAGTGGACTGTGCTGGATTGTACTATCGTTAATTTGGTTAAAATGCAAATTACAACTCCCAGAATCCTCTTCTCAGCATAGTATGGAAAGGAATGTGTGCAAGACTTTAAAAGCACAAGAGCAAAACTCTAGGAAGTTCATCACAGTCAGACACAGTAACGATGCACAGCATGTAAATCTCTCATCCACACCTCAGTTTATCTTCCAAACTATTGTCCCTGCTAACCAAAGCAGACCTAAGCCTTACACAAGAAACTTGGCTATGAACCTACAGAGGCTATTGTTTCCAACAGATCTCTCCACAAGCACCCACTTTGAAGTCCCACATTAACAGCTGGATGTACTTGGCCTCTTGGATTTTTTTTTTCTTTTTCTTTTTTTTTTCCAAACTGTGACTTCTCCACCCACTCGAGTGCTTCAGAAGGACTGGTTAGTGAGTTGCTTTGTAGTTCTCTAACTCCCTTTTCAGACCTTCTTTTCCTTAGTTTTCAATATTTGTCTAATTCCTAAAATAAATTCCTTATTCCCATAATATTAATAGTGATTTGGCTTCCCTGAAGAACCCTGACTGAATCCTATCTGATCCTGTTTCTAGCCACAAGGACCTAATTGCTCACAAGTAATTCCAAGAATTATGTCGGGTGGGGTAGGGACCCAGCTTTGTGTAACTGTCACCCAGCTGTTCCAGCTTCGTGCGCCATTAGCATGTTTGAAAGCATTTTAAGACCCATATTTGTAAGTTATCACATTTACCTCCACTGCCGTAAGAAAGTGTTCCCTCAAGCCACAATCACCTTGTGGGAGAGAATTCATTTTTGCCCAGTATCTTATGTCACTGAATGATTTATGTCTAGAATGTCATATGAAGTAAGTATGTATATACTTTTGATTGACTTGTCATTAAAATTCTCCTTTAGGAGCTTAGGTTGATCTACTTGCTTTAAATCTTGTACATTTATCAACTCAATTTGTGCTTCTTTGAAGTTGCCTCCCCTAAAAAGTTTAAAAGTTAATTAGCCTTAACACAAATATAAATTTTACAATCCATATTTTAACTACCAAAGCCACTGTCACCTGAAGAATGAGATAATAGTAACATATTTATTCGATCTTGTATTTGACATTTTCAAGCACTGAAATCTAAACTAATTTCTGAAGGTCTCTAAATTAACTTATATCAAGTCAGTAAGTTTTTACAACAATGAAAAAATCTTAATTAGTTGTTAGAGTGCTTATCTGGTTTTGTCTCATTTATTTAAAAATAATGTCATGAACTTAAAACCATGAATATTAATAGCTGAAAACCTTGACATAAAATTTATCTTTAAAACAAGCAGCTCTGACATGAGTAATAGAAGTCTTCATGTCCCCACGAAGCATGACCTTTGATCATGCTAAAAGTTCCTTTCTCTTCTTAAGACTGGTAGCAACCCTGTGATGTTAAGGAAGCTAAGGAAAAAAAACAAATAGGGTTGGTTTCTATTCCTCTGGCATTCAAGAAATTGAAAAACAATCCAATAAAAAAGTGTGATTGGACAGAGGATGCCATCTGCCCAACCACAGACAAACTCATTGACTGAATAAATGATACTTTTCTATTGAAAGCAGACCCATGTACAACCTCAGGATGACCTGGATAAAGCTGTCAAGAATATATACTCTGCCTATTAATTATATAGTCTTCAACATACATATTAGAATAAGCTTATTAATTGCATTTTCTAATATGTAAAGATTTTCTTTTTTGACTGCTTAATTTATTAGTTTCTAAGAGGTGTTAAAACCTCCACCTTCATTGTTGATTTATCTGTATTACCCAAAATTCTGAAACTTACTGCTCTATACATTCTTATGTGTCATTTTCAGTACATATGTGGTTCATAATAGTTATATCTTCTTGCTCTAATTTATCTTATACCTGTGTTATTAGAAATACAGGTGGGGGGAGATACATCATCAAAATGGTGGCATGAGGTGAGCCTCTGGAAATCTCCCCTGCAATTTACAACAAATTGAAAAACTATAACTCCACAAAGGACTCCCTGCACAGCAGACAGGCAAGACGAAGAGTCTTACTACTGAATTCACCTAAAAGTGGGCAAATTGTGTGAGCAGGGGAGGAGGGAAGGGAGAAGTGTGGAGACGGAGCCTCGCGGACGCAGGACTCACACCTAGCTCAGTGCTCCTAGCTCCCTGCATCCCAGAACTACCACAGCTGCGGGAGAGGGAAGAACTCGGACTGCTAGGGCTCCGCTTATGGCCCACAGGGCTGAGGGGGCAGCATATAACACAGCTGAACCCAACGCTCACAGCAGAGACCTCGAAGCAAAGACTGAGGGAAGAAGGCTGAAAACGGTGGTTTAAGCCCTCACTGCCGAGCAGAGAACGGAAGCCTTAGGCATTGAGACAAGCCGCCCCCTTCCTGACCCTCCCAGATCTCGCCCTGCCCCCACCTGCCCAGTGCTAGAAGCAGAACAGTAGCCGTGTCAGATCAAAAGAACAGAATATTGCTGTTCTGAGAACTGTGGACCACAGACAGAGATTCGCAGCCCAACTAGTTCGAGCAAATGGGAGGGAGCTATGGAAGCAGGACCAGCTGTGGTGGTGGTCGCCACCATTGCTCTGGGCCAGTTCTCACAACTCACCCTGCCCCTGTCCCCATCTATCTGGGCAGATCCCTGCAGGAGTAAACAGAACTGCTGAAACACATGGGCTCCAAATCTGGTGCAGGAAGAGCTTTGGAACTTCAAAAGCTCTCCGCATCCCCACAGGAACGCAGCGCCCTATGACCCAGGCAATCTGTTCACAGAGGAGAAGCCCACCTTCCAGGGAATCCCCCCATTGTGTGAGAAGCTGGAATAGTGCAGAGAAAACATAACACTATACTGTGAGAGATAAAAAAGGCTGCAGTCGAAGAGAAAACAAAACATTCTACAAACCCGTACTGGAAAACAAAAGAAAGACCTCTTCCTACCAACCTGTTGCAGAACCCAGTCTTGTAGATGTCTAGGAAGAGAAATAATAAATCATTAATTGTCATGAATAACCAAGGCAACAAGACAGCTCAGAAAGAAAATGAAAAGTCTTCAGAAAATGAACTTAAAGATAAGGAAATATGTGACTTAAATGACAGAGAATTTAAGATTGCAGTTCTGAAAAAATTCAATGAGATGCAAGAAAACCCAGAAAGGTAGTTTAATGAACTCAGAAACACAATCAAAGAACAACATGAACATTTTACCAAAGAGATTGAAATTTTAAAAGAAAACCAAATAGACTTTCTGGAGATTAAGAACTCAATAGAAGAAATTAAGAATGAAATAGCCAACTTAGGTAGTAGAGTTGACCAGATGGAAGAAAGAATCAGTGACATCAAAGATAGAAACCTGGAAATGACACGAATGGAAGAAGAAAGAGACTTGAGACTTAAAAGAAATGAAAGAACTCTACAAGAACTTTCTGACTCCATCAGAAAGAGCAATATAAGAATAATGAGCATATCAGAAGGAGAAAAAAGAGACAAGGGAACAGAGAGTATATTCAAACAAATAGTCAATGAGAACCTCCTAAACTTGTGGACAGAACTGGATCATCGAATCCAAGAAGCAAATACAACACCTAATTACCTCAACCCCAACAGGCCTTCTCCAAGGCACATTGTATTGAAGCTGTAAAAAATCAACAACAAAGAAAGAATCTTCAAGGCAGCCAGGGAAAAGAAGACAGTAACCTACAAAGGAAAGCCCATTAGATTATCATCAGATTTCTCAGCAGAAACCCTACAAGCCAGGAGGGAGTGGAACCAAATATTCAAACTATTGAAAGAGAGAAGTTATGAGCCAAGAAGAATATATACAGCAAAGATAACCTTTAGATATGACGGAGGAATAAAGATCTTTCCAGACACAAACATGCTGAAGGAATTTTCTAATACACGACCTGCACTACAAGAAATACTAAAGGAGGCTATTCGACCACCATCAACAGGGACAATTTGTGGCAACCAAAACATAAAAAGGGGGAGAGTAAAGGCCTGAACCAGAATATGGGGATGGAGAAAGTAGGCATGGTGAAGAAAATGGAATACTCTAAATATCAAACTTTCTTTTACATAAACTTAAGGGTAACCACACACAAAAAAAATCCAGAACTGAAATATACATTGTAATAGAAGAAAAAACAAAGGGAAACATCATAGAATACCACCACACAGAAATAATAGACAACAACAAAAAGACAAAGAAACAATAGAGACACAGTCTTACAGAAAACTAAAGATAGAATGACAGGAAATCCTCACATATCAACAATCACCCTAAATGTAAATGGACTGAACTCACCAATAAAAAGGCACAGAGTAGCAGATTGGATCAAAAAGCTAAACCCAACCATATGCTGTCTCCAAGAGACGCATCTCAGCTACAAGCACAAGCATAGACTCAAAGTGAAACGGTGGAAATTGACACTCCAAGCAAATGGTACCCAGAGAAAATCAGGTGTAGCCATAATGATATCAGATGAAACAGACTTCAGAGTGAAAAAGATAACAAGAGACAAAGATGGACATTTCATAATGGTAAAGGGGACTATACAACAAGAAGACATAACAGTCATCGATATTTATGCCCCCAATCAGGGAGCACCGAAATATACCAAGCAACTACTAACAGAACTAAAGGGAGAAATTGACCAAAACACAATTATACTAGGGGACTTAAATACATCATTGACAGCTATGGATAGATCATCCAAACAGAAAATAAATAACGAAATAGCAGCCCTAAATGACACATTAGATGAAATGGACATAATTGACATTTATAGAGCACTTCATCCTAAAACATCAGACTATACATTCTTTTCTAGTGTACATGGAACATTCTCAAGGATAGACCATATATTGGGACATAAAATCAGCCTCAGCAAATTTAAGAAGATTGAAATCATACCAAGCATATTCTCTGATCACAAGGCTTTGAAATTGGATATCAACTGCAAAAAGAAAGCAGGAATAAACACAAATACATGGAGATTAAACAACATACTTTTAAAGAACGACTGGGTCAAAGAAGAAATTAGAGGAGAGATCAAAAGATACATAGAAACAAATGACAATGAAAATACATCCTACCAAAATTTTTGGGACGCAGCGAAAGCAGTTTTAAGAGGGAAATTTATCTCATTACAGGCCTATCTCAAGAAACAAGAAAAATCCCAAATAAATAACCTCATATTACACCTTAAAGAACTAAATGAAATAGAGAAGACAATAGAAAAAATTAATGTGACAAAGAGCTGGTTCTTTGAAAAGATTAACAAAATTGACAAACCCTTGGCTAAGCTCACTAAGATAAAAAGAGAGAAGACACTAATAAACAAAATTGGAAACGAAAAAGGGGAAGTTATCACAGATGCCACAGAAATACAAAGGATCATCCAAGAATACTATGAAGGACTATATGCCACCAAATTCAATAACCTAGAAGAAATGGACAAGTTCTTAGAAACATATAGCCTTCCTAGGCTGAACCATGAAGAACTGGAAAATCTAAACAGACCGAGCACCAGTAACGAAATTGAATCAGTCATCCAAAAACTTCCCAAAAGCAAAAGTCCAGGACCAGATGGCTTCACTAGTGAATTCTATCAAACATTCAAAGAGGATCTAATACAAATCCTGCTCAAACTCTTCCAAAAAATTGAAAAAGAGACAGTACTTCCTAAACCATTTTATGAGGCCAACATTACCCTGATACCAAAACCTGGTGAGGACAACACAAAAAAAGAGAACAATAGACCAATATCTCTGATGAACACAGATGCAAAAATCCTAAACAAAATTCTAGCAAATTGAATGCAACAATGCATTAAAAAGATTATTCATCATGACCAAGTGGGGTTCATCCCAGGGGCACAAGGATGGTTCAACACACACAAATCCATCAATGTGATATATCACATAAACAAAATAAAGGACAAAAATCATATGATTATATCAATTGATGCAGAAAGAGTATCTGACAAGATACAACATCCATTTATGATTAAAACACTTAATAAAATAGGTATAGAAAGAAAATACCTTAACATAATAAAGGCCATATATGACAAGCCCTCAGCTAATCTCATAATTAATGGTGAAAAACTGAAGCCCTTTGCTCTACGTTCAGGAACCTGACAGGGCTGTCCCCTATCACCTCTGCTTTTCAATGCAGTGTTGGAAGTCCTCGCCAGAGCAATCAGGCAAGAGAAAGAAATAAAAGGCAACAAAACTGGGAATGAAGAAGTTAAATTGTCACTCTTTGCAGATGACATGATGTTATATATATAAAACCCTAAAGACTAAACCAAAAAGATATTAGAAACAATCAACGAATACAGTAAAGTTGCCAGCTACAAAATCAATGTACAAAAGTCCATTGCATTCCTATATACTAACAATGAAATCTCAGAAAAAGAAATTTTTAAAAAATTCCTTTTGCAATTGCAACAAAAAGAATAAAACACCTAGGAATAAACTTAACCAAGGATGTGAAACACCTATATGCTGAAAACTGTAAGACATTTTTAAAAGAAAATAAGGAAGACAAAAAGAAATGGAAAGACATCCGTGTTCATGGATTGGAAAAAACAACATAGTTAAAATGGCCATATACCCAAAGCAATATACAGATTCAATGCAATCCCCATCAAAATCCCAATGGCATTTTTAAAAAATAGTAGAAAAAAAAAGTCATAAGATTTGTTTGGAACCACAAAAGACCCTGAATAGCTAAAGCAATCTTAAGAAAAAAGAACAATGCTGGAGGTATCACACTCCCTGACTTTAGCTTGTACTACAGGGCAACAATAATCAAAACAGCATGGTATTGGCAGAAAAACAGACATGTAGACCAATGGAATAGAATTGAGAACCCAGAAATAAAGCCACATAAATATGGACAGATAATGTTTGACAAAGAAGCAAAAAACATACAACGGAGAAAAGACAGCCTCTTCAATAAATGGTGCTGGGAGAATTGGAAAGCCACATGCAAAAGAATGAAACCGGACTGCTATCTGTCACCATGTACCAAAATTAATTCAAAATGGATCAAAGGCTTAAGCATAAGACCTGAAACAATAAACTGCATAGAAGAAAACATAGGTACTAAGCTTATGGACCTTGGGTTCAAAGAGCGTTTTATGAATTTGACTCCAAAGGCAAGGGAAGTAAAAGCTAAAATAAATTAATGGGACTATATCAAACTTAAAAGCTTCTGCACAGCAAAAGAAACCTTCAACAAAATAAAGGGGCCACCAACTGAATGGGAGAAGATTTTTGCAAACAGTCCCTCCGATAAGGGGCTAATACCCAAAATATACAAGGAACTCATGCAACTCAATAACAAAAAAACAAACAACCCAATTGAATAATGGGCAGAAGACCTGAAGAGACATTTCTCCAAAGAGGACATACAAATGGCAAATAGACACATGAAAAAATGCTCAACATCACTAATCATCAGAGAAATGCAAATAAAAACCACAATGAGATATCACCTCATCCCAGTTAGAATAGCTATCATAGAATAACCAGATAAATAGTAACAAGTGTTGGAGAGGCTGTGGAGAAAAAGGAACCCTCATACACTGTTGGTGGGAATATAAACTGGTGCAGTCGCTATGGAAGGCAGTGTGGAGCTTCCTCAAAAAATTACAAATAGAATTATCGTATCACCCAGCAAACTCTTTCCTGGGTATTTATCAAAAAAATCTGAAAACAATTATCCATAAAGACACATATGCTCCAATGTTCATTGCAGCTTTATTTACAGTGGCCAAGACATGGAAACAACCAAAATGTCTTTCGATGGATGAATAGATAAAGAAGTTGTGGTATATACACACAATGGAATACTATTCGGCGGTAAGAAAAGATGAAATAGGACCATTTGTGACAACATGGATGGATCTTGAGATTATAATGCTAAGTGAAATAAGACGGACAGAAAAAGCAGAGAACCATATGATTTCACTGATATATGGTATATAAACCAAAAACAACAAAAGAAAGGACAAACAAATGAGAAACAAAAAACTAACAGACACAGACAATAGTTTAGTGGTTACCAGAGGGTAAGTGGGGAGGAGGGTGGTAGATGAGGGTAAAGGGGATCAAACATGTTGATGGAAGGAGAACTGACTCTGGGTGGTGAACACACAATGGGATTTATAGATGATGTATTACAGAATTGTACACCTGAAATCTATGTAACTTTACTAACAATTGTCACCCAAATAAACTTTAATTAAAAAAAAAAAGAAAGACGGTGTTTTATTGCTTTAAATTCTATTGTGTCAGTAATTCAGCTGCTTACCCCAGCTTTACTCTGAACTATGGTTGGCTGGTCTCTTTTTGTAATCCTTCTATCTTTCTGTGTCTTTTGTTTTAATTGTGTCTGATGAAGATCACATATTCTTGGATGTTGTTTTCTTAATCCAATCTGAGATTCTAGATTTTTAATTGATAAACTTAAATAATTTGTATTTATTTTATCTTCAGATATGCATATATTTCAGCCACCTTATTTCATATTTTCCATTTATTGTTTTTTTCCCTCTTTTTTTTCTCTTCTTTGATTTCCATCTGGATAGAATTACTTTTCTTCTGTTGGTTTAAAGGGAAAACATCCTATTTTTATTCCTATGGTAGTTGCTCTTAATGGAAGACTTATTTATTTATCCTTATTGCATTCTTGAAGTTATCAAGATGGATATCCCTGTCAATGAAGGTCCTTTAGCATGCTCTCATGTCCCTTTAATTTCCTATACACAGCCATTGTTAATATTTAGATATTTTGTTCTGGTTCATTGTATTTGTACTTTCCTTTTTTGATTTCTTTGATATTGCATTCATTTTTTACAATAAACTTACATACTATTTTATTACTTTTAACTCCCAAATCTCTGCTGTTTGAGGACTTTCTCCAAGATTATTTGGTGGTGATTTGTGTGACAAGGCCTTGTTGACTGAGAGTATTTTTATTATATTCTCACATTTAATGACATTTAGCTATATTTAAAAAAGAAAATTCTATTAGTAGTTCCGTGACTTTTCTTCAATACCTCAAAAATACTACTTCATTGTTTTCTTATATATAATGTTGGTATTGAGAAATGTGATGTTGAGAAATCTGGTTCATTCCTGAGGAATCTCTTTCTGGAAGCTTTCAGAATTGTCCCTTTGCCCTCAATATTCCTAAATTTTGCTATTAAATTTCTGGATATGGATATTTCCTCCTCTCTCTTTTGGCCCTATATGAGCCCTTTCAAGCCGGGATTTTTCATCTTTAATAATAGGAAATTAATCCTTATTATTTATTTAAGTTTTTAATCCTCTTTTTCTTTTCTCCTTCTATGAATCCTATCAGCTGGATATTTGAACTTCTCCTATCTGTCATAGCTCTTAGCCTTTATTTTATTTTTTTCCTCTTTATTGTATTGTGTTTTCCTCTGGATAAATTCCTCAATCTTGTTCACTGATTCACGCTTCTGCTACACCCTTGATAATACCCCAATGCATATACTGTATTTCAATATCACATCCTTCATTCTGGATATTTTCCCTTGGTTCTTATTTATAATTTCTTGTTCTTGCTTCATATTACTAAGTACATTTATCAATCATATTTCAAATTCTTGATACTTTTGCCCAAATAATACTGCTTAAGATGGTATATCTTGCTCAGTTTATTGTCTTTCATTTATAATAGTTCTACTCATAGGGATCTAGTGTTATTTTGTTTTGTATTGTGTGCTTGCAAACAGCAGAGCATTAGCTATTCTGTCCAGTATTGTGTAATGAGAATGGCTTGAAGGCCAGAGGATGAGAGGAGGGAGGGCAGGGAGCCCTAGGCATTACAAAACCACTATTGACACTTCACTTTGCTGCCCCTCCAGAGGCAGATCCTTTAGTTAGGGTTTGACCCTTAAATACTTAGGAAGAAGTACCACTGGAAGGAGGCAGTCTACCTACATTGTAACCCCATTATCCCTGGGACTTTGAAAGGGGACGGGATGGAGGATGAAGGTCTAAGTGTAGATGATTTCTCAGTGGCGACTTTCAGCCACATCTGAACCCAGCAGAGCTTTTGTGCTACGCTGTTATTACCCCTGGGCTGTTGTTGCCAATTTCTGTGGCCATCAATCTCCCTAAGGAAATGGGGAAGAGGCAAGAGCAAAACTTGAAAAATTCCCTCCATCCTCTCACTGCCTCTGGGACTGCAGCAACTACACACCACTAGTTCCAGACAGCCTTAGCTCCACTCCGTCATTTTATAGTTTCTTCAGGGTTGATTTCTCCATCTTGACAGGAACCAAAAAAACAACTTTATTTTTTTCTGGAAGCCTTGTGCCTCACAAGCATGTTACTTTTGATCATCATCCAAAATATAATTCCCAGCAGTGAGCTCTCATTTTCCCCAGTCTCACTCCCATTTTGTTTGGGCTTCTTTCCTCTAAACCAATTATAATGCTCCTCTGTCTCTAAAACTTATTTATTGTATCTCACATAAGTTCCTCTCAGAGTAAATATATCTTTACAACATCCCCAATTTCTTCCAACTCCTTGCCTTAACTGAAACTTGGATGCACAGCCTTCCCCACACTCCACTCAGGGACCAGTGCTCATTCTCCGATATATACCAGGCGAGGTTTTAGGATCAGCCTTTTCTTTATTCCCCACTGCTGTTGTCCAGATCTTTCTCCATTGCCTTCGGGTAAAACTCCTTGCTCCTTTAAGGATCATGCCTCTCTTATTCCTCTTCACTGTTGTTTACCAGCCTCCGTCCACACCTCCCTGATTAACCAAACACATTAGCAGACAACTCAGACTTTCTGCCCCTCTCCTGCCATCATCCTGAATGACTTCAACATCCACTTGAACAGCCCATTTATCACATTGTATCCCTTCAATACTATTAATTCCTATATTCCAATGTCTTCAACTCTAAGCCACTGCAGGTACTATCCCAGTATTAATAATAACAAAAATCATGTTCATTTATTAAGTACTTACTATTCGCTAAGAAATATTCTTAGTGTTTTAAGTGATTCTCTTATTTAACCCTGACAACATTACCATGAATTAGGTACTGTTATTGATTCTGTCTATTTACCAAATGAGAAACTGAGGTTTTGAGAGTTTAGGTACATTGTTCAAGGTCAGCCACTTAGTTTGTGATTAAAAGAGACAAGATCCAGGAAGGAAGTGAAAAATGTACTCGAAAATTTCAAAGTCCAAAATACATGAATTTTTATTATATTATCTATACTCTTCTCTCCTCCCTCTGGCACTCAAAAAGAATCAAGAATTAATGCACCAATATTTGGAATCTGCTGTATCAAAAGCAGCTGGATAAATTGTTAAGTTAGCAAATAACTTGAATCATTTAAAAAAGGATAAAACACAGGTCAATCAGTTTTAATCTTTGTTGGAAGATGTAACTCTTTTGCCAGAAATTCTTGGTGCTGACATCATTATTACCAGAATATTTATGAAAGTTGAGCAAAGTTGGTCCCAAGATAGTTAAAACAACTAGCTAATGTGCTGACAAAAAAATAAATGTCTTTTAAACTGATTCTTGAGAGAACTCTAAGATACCATGAGCTTACTTCCTCTTTTTCAAAACTACTGTCTAATCTTATTCTATGAATTAACATTTTATTAGTTGTTAAGCACTATCTACTGACCACATCTACATAATATGTACACACAGACTCATGAAGAAATAGAACAAAAAATCATTAGTATCTCCTGCTTTGAAGATGTTCAACTTTAGTTCTGAATGTCTGCATGCTTCATCAAGCATAATTGTAAAAAAGTAAAACATAAAAATGATCCTGGCTATTGTGAATAGTGCTGCAATAAACACAGCAGTGCATATATTTTTTTGAATTACCGTTTTAGATTTCTCTGGATAGATACTTAAGAATGGAATTGCTAGGTCGTTAGGTAGTTCCATTTCCAGTTTTTTGAGATACCTCCATACTGATTTCCATAGTGGCTGCACCAATCTGCAATCCCACATACAGTGCACGAGCCTTCCCTTTTCTCCACATCCTCGCCAGCACTTGTTTATTGATTTATTGATGATAGCCATTCTTACCGGAGTGAGGTGGTATCTCATTGTGGTTTTTATTTGCATGTCTCTAATGATTAGTGAGGTTGAGCATTTTTTCATGTCTGTTGACCATCTGTATGTCCTCTTAGAAGAATGTCTGTTCATGTCCCCATTTTTTAATTGGGTTGTTTGTTTTTTTGGTGTTGAGTTGAATGAGTTTTTTATGAATTTTGGATATTAATCCTTTATCAGATATATCATTGACAAATATCTTCTCCCATTTGGTAGGATTTTTTTTTTGTTTTATTGATGGTTTCCCTTGCTGTGAAAAAACTTTTTACTTTGATGTAAGCCCATATGTTTATTTTTTCTCTTACTTCCCTTGCCCAAGAGGATATATCAGTAAAAATATTATTAAGAGTAATATCTGAAAATTTACTTCCTATATTTTCTTCTAGGAGTTTTATGGTTTTATATCTTATGTTTATTTGCAGCACTATTCACAATAGCCAAGACATCAAACAACCAAAATGCCCATCAATAGATGACTGGATTAAGAAACTGTGGTACATTTATACAATGGAGTATTACTCGGCCATAAAGAAGAATGAAATCTTACCATTTGCAACAATATGGCTGGACCTAGAGAACATTATGCTAAGTGAAATAAGTCAGACAGAGAAAGACAAATATCATATGACCTCACATATGTGGAATCTAAAGAATAGAATAAATGAGCAAACTAATCAGAAACAGTCTCAGAGATATAGAGAAAAAATTGAGGATTGCTAGATGGGAGGGGTGGGGATGAGGGAGAAGGTGAGGGGATTAGAAAGCACAATCGGTAACCACAATATTGCCACGGGGATACAAAAGACAGTTTGGGGAATATAATCAACAATGTTGTAAAGATTTTGTACGGTGTCAGATGGACACATGTGTTATTAGAGAGACCACTTCATGGACGGTGTAGGTACCTGACCACTGCAGTGTACACCTGAAGCTGAAGCTGAATAATACTGAATGTCAACTATAATTTAATATATATACATATAGTCAGGGGATGTGGAGTACAGCATAGGGAATAGGGTCAATGGAATTGTAACAACTATATACCATGTCAGAGGGGTAGTAGATTGGGGGAGGGGGCTATCACTTTATGAGGCATGTAAATGTCTATTACATTGTTCTGTATACCTAAAATAATAATAACACTGATCCTGAACTCGAATGATCACTATAGCGAAATTGTAAAATTGTCTGAAATGAAAAATGGCTTATTTTGAGATTGAGAAAGGATATAATCATCCAAGAAAAAGGAAGATTTTGCCAGAATTCATCATTTACTCATAAAATTTAGTACATTTACATTACTCTACCCTCACCTTTCTTCCTTAATTAAGGTAGCAATGGGGAAAAAAACGTTTAAAATCACAGTGGTTTGATTTTTAGTCAAAAAGAAAAGAGAAAAAATTTAAATTACTTTCAAAGGTAAATCTTTTTTCTTTAAATCCTCCCTTCATCTCCAAAGCAGGAGATTATATCAAGTATCTGGGAAATATTTTGGAATTCTTTACATAGGAATCAAAACTGTCATGCTTCCCCCAAACATCATGGCTGCAGTCCACAGATATGCTTTAGGGTCCCTATCTCCCATGAAGAGAGAGGCATGTGGGATCAGATGGGCTCTATATTGAATAAATTGTTTCCATGCGCAAGTTTCCAGAAAATTCCATTGTGGCTCATTTAAAAGAAACATTTCCCATAATACAACACAGTTGCCATCTAGGATGGTTCATCCAAGGAAAGTGACGTGTGTTGACCATATTATACAAATGTAACTCAACTGATCAAGCCAGTCCATATATATATATTTTTTTTTTACCAAATTGAGACAAACAAAACCTGACAGGGTTTGTGATTAACCGCAAGAAAATTCTACAAAATGTGTTGTAAAAAGAAAGAAAATAATTCCAGGTTAAAGTTTGAGATGTAAGAAGAAATGATAAATAGAGAAGTTAGAAAATATGTGGAAAAGCTGAATAGGCATTTATTGTAAAACAGTGAAAACAAAACAAAAAAATCGGTATATATGTCTAAAACAACAGTGATAGTGTCTAACTTGCAATTTTTTAAAAAGCTAGAGCTAGAATACTGCACATGTATAGCTTAAAAAATAGGATGGGCATAATTGAGTTAATGTGTTTAAGGTTATATTATATTATTCACAAAGATAGTAATTTTATTAATCAACTTTAGATTTGCTAAGCATGCATGTTAAAATATTTAGGGTAAGCACTAAATGAATAGAAATAGTGTATAACTTCCAAATTAATGGGAGAAGGAAGAGGTGAAATGAGAGGGAAAAGAAACTAAAGAGAGAGAAGGTTGTATGATTCAACAATTAACCCACACAGACTAATACACCAGTAAGATTACATAACTGCATAGCCCATGATCCAGAAGTCCTATGCCAATAACATACCTTCTAAAAACTCTTGAGGATGTGCACCAGAAGAAATTTTTAAATGTAAGGAAAACAACCCCCTGAAAACCTTTGCACTGTTCCGTCTGCCTGGAACATTCTTTCCCCCATCACTGCATGGTTCTTTTTCTCATCTTCAAGTTGATTTTCAACTGTTCATATTCTCAGTGAAGTCTTTTCAGATCACACTGTTTAAAATCGCAATTCCATCCCCAATCTAAGCACTCCTTGTCACTTTCTATGCCTTGTTTCTACACACTTATTACATTCCAACAATCATATAATTACTTATTTGTTTGTCTGTCTCTTTCAACCAGAATATAAGTTCAATGAGAGTAGGGATTTTTTTTGTCTTTTTTGTTCACTGATGTATCCCCAGAATTTAAAACAATGTCTGGCATATGGTGGGAATTCTGCTGAAATAATAGGTTTTTTTATTTTAGCAGGAAAAACATGGAAATAACCCTAATGTCCATCAACATGAAAATGAATAAAGTATGGCATATTCATACAAGGACATGTTATGCAACAGTGAAAATGGATGAAATACAAGCAACAACATATACATTCAGAAATTTGAAAAGTAAACAATATATTGATTAGGAATACATGAGTATCTCCTCGAACTAAGGACAAACACAAGAGAATGAAAACACAAAGCCAACAAGATGGCAGAGCAGGTAAAGAAAGCATAGGGAATATATTTAATGACATGGCAATAACTATGTATAGTGCCAGGTGGGCACTAGACTAGTTGGGGGATCACTTCTTATATTACATAAATGTCTAACCATTATGCTGTACATCTGAAATTAATGTAAAATAATATTGAATGTCATTGTAATTGCAAAATTTAAAAAGAGGGGGGAAAGGTGAAGGGGAATAAGAGGTTTGAATTTCCAGGAATAAAACAAATAAGTCATGGGAATGTAATGTACAACATGGGAAACATAGTCAACAATATTGTGATAGAATAGTACAATATCAGATGGTGGCTGGACTTATGGTGATCACTTCTTTAGGTATATAAATGTTGAGTAACTATGGTATATACCTGAAACTGATATAATATTGTATGTTAGCTATATTTTAATAAAAACAAAATAAATAAATGTACTGGGACAATTCTTGATATCTAAGAGAACTCAACTTTATGGCAAATTGGTTTTTTCTGTGAAAATGCTTTTGTAATAAAAATAAACAAATTGCGAAAAAGAAAACACAAAATCAAGATAGTGATCATGTCTGAGGAAAGAGTACAGAGGTTCCATTTATCAAGCTGGATGGTAAGTACACAGGTGTTTGCTTTACCATTATTTTTTGTGTGTTATTTTTTATATATTAAATATGTAATAAAACCAATTGATTTGAAAGATAAGGCAGATTTGGATTTTCTCTCTCAAAGGATTTCTCTGCTTCTCTGGCCACTGAGGTAGATGTAAAACACACTGCCTGTCTCCCATGCTGCTGAGAAGACAAGAGTCCACTGTCAAAGTGCCAAGCAAGCAGCCCCTAGGGCTCTATTTGGGGGCAGAAAGTAGTAAGTTTCAGTTCAGCTCCAGGCCTAAGTCTTGTTTTCCAACACAGTCTATGGAAAGCCCTATATTTGGGGTTAATAAAGCAGTGCTTTGATATTCAACCTTCTCAAAACACAATACAATAACACAAAGAATGAGCAGATCAAATCCCACTATTGTAACTACATGTAAATGCTTACAGAGAAATATTCAGAGATTTTTAAAAGTTATAATAACAACCAAAAATGCCAGGTCTTTATTCCTTTTCTTGATGAATCAAGGCACAATTTTTCCTCGGATAATATGAATAATAATTGCTTTTAAAAGTACAGATAAATCATTTTAGCACAATGCCACAACTCCACCCGCATTACTCATATGGCACAGACCATCGGTCAGGGATTTAAGTCACTCTGCTTGAACTGTCCATGGTCTGTGCCGTGGAGTTAATGGCATGCACTATATTTAACTTTTTAACACAAAGCAAATCCTGATGATGCTGTAATGAATAGATTTAAGCCTTACATCCTTGTAAAATGTTGCCACCTTGGATTTAAATTTTATAATATTATAAATATAAATTAAAGCTGACCATCAGAGGGGTCCCATCACTTAACTAACTTTGACCTTGTCATAACTACAATATCTAAAAGTTCTTTAGTCATATCTAAATTTCCCATCAATACCAAGATATAGACAACTGGGTGTCAGTTAGAATTTTAAAACTCTACAAATGCTCCCAAATATACTGTCAACATGATGAGAAACAGTATTTCTAGATAGGCTCATATCTGTAAGTGCTTGCCTCTGTTTAAGACACAATTTCTGGTACATTCAGTAGATAATGTTATAAATTCACCATCTATAAAACATTCTGGTGCATGGTCAATTTTTTCAATTAACACATAATTGCATTTTATAGCATCTGCACCTATTTTATTTACATTCTAAAACTAGCCCTACTGAAATATCAGTCCCTTTATCAGGTTATTAGTTTTTCTTTTTTTATCAATTATCTTTACCTTGTATCAGTCATAGTTCTAGGATGGCTTGTCTCCTAATGTTCCTCTTAAGTTGTATTCTTTCAAAACAGGCATATTTTAATTATTAAATGCATGCAATATTTTTCTCTTATGTGTACACACACAAAATATTCCCTCTGCTCTCTCCCATTTTTCTTGACTTGTGCAGCCTTCTTTATCTACCTTTTACTTTGTCACTGATGCTAGAGACAAGGATACAAGAAATATTTCATTTCCCTCTTAATAGATGGTGATTAACACTCAGTCTCAGTATCAGGGAGACCTATAAAGAGGTGGGGCATGGAGCACCTCCCGTCTTTACCTCCAGTTAATAGTTACAATGTGAAAATGCAGGTTCATCATTGTCAAATATCTTGTTTCAAGAAGTACCAGAAACACACACTTGAGATTTAAAAACCTCACAATGTTTAATGTTGGCAAATAATTCAATTTTTCTCTAACACTATACACCTCAGATAAAACACACTGTTGGCCAGGTGTATCCTATAGTGGATCTGTGTAAGATGCCAATCAAGAAGGTATTTCCATGATCGATGTGACCTTACCGAATTCAAAGGTAATTTAAGATATCTAAAATTAAAAGTCTCCAAGAAAACAGGATCATGGTGGCAGATAATTAAATTCTGTGTTCCAAAGTTTTGCAGAAAAATACTTGTACTTCTGGTTAAGCAACAAAACAACAGATCTCTGGTCTACTGTCAGGCTCACCTGGGGCAGTATTTAAATGGAAAGAGTCAAGTTACCTTTTCTTTCTTTCTTTCTTTAACACAGTGAGGTTACCATTCTTTCCCTTTTCCTCCCCCTTTTCTGTTTTATCAAATCTGAAAGTGTGTCATTTTCTGGCTTTCCAGTAGTAAAAGTACCAGAATGTCTGAATCTACCAGAGAGAAACAAAGAAATACATATCTTCATAGCAATAGGGGATATGGAAGACAGTTAATTTAACTCACATTTAAATTCAATAATTCAATCATAAAGTTAAAAAAATCTATCTGAAAAAGCAGAATAAAATAATTTCTGAAAAAAATTCCTGATGACTAATTGTCTAATTTTATGTGGTTCTGAAGAATGACTACCCTTTTAGGAGTCAATTAAAAGCAATCTAATGAAAAATTTTTAATGTTAACATTATCTCCAATTACAGATCTAACTTCACCCACAATTTACAGAATTTATTCATCAACATTATGTCCTTCAATGTTTAATTAGTATTAACTGCATGCATTTCTATCATCTGTTTTACCAAATTAACTTTTATGATGTAATGAAAAAAATACAAGGTACAAATCACAGACAGCACTTAGGAAATTTACAGACAGTGATAATAATATTAAGAACCACTTAATATTGTTTCTTCGGTTAAGGCCCCCCATGAGCTTTAAAAGCTCTTAATTGACATGCTGTTGTAAGTCAGACAGACCCAATAAAGTATATAAAACTAATGTTAATACCTGTGAATAATATTTTGAGGAAGCACAGTAGTCCCGAAAACTTACTCATTGGTATATAGTTGACCCTTGAATAATATGGGGTTTGATCTGCAGGGGTCCACTTATATGCAGACTTTTTTTTTTTTTTTTTTTCAATAAATACAGTCAACCCTTCCTATCAGATTCGCATCTGCGGATTCAACCAACTGCGGATAGAAAATGTATTTTCACCTTCCCAGCCCGTTTCCCAACCACTGACTCCTCGTAGCCTTGGTTACCTAATGGCAGATTCCCCACCACCAACTGAAAATACTGTTTTCTATCCGCAGTTGGTTGAATCCGCGATTGCAAGGGAGGAAGGGTGGTGCCCCTAATGCCTGAGCAGTTCAAGGGTCAAGTGTATTACCTGCAACAATACTTATTCATTTCACAACTGTTAGTTAAGCACCGACAATGTGCCTGCCCATCCTTCTATACTATGTGTTAGGAATAAAATGGTGAACAAGGATGCAGAGATCTTTCAGAATTAGTATTTATTGAGCACTACACCATGTATAATCCTGTTATGAAAAGATAGGCTAACTTGAACTGGAAAACTGAGGCATAGTCTACTATAAATATCCTTGTAGTCTTTCAACATTTTCTGCTTGAACATTTGGAAGTTCCAATTGTGTTGTTACATCAAATATTTGAAAACCTTTGGGATTCATTATTTAATCAAGTGGTTCCAGAGGCAGCTGGCATGTTATTAACCAGCTTCTCTACTCTGCCTAAAAATGCTTGTGTACAGAAAACAAACACTAAACTTGAAACATCTCTGTGAGGTATTTTATTTTAATAAAAAATGTATCTACATATGTATATGTAGATATATACACACATATATATACATATATATAAACATAGACACATGTATTATGTATGTATGTCCTACCTGTGCACTTAAGAAGCCTAGAACCTGATCAAAACGGTAGCAAAATTCCCATTGGTGCAATTAATTCTCATTAAAAGAAGCCAGAATTTCTTGAAGAGAGTATTGATTTCAAGGCTGCGACAGGAAATTTTCAAAAAGAACCTGGACTATCTTGGCATACCAGACATCAAGCTGTCACAGGACTTAAGAGTCAAAGAGGATACCACTGGTCAAAGATAGGGCAATTTGAGATTCAATTTAAAAAAATAAATAAAAAGAATTGCAATTGGCTAAAAATCATCAAATATGTTTAAATCTATAATTTCTTTTTAATTCAGAAGACGATAGAGAACCAATTTATTGTCTTAAATAATGATTAAAAGGGGGGAAGAGAGACTTAGCCTTGATAAGGGATCAAATGATTTACTTTACCTTTCTTACATAAATTGAAAGAAGTGCAACCAAATAAATGAAGAGCAAAAGCATTTCTTTACAGAAGTATTCCAGGGGTGGCTGTATGGCTCAGTTGGTCAGAGCGTGAGCCCTCAACAACAAGGTTGCCGGTTCAATTCCCACATGGGATGGTGGGCTGCACTCCCTCCAACTGAGATTGAAAACCACAACTGGACTTAGAGTTGAGCTGCACCCTCCACAACTAGATTGAAGGACAACTTGAAGCTGATGGGCCCTGGAGAAACACATTGTTCCCCAATATTCCCCAATTTTTTAAAAAAGAGTTTTTTAAAAATATTTTTAATGTATTCCAATTATGAGATGAAAAAGAAATTATAGAATTAGAATATATCCATTGAATTAATAAATTGTTAAATTAATAAATTATAGCATTGAACATCAACAGCTGCTCACATTAAAAAAAAATCAAACTTGATGAAAATCAAAACATGACGTATCTTCTGATGAAAGAAAAGAGCACTACCTGTAGTCTTGCTCAAGGATTAGAATCTCAGTCTGATCATTTCTCTGGATCGTTGTCAATTTGCAGGATATACAAGGAACAAAGGAACAAGTTAAACTGCACAATGAGTGTTCAGTAACTCCAGATGGTGGGAATCTCTAGAAGTCAAACAAAACAGCCCAAGTTCTTCAAAGGATAATTTGTAAGAGAAAGATAAGAATGAAAGAGGAATTTATAGATTGAAAGAGACTCAAAAACACATCAAATTTTCTTTTATTTGGCAAGACTATTACACCTAGGGATGCACCTAGGATGATAGAACTATAAAGAACTGTAAGGAAATTATTAGTATAAAAGTCAGTGGCTACTTTGGAGGAGGATAGGGAGCTGTGATTGAGATGTGGCACACGCAGGGGTTTCTAGGGAGGCTGGCAAACTTCCATTTCTTGACCTGAGTGGTGGTTATGAGGGTCTTCACTCATTATTCTATACATTTGTTTCATATGATTTTCTACATCAGTATTGTTTAAGGCATTTCTCACAGTAGAGAGTGGAGCATAGGTACCACAGTGATGGAGAATTATTCTTGGATGTATATAGTCCGCATTCTATTCAGTCCTCACTTGCTGAGGATAAGCACAAAGTGAAGCCATTCACCAAATCAGGCAATTAGGAAATATTTGTTAAGATCTAGTACATTCCTGGCACTGTTCTAAGCTTCTCCCTAGACTGACATTAAGACGAGCTGTCGTGACATTACTAAATAATGAGTTCTTGCTTTATTAATTTAGGAACTATTTATTGTGTGCCTCCTTGGTGCCTAGCACCGTGCTGAGCATACAGAGAACAAGGTAGACGTGTTACCCAACTTCAAGAAATACATATAATTTCCACTTATGAGTTGTGTGGTATATTGTATAATAACAGGTTCTCTATAAGATACTTGCTATACAGGATCTCATTTTCATCTCCCAAAATCCTGGTTTTATACTAAAAGGAACTAAAATGTAAGAGAAATTAAGTAACATGCCCACTGAGGAACAGGGAGACTCAATATTCAAACGAGGTCAGTCTAAACCCGAAATCAAAATTCTTAAGTGTTTGCCAAATCTTCTGAAACCGAGATTCTCATTTTTACAGGAGTACCGAATGATATGCAATGGCTATTTGTGTGTGTGTGTGTGTGTGTGTGTGTGTGTGTGTGTGTGTGTGTGTGTGTAATCATGGGCTAAACATGGAGCATTTTCCTGGAATGGTAATTGTACTAAATTGTAAATAATTTTGAACATGTTTGATACTAACACGGATATATTATAGAGTGTTACACAAAATTCAAGCACATTTTTAAGATAAAACATAAGATAACAACAAAGTCAATTCACTCTAGAAGGTGAGAGATCATCTTTCTTACTCAGTGCAAGTGGTTTGTGCCTCTTCCTATAATTCTATGTCCCACCTTTTTATCTAGGTAATTCTATTCCTCCTCAAGACCCAATTCAAGTATCACCTTGTCTGGGAAACTTTCTTGCTCACCTGCCTCTCTAGCCCAGCCTGGACGGGATGTGCCTCATGCCCTTTCCTGTAGTGGACGGGCACAGCTAGTGCTATCACTGCACTGTGTTCATCTTCTTGAAATTGTCTGTTGAGGGTCTATCTGTCCATTTACACTGTGAGTCCCGAAAGGGCAAAGTCTGTATCTTACTCATCATTATACCCCCGGCAACTTAACAGTGCTTGTCACAAAGTAGATAATCAATTAGTGTATATGTTACTTATTTTTCTTAGTTTACCTATTAATAATTACTAGTTACTGATAATTTATCCTAATGAGGTCCTTGATAATTCGGTCTTCCAGATTTGTTGTATAGATTAGGGTTCTAAGAAAATAAATAAGACATCTAAACTACATATCTTTTCACTGTTCTAATTAATCAAACACTTAAATAGATGTGATGTTAAAAGAATGTATTCAAAGTAAGAAAGACCTTTAAATGGAACCTGGTGGTTTGCAAGCGGTGGAGCTACACTTACCAAAATAAACTATAAGATTGTTGATAGTGAGCTGAAATTTCATTCTTCATTCTTCAGAGCCAAATTGTGAAACCTTGGATAAACCCAATATACATGTTGCCCAAAGGTGTTCATAAGTAATAATACAGAATAAAAGTGTGAGTAAAACAAAAGCATGATAAGTAGCAAACCCCTTTGGAAGAAAGTAGCTAGAGACGTTTACCTGGTCCTGGCTATAGACTCCCCTAAGGTGAACATTTTCTCAGGCGTGTGCCAAAGACTGGAGATGGGTAGAGTGGGAGAATGAGTCACCACTACCAGGACAGCCATCCCAAGAAAATTCTGTGCCAGGAGTGAGCAAATCATTGATTGGGAACTGATGCAGAAGGTTCAAGGGCCAAAAGAGTTTAATTGAGCTAGGACTTAAACTGGAACAGCGAAGCAGACAGAATGCCAGAGGAAAGGATTATAGGTCAAAACTGGGCAGAGATGAAATTGAGATACAAAAAAGTTAAGGCCAGTGTAGAAACTGAACTTAACACAGCCCCGTAGAACCATGCCAAACAACAGGCAAGGATGCCTAGTACCTTTAAAAACTAAAATATATTGTTACATAATAGAGCTTTTATTTGAACGCTAAATGTAGCCCTAAATATTTAACTAGCACAACCAATTGAAAGGAACCCTTCTTTTTGGGGAGGCAAGAAAAAAGTCAAAATTGATGTAGTAGTTGTAGGTGAAAACAAAACCTTGAAAATCAATTTTTATCATATGATAAAGAATTTTCCTCTATCCCATGTTGTTCTATAAATCAAGGGAGAAAAAAAGTACTGTATAATGTTAAATAAGTAACTCAAAAGGCAATAAAGTTCAATATGGTCACTTCTCTTTGACAAACTAAGGATGGTTTGTTTCAATTCCCCAGCCTCATACACAGTGGACCCTGAATACACATTTGACAAATAAATGAAGGATAATTTTTTGTGTCTGGCCAACATAGCATTCCTTTATCCTGAATTCTTGTGAAAATTATCTTTTTCTAAACTGAAATTTCTTCAAAACTATACTTAACTATAAGTGAATTTTTCACTTTGAAATTTCCATATAAAAATAAGTAGGGCAGAAAGATTGAATTCCATGAAATCTGTTTCTAAAATGGTTCACTATAAAAAGAAATGTTTCATAGAGATATTACTTAGGCTTCAGTATTTGGTGATATTCCATTCCAATTTCAGAATACACATCTGCAGTGTTTACACCTTGAACAGGGATTGCTGCCTCAGGACCTCCTACTCTATTACTCCCTACTCTAGAGTCAACAAGAGGTGGAATTACTTGTGCAAATACCAGTGACAATAGCACTACAGTAATTAGAAAGCTGCGGCTTGTAATTTATAGTTCATTTCAGTTCTTTCATAGTCAGTGAACACATAAAATGAATAATTTCACATTTGACTGGTTAGGTTGTTTGTTTTTAATAGATTATAATAACACCAGAGGACAATAGCTGGATAAACTAAGAGGTATATGAGGGGCCTGCATCTGTTCAACACATTTTATAACCCATATAGATCTTGCAGCAAAAACTACTCTGCAGTAAAAACTAATTATTGGTTAGAGATATTTCTTTCAAGAAGCCAAGGACTGTCAGAACTGGATTTCCACTCTTTTAATCTACTTCTCTGCAGCTCTTCCTGAAAACTCATTCTTTAAAAAAAAAAAAAAAAGAGAGAGAGAAAGAAAAAATCGTTCAACATAATGAAAAGGAAAATGTTCCACTGTGGGAGGTTTGGACCTGCAAAGAGGTAGAAAACAAGTTATTTTCATGGCAGGCCTTTGTTTACATGTTTAAGAAACAACATATTCTAAGAATATTTCTGGAGAAACATATTACTCTTAGCTATCAATCAGAAATCAACATGTCAGGAACTTTCACTTCCAGCCAAGATGGAGTAACAAGCACTGGTTTACCCTTCCTCCATAAACAAGTAGAAGACCAAACAAAATATATGGAAAATATGGTTTTCAGACATTGGACAACAGACCACTTGAAACTTGATCGCTGGGAAAATAGAAACAGATGAGTCTTACTTATTGCCTAGAAGAAGTTCCAGGCTGCAGCTAAAATGTGTGGGAAAGAATACCAAAGAGGGAGCTGCACAGAGAAAGTGCAGAGGGATCCCCTCCAGTCTTGACAGTTACAGTGTGACTATCTTAGCATGCATGAGAGGGAACTGCCCCAGGCCAAGTAAAAAACCAATAGACCCAGTAATTCCCTGAACTCACCTAGGGCTGGGAGTATTTTGGTTCCCACCAGCCAGAATGGAAAGATGAGCTAACACTCAAAATACAAGGTAAAGTCTTCAGAAGAGTATCATCTTAGAAGTGAGACTAAATTAGCCCTAGACGGCTCTGGATCTGTCCTAATAAAGCTTAAAAGCAACCCTCAAAATGATTGAGCTGATTTTCAGTAACTTAACTGCATACTAGAACAAAGCCTGACACCACTGAAAGAAATATGGCCAAATCTACCACCCAGTAACATAAAATTCACAAAGTCTGGCACCCAACCAAAAAATACCAGTAATATATGACCCATAATCAGAAAAAAAAATCAAACATTAGGAACAGATCCAGATATCATAGAGATGATGGGATTAGCAGAAAAGGACATTAAAACAATTAGTACAACTATAATTCTTATGCTCAAGAGAGGGAGAAAAACACGAACATGAAGAGGAAAAAAATGGGAGATTTCTTTAAAGGCCCAAATGAGACATCTAGAGATGAAAAATACAACTTTGGGGTGGGGGGGGAAGTTAACATGTTCAAGGAAATTTGTTATGGGGCAAATCCACAAAAATGCTGGCATCACACATTAACCAGTGGGGCTGTTATGTAGATAGCTGCTATGAGGGCTCTCTAAACCAAACAAACAATGATGTCTTTTGTAATATAATTATTTTCCAAACTCTTTTAGGACACATTCTCGGAATTCATGAAGCTTCTTTCATCTTAAGACATGTAATCATGTTTGCCAGCTAACAGCTTCAGCTTCCCTATTCCCTATTAAGAGGCATCCTAGAGGAGTGGGAGAGGAGTAACACACAGAATATTTGCTCGTGTACAATGAGGTCAGGAATAACCTTGTATCTACCAGGACTTTTTCCAGTCCTCATCTTGCTTAGGTTCTCTGTGGAAAATGCTACAGCTGGTATTTCTTCCTTGAAACTCGCTCCATCCTTGTTTTTCACCACCATTTCTCCTGTTATGTCCTTCTTTCCTAATCACTCCCTTTCAGCCCCCCGTGCTGATGCCCAGATAAGTGATTTAAGCTAAGAAAGTTTAAACTTCAAAGCCCCTACAATGTGCTCCCAGAGTCATACATTTTTATCAAATTTATAAAAATGCATAAAAGTTATGTTCACTGCATTTTGGAATCTGGGGAACACTGAGTTGGTGATATAGTTAGTGGAGTCTTAACGGGACATATTTATGTGGCTCACAATCACTTCCATACGTCACAAGTTATGGCTCGCCATCAGAGCTGGAACACTCCTACTGATCACCATACCAGCATCATGACACACTGTGATGTCTCATGACATCAGGTCATGTTGTGATGTGAACACATCCCAGCCCCAGACATATGTGGGGTGGAGGAAAAATAAGGTTAGAAATGAACAGAGCCAGAGAAGTGCTGTGGGAAATATTTATAATTATTAGTTGAGGAAAATTATAAATGGAGGATTCACTTCTCAGCAGTACCTAATCTAGAAATAAATCTTTTCCCATCAAAAATCTATTCAATAATGCACCATGCATAATTATACCTCTACAGCCAAAAGAAAATATTATTAGAACCCTTGTCTTTGTAGGGCACAAATCCATTTGTTACATAACAGCGAATATATCTGTTTCTGATGCTTTGTGTTTTTATACATCCCAAAATATAAGTTCACATCTTAGCATAATAGACACATCTTGTCCTGACCAAGTGCAGTAGTAGTTCAAGCACTGCAATACAGGTTGCAGCACGGCTAGTAACACAACTGGTGTGGTCAGTGCGGCCATATTTAGGGGTCTGGCAGGTTACAGGTAGCTTGATGAAAGCAAGTCTAGCACCAGGGATCCAGCCAGTATCAACATCAAGGTCAGAGCTGTCTGTGTAAGTAATGAGGTCCATGCAGCCAGAGTGGTTTTGGGGGTAGGCCTGTGAAAGAGGCTAACACAGCTGCTGTGTTTAGTGGGGTTGGAACCGAGGATTAACCAGTACAGGTGGCATGTTTAGTGAGTCAGGACCAAGAATTCAGCGGGCAGGCTGATGCGTTCAGCAGGTCAAGGATTTGGCAAAAGCAAAAGGAAGACTCCTTCTGTAATCATTTTTTTTCTTGAAATATCAAAATGCCAATCACAACATTTTTCATCTACCCAGTATAATTTTTTATTATGTTTGAGCCTTTATGTATTTTGGATCTATCTTTATGTATTTTGGACCTATTCTAGGCCTTGCGTGTATGTGCACACACATGTGCACATACACACACACACACACATCAACGCTTGTGTTATCTGCTCAGCCTGAAAGGCTTTGAAAGAGAGGGAATGCTCCTGTCAGAAAGGCAGGTTTCTGTTAAAATGAAAAATAGAAAGAGGATTCTGTAGAGATGTTTGAGACAGAGCAGAGACTTGCTAGAAGATTTCTAAAAGGCACAATGGAAAAGATTGCCAGAAAGGGAAACAGGGTAGCTATGAGCTGGGAACAGGAAGATTACAACAGTGTTAGGATGTATGTTGAAGCTTCAGAAATGACTGGAAGGGCTTACATCTGGGGTCTTGGCACAAGACAATGATGACAGCATGTCCGCATTAACTTCAAGACTCTGGTTAGAACTCTGACAGATGATGTCCATCAGTGACAGGAAACGATAACCTACATGGGTCAGTCTCCAAGCCAAGCTGCATTCCAAAAGCATATTCTCACAGCTAAAAATTTAGCTTTAAAGAAATTTC
This sequence comes from Rhinolophus sinicus, assembly GCF_036562045.2. Classification (NCBI taxonomy): domain Eukaryota; kingdom Metazoa; phylum Chordata; class Mammalia; order Chiroptera; family Rhinolophidae; genus Rhinolophus; species Rhinolophus sinicus. The sequence goes on along the minus strand of NC_133756.1, from coordinate 42,625,377 downwards.
ATTCTTTACTTACATCTCTTGAAAGATATTAAAGGAATCTGATTCATAATACCCAACAACACTTATCATATCCCTTTCCTCTAATTATTTCACACCTTTTCATTCACCAGTTCCCCCAAAACTCCTCATCAACCCCTAGACCACATGATCTATCTGTCCCTTCTTTCCTCCCAACTTGCCCTTTCTGCCAATTCTCCGGTTCTAAATCACAAAAAACTAGGGGCAAGTCTAGCCTAGACTGGGGAACACAGACGGATGGGGCAGGACAGTGAACATGGAAACATTTTCACACTGACAACTTCAGCTTCTCCGCTCATAAAGATCTAAGTGGAGACATGGAGTGTTTTTTTGAGGTTAAGTGAGGTTTATTGTTTGCTTTTGGAGTCCAGTCAGCACTCTGTGGCCTTAGTTTTGCCCAAAGCTCCAGGCAAAACAATAGTAAAAAAAAAAAGTTGTTTTGGATTTTAACAAAATTGAACCCCAGTGGAAAAGCAGGCATGGTGAGGCCCAAATCAGGGTGGCAGAAACACTGGCTCAATGGGGAAAGGAGGCAGTGACAAGCCTGAATGTGGGAAATAGCAGCTCTGCCCACCACTCCTGAGGCCCCACAGTAGGAGGTAATGTTTTCAGACCCAAGTAGGGGGCTGTTGTGGTCTTTCTGCCTCTTTCTGCCTCTTTCTGCCATATTCATAGGGCAGGAAGAGTTAGCCATGAGTTCCAGGTAGCAATTGAATTGATTCTTCTTGTTTCCTATCAGGGCTAAGCCTGGGTAAGATTATTAATGAGGTAAAGGTTGAAAATCTCTCCCTCCCTCCCCGAAAGCATCCTTTTCCTTCCTTCTAACATTTGTATCTTTGTCCCAAGTGTTCATATTCTTCCAGATTCCCATTCTTGTTCCTAGATGGCTGCTGGAATAAAGTTCACTACAATATGGACAGATGCCAGGTTAACCCCTCTGTAGCTATGGGAATTTCCCTTCACAAAGCCTTTTTACATACATAACACTTAATCCCCACGACACTTTGTGATATGGATATTATTAATACTGTTTTACACATGAAGGAAGGGTTCAAAACTATTAAATAAGGAAGGAGCCAGGCTTCAGGGCCAAGAATCCCAGACCTGAGTAGGATAGCTAGCATTTGAAATCTGGCCCTGCAGTTACAACCTGTGACAAATCAATCAAATGCTCTGAGCGCCCTTTTCTGGAGAAGGGAGAAGTTTACCTACCTCACAATTTTGTTGCTAGGATTACAGTTTTAATTGAGGTAGGTGTCAGGCAATAGGTTCAGGCAAATAGCAGCAAATGTCACTTTGAAGCAGGTTGGAAGTCAGAGGTCAGAGGGTCACTGGGACCATCAGGATCTCTTTCTTGCAGCCTTCTGTGACACTCAAGGGTTGGAGCAGAATTGCTGTGCCCTGGAGCTGTGCTCCTGGTAGGGGACTCCACCCACTCTCTTTTTACATAATGAGCATGCATGCATCCTTGACAAAGGAAATGAACACATAGCTAGTTAGGCGTGTGGGGAAACCAGAGCAGCCCAGAACCTGGAAACCTTGGTAGATACGGTGGTGAGGAAACCTGAAATCAGAAATAGCCACTGTCATTGAGGGAAGAGACAGCTCCTTGCCCAACTAATTCAAGTCACACAGCTCTGAATGGATCTCTAAAGCAACTCAGAGGACTCATCATACGTTTTGTCTCCATAATAAACTGTGGGTAAAGAGTTTGAAAACCTCATGTTCATTACAAATCATTGATGGTTTATACTGACTTTCCTGTTCGACATTTAAAACTGGTCCTTGGCACCAGCCACTAAGCACAACGTGAGAGAAATGGATGTTTGCAGATAAAAGTACCTCCGCGCTTCCGACCTCTGCTCTCTCTACTCTGGGATTTAGAAGCTTGATAATATCAGGCTTGTACCAGTTATTGTTAACCATTTTGGCTCATTAACCCCTTTGAGAAAGAGACAAGCTATTGACTCTCAGCCCTGGAAAAGAGAATATATACTCATACATATGCACACCCAAAAGTTGTATATAGTCATTCCAAGGGCTTGCAAGTAGATCCCAAGTTTACAATCCTGTGAAACAGTTGACTAGATCCCTTCTTATTTAAGAAAACTGAGTCTCAAAGGAGTCAACGAATTTTCTCAAGATAGTGAATTGATTAGCAAAAGTATGAACCTGGATCCTCTGGCTCCAAATGCAGTGCTTTTCCTACCATCCACACTGAGTTTTAGCTCAGCTCTTCACAAGCATATGTAAGTCTATAGTTTGGGCTCATCTGCCATTTCACTTCCCAGGGTGCTTCAGAAAGGTGGGGGTCACCTGTAGGCATCCGCACTGCACCTTGCATTTTCTGTGGGGGCATAACTACACAAATGTTTGGCATTGGCTGATTTACGCTACAAATAGTATTTAAGCCCCTCTTATAGGCTTTGCACTATAGGCTTCAGGGATACAGAGCTGAAAAAAGTGTGTGTGTGTGTGTGTGTGTGTGTGTGTGTGTGTGTGTGGTGTCACTGGCATCAGGGAGCTTATGATCTAGTTTGCTACCACTCCTCTGAAAGGCAGAAAATCTCTGGAGTGGTCACGTGTTTTTATAGCACTCTGTATATTATAAGAAAAGGTATAAAATATTTACCATAACTTTTAACACGTATATGTGTGTGCATGTGTATATAAATATATGCATTGCATATATATAATACATAACATATATGTATATGTATATATGTATATACATATATACAATATACATACTATATATAGAGAGAGAGTTAGTAAGTTTTGATCTGGTTCATTGATATATATACTTTACCTTAAAAGAGATGTTGTTGGTAATTAATGGTAAAATGTGATTGATGGGTTAGTAAGATATATTTTATATTTTTACTTCTGAAAAAATAAACTAATTGGCTTGACCTCACTGAAATAAATAATTTAAAAGACATTTTGAACAACTTGTCCTTCATGATTCTAGACTATCTACAGATTTATTATTCAATAACTCTGTGATGTTATGGCCACAAGGTACTCAAAACTATTGTTTCTTGAAAGTGGTGTGGAAGGAAAATAGCACTCTTAAAAGGGGTAATAACACTCCATGGTCCAGTGGGAACCTTTTGGAAATTAAAAAACTATGTTAGCTCAATACTTTCAGTTTTATTTTTAATTGATCAAGACAGACTAGTTTGCTACAGTAACCAAAATTTCAGTGACTTAAAACAACAAAAGTATATTTCTTGTTCAAAAGGTCCATCACCAGTCCCAAATGCTCTCCAGGGCAGCTGTCCCCCATATGTTGGCCAAGCATTCCTGGCTGCTTCAGTGTAATGGCATCTCCATCTTGACATGTGCCTCCAGGAATGCCAAAGTGAAAGCCAGCGTGGGGAAACACCCGACTCTTGAATGTTTTCACCCAGACATCTCCTCTCCTCATGTTTCATTGGCAACAGCTGGTCACATGGCCACACCTAGCTTCACACAGACAACGAACTGTCCCTCCCACGTGGCCAGAGGGAAAAAGTAGAAATCAGATGCAGTGCACAGAAGTGATATCTACCAAGCATAGCTTCAAACGTATTATCAACAGCATGATTCCACAAATAGAGCAAAGTTTAACTGAAACTAATTTTCTTTGTTCCGTCAACGTAAGGTGATATACCAGTTTCTTTGAATTATAACTTTTAGTAGTATATTATGTTAGGTAACTGTCCATTATACAATGTAGTATTTTAGCTATTTCTAATATTTTCATTAGATTACATCTAGACTAGGGAAACTATCACCTTATGGTCATTCTGAAATAAAACACACAAATTCACATAGCATTTGCCCAAAGTCACAACCTAGTAGTCACATTTGAGTGTCAAGTCCTGTCTGATGTCCAGGTCTAATTTCATATCCAGTAGTCAGTGATTGGGTTACCTGTTGGGGGTTGCTATTCCAGTAAACCATGGACAATATGCCCATCTCACAAGGTTGACATGATAAGCAAATTAAATAATAAAGATAAAAATGCTGTTAAATCTCTAAATCAAAATAATATTTATATACTACTAATAATATTCGTAACTTGGCTAAAAAAATAAAATCTACCCTTCTGTTAAATTCCAGATAACATATTAGTCAAAATATCTGATTTAGCTCTTATAATATCCAGACATATGGAAAAGAGTGTTGGCAGGGTTTTTGATAATGTTTAATTATTGCTTTTTTAAATTTTATTATCAACTGGGCATATCCACTCAAGTTCTTAAACAACCCTAATGAGTATCATTTATGCAATTCCTTCTATGAGATCACTCTCGTTTTTGGCTCTCAGGAAAAAGCGTAAGGTGGTCCAAAGTGAAAAATTACTCAAATTAAATCCATCTGGTGATACTAATAGAGCTAACTTGGATATAAAAGGAAAAAACAATCAGGGTTTTACATAATACATCTTGTTCTAGGAATAAGAAGGGCTTGTGTTCATTTTAACTGAGCTATTTGGCTTTGCATTTAATGTACACATTATGTGAATTGTCTACCTACACAAAATCTCATTTTAAAACTAAACATTTGTCTAATGTTACTAGTTTTTGATAATAGATTCAAGCAAAAACAAGGAGGAGAAAAAGAGGAGAAGGGAAGGTAAAGAAGGAAAAAAAGAGGAAGGAATAAAAACAATTTGAGAAGTGGTGAGTGATCAGTCTGATGGATAAACTCCTGTTTGAAATGTATGTATTTGTAATCTTGTCATAAGATATACATAAAAATGTCTTTCCCAGGCAATAAAATTGAAAATATTTTTCTCTTGGTAAGGAATTAATACAAGGCAAAGAAAAAAGCCCATATCAACATATAACCTTCCAACTCTTGGGAATAACTTATTACTAATATTATTTAATCTAAGAAAGTCATTTTTCTTCCATAAAATACCCTCTCCACCTTTCCCCATTTTTCCCTCTGATTGAACAGGACAATGTTCCAAAATAAATTTTCCTTTCTAGCACAGCTTTTCTAGTCTTGCTGCTTCTTACCAAATGTGTGCTTCTGACTGTGTTTTTCATTCAGCCTTGTGATAAGAAAATCCATTCTTCATCAAACCAAAGAAACCAATTTTCTACAATGGCATTACATTACTGTTCAAAGTCTCATCAGGAAACATCATCTCAAAAGCTCATTATCATTCAAGAAGAATAAAAGCTAAACAAAAAAATTAAATAGTAACACATAGTCTGGACTGAACTAGAATCCTGAAAAAGCAATGGAATACTTCCTAAATATGTTTTTAATTTTGGTTACCAGAATACAATAGCATCTTACTAATGAGGCTCATTTTCTCTGTACTCTATATGTGGAAACTTTGTTTTGTGAAATATCTGAGTCATGAGCTCTTTTTTCCCCTTAGTATTTTTTTAATAAAAGAAACATTACACGTATACACATACAACTGAGTAGGCAAAAATGTGTCTGGCCCTGCCAGATGTCAGTATGTTTCAAATTAACAAAGCTGGCATAAGACACTGAACATATAGAACACACCGACGGGCTTGTAACCTAACAATTAAGTTAATACAATTTCTCCTGTGCCCACAACAGTTTGAGCCTGTCCGTAGATCCAGAAATTCAGCAGTATTAACAAGCATGGTCACCAAAGACAGCTTTTCCGGCAAATAAAGCCGTGAAAATAAACCATAAGACAGACAATTTGAAACTTGAACCTGAGATATAACTACCCAGCACCAGCATTGTAATCTAGCCTAATATTTGGAGACACGCTTCCGGCAATCCTGGCAAATGAAGACCTGTAACTCTCAGATGGCACAGATCATCACTGTAAATGTACTAAAACCTGATCATGAAAGCACACTTTTCATACCACTTTGAAGTTAATGGAAGTTAAAATGATTTGGTTACTGCCCCATTTGTTTTCTGTTTTAAATCTCTTTAGATTGACTATTCTCTTACTGAGGAATAGACTGGGCCTTACTTGAGCACAATAAATATAGTTTGAGGTTTACTGGAAAAGTTCCTTCCCCCAAAGTAATCTCCCCTCTGACCTTTTGCTGATTCCTCAAATTCTAATAAAGTAGTCCCCACTTACCCCTGGGGAATACATTCCAAGACCCCCAGTGGATGCCTGAAACCACAGAAAGTCCTGAGTCCCATACATACATACACTTTACAGCTTCTCTTTGGCATATCAAGATTACCAATGTTACTACTCTTGCACTTTGGGGCCATTGTTAAGTAATATAAGGATTACTTGAACACAAGCACTGTGCTACCACAACAGTCAAACTGAGATGGCTAGTAATTGGCTAACAGGCAGTGAGCTTATGTGACGTGAATACACTGGACAAAGGGATGATTCGTGTCCCAGGAGGGACAGAGCGGGACAACACAAGATTTCATCAAACAACTCAACAGTGCACAATTTACAACTTACAGATTGTTTCATTATGGAATTTTCCATTTACTATTTTGGGGCCTCGGTTGATCGTGGGTAAATGAAACTGATGAGAAGGGGGGACTATTGCACTAGTCACTGGTCCGTGTTAAATGAAGCCTTCTCTCTCGGGATCCATTAAAAATGTCAATTACTGTAAGAAAGGTATCACAGTGTGTTCTAACAAACTTTGGGTTGGCTTGTGAAAGAGCTCTTATTCTTTCCAGTAGTGGTTAGCAAATTGAGCCAAAGTGCTGTTGGAACACAGTCACATTCATTCCTTATCTATTATTTATGGCTGCAATAGCCAAGTAGAGTAGTTGAGACAGAGGCAGTATGGCCCACAAGCCTAAAATATTTACCATCTGTCTCTTTGCAGAAAAAGTTTACCAATTCCTAATACAGAGCAATGGGCTACTTGTATACCTATAAGTAAGGAAAAAAGAAAAGGGAAATGGGGAACATGAAGTAACAATGCTTTACACTTGAGGAACACAGCATTTAAGGAATGATTTTTGTGTAACTAATTCTCACAATATAATCTGCAGAGATAGATATCACAGGCTCTGGCACACAAAATTACTCAAGAAATATTTGTTGCCCAAGTGTATTCACTCGTTCATTAAATATGTGTCGAGGGCTGACTATGTACAAGGCACTGTTACAGGAGGTGGGGAAAGAAAACACTAATCCAGAAAACAGTAACAACACTCTGCACTTAGAGTTTTATTCTAGTGCAGGGAAACAAAAAATAAACACATAATCATACAAGTGATTAAATAATAACATGCTAGGGTAAAGGAATAGTGGAGGTGCAATTTTCCAGCGCAGTCACAGGAGGCCTCCCTGATTATGAAACATTTCATCAGAGGCCTGAAAGAAGTGACGGGAAGCTGTGCGCTGGCTATCTGCACCTGATCGTAGTCAACGGGCTGAGAAGCGATGGGCTGGCTATCTGAGGGAACTGCAGAGGTCCTGAGGCATTAAGGAGCTGGGCGGGTGCCAAAAAGCCACCAAGCCAGGGAGAGAAGGGTCATGGCAGGTCAGAGGTCAGACAGGGAACCTGGAGCAGCAGCACTTTGGTCCCCAAAGGCCAAATTTTAAAGAGGGCCAGAACTCCAAATTTTACTTCGAACTGTGAAAAGTTTTAAGAAAAGGAGACGCCATCAAACTTGTGTTCAGAATAATCACTCTGTTTGCTGCATGGAGCATGGACTATAGGACAAACAAGGTGACTGTATTTACAGAGTAAACCAATTGCTATGGAAACAAACCAAAAAAAAAAAAAAAAAAGCTTTCTTCCGTACACTAGACTCTTTCACCTTTGGGAAACACCTACATGAATTTTTCGGATTATTAATAGTAAGTCCCATCACCCACACATTAGGCAGATCCTAGAAGGGAGAGGTTTAAACAGAGAAGAGTTGGCCTTTATAATAAATTCACAGAAATTTTTAGTATTCCCTGGCAAGATGGGTTAGGCACAGAGTTGATCAACTTTGCTATGGGATAAAGGAGGAAGACGCTGGGAAGGAGAAATGGCCTGAGCTGCAGAGCTGCTGTCAGAGCCCCAAGAAGACACCAGTGGATGGAGGTGGCCAGAGAATTTGAACAAAATGATGTCTAATATTCCGTTTCAAACTGTTTATTTCTCTATGTTTGGATGTAACCACACCACACACCCTCTCCATGACCCCCAAATATTCATGAAATATATCTGCTACACATGACTATTTGGGGTTGGTGTCGTTTTTACAAATTTTTTAAAGAGGATCAGTAGAGAAGCAGGTTTCATTGTAGTCTGCATAAGCTCTCCCATTCTCTCCTCTAAAAAGGAAAAGAAAAAGAAAATTACTCAAATAAAAATACTGGCAACGACATGCTCACAGGGGATGGGTTAGGAAGTTAAGGTATTTTATGCCGACTTTTTTAAATTAGTTTCAGGTATACAAAACAACATTGTGATTAGACATTTACACACCTCACAAAGTGATAACCCCAAGTAGTAACCCATCTATGCAGACGTTTTTTAAGGATCACCCCAGAGCACTAGGAGATGTATGGTCCTTCATCCAAGCAGCTAAAACTTTGGTTATATACACAAATTCAAATTAGGGAAATTGAGGCACTAATAAGATAGGTGAACTTGCCAAAGCCATATAGCTGATTGCCTGGTAAAGCTGGGACCCAAACCCAGTCTTCTAATTCCAGGTCAAATCTATTCCACCACAGCTGCCTCACCAACAAAACTTTTCCTAAGCCCAGCTGTGCTGAGGGTGTATTGAGCCAGATGTTCCCAAAGACTCAAGTCATTTCCTGAGAGAAATTACTCATATTATAGGAAAACAGGCTAGTGGTTATTGCAAACAACTCTAAGTGCTGATTTAAAAAGCCAGTATGCCTCCCTGAACGGCGTTCACTAAGGTAAATAAATCCTTTGGCCCTAAATATACTTTATAGCAAAAGCATGAAGACTTTCAATTCACTGATCCAGAAGTGATGTAGAAAACGAAAAGTTCAACCAATCAAAATGGGATGCTCAAAGGGACCCACGTAAGGTCAGAGCTGCACAGGACTGTTCTCGCCCCTAACACAGTGAGCCCCCACCAAAGAAAAAACCCCAAGTATAGCCACAGGCATATCTACCACATCTGGAGCAGAGGCCTGAGGAATAATAACATGGTCAGAGAGGTCCTATAATTAGGCACATTCACTAAGAAACGTGTTTAATTTATCAATGGTGGTGCACAAGAAGAATTAATAAAATTCTGTACATTTTAACTTTTTATAGAATCGACCATTGCCAGATGGGAGAGGGGTTGGGGGTGGGTGAAAAGGGGAAGGGATTAAGATGTACAGATTGGTTGTTACAAAGTACTCATGGAGATGTAGGGTATAGCATAAGGAATATAGTCAATAACATTGTAATAACTACTGTGTTTTCCTGAAAATAAGACCTAGCCGGACAATCAGCTCTAACGTATCTTTTAGAGCAAAAATTATTATAAGACCCGGTATTATATTATATTATATTATATTATATTATATTATATTATATTACATTGTATTGTATTGTGTTATATTATATAATATTATATTATATTATATAAAATCTGGTCTTATAGTAAAATGAGACTGGGTTTTATATTAATTTTTGCTCCAAAAGACGCATTAGAGCTGATTGTCCGGCTAGGTCTTATTTTTGGGGAAACATGGTAGGTATGGTGTCTGATAGGTACTGTATCTATCGGGTTGATAGATGGGAGGGGGTTGGGGCAGGGTGGGAAAGGTGAAGGGATTAAGAAATACAAAATAGTCATGAAGATGTAAAGTATAGAGAATATAATCAATAATATGGTAATAACTATATATACTGCCAGGTGGTACTAGTCAGGGGGATCACTTCCTAAATTATGTAAATGTGTAACTACTATGCTGTACACTTGAAACTAATGTAAAATAATATGGAATGTCAACTCTCATTTAAAATTTTAAAAAGGGGGAAAAGTTCAATAATATTGTGATAGCATGGTACAGTGTCAGATGGTTGCTGGAGTTACCATGGTGATCACTTCTTTAGCATAGGGAATATAATCAATAATGTGGTAATAACTCTGTAGAATGCCAGGTGGGTACTGCTGAATAACTATGATGTACACCTGACACTAATATAATATTATATGTTAACCAGATTTTAATAAAAATCTTTAAAAAAAGAAAAGAAAGAAAAAAGAATCACTCATTACTAACATTTCAGATTCAAGAATGAAACTGACCAAGTTTAAATTGACTTAAATTTAGGACCTCTATAAATTAACCTCTCCAATCCCATTGCCAGTAAAATGGAGATCACAGTGCCTGCTTTCTACGATGGTTGCCTGCCTCACACATTGTCCGGGAGAGCAGTTCAGACTTAATTGTCTAGGGCCTTCTCTTGCTTGGCCATCCTAACCTAAACATTTCCAGGATTACTTCTTGCATTCAGTTTTGACCCTGATAAAGTTAGTTGTCTAAATAAAGAGTGTGAAGGTTTGAACTGATAGGGAGTAAATAAATTACGGCTTCTATTTCTCAAATCTGGTGTTTATTAAAGTTTTCCTGGCTATAGCTGAGGTTATGATATTTACAGTGTTTTAGTGTGGGGACAGAAGCAGATAATGGTGTCAAGAGATATTTATGCAGATTGCAAAAATTTAAAGCCTACTGCTATCTTGACCATGTTGTGCTATTTGGGTCCCTGTGTTCTTAGAAAGAGAAGTTGCTCATGGAAGTATATGGCACCCTTAGACTGATAATTAGCTGTTTCCAGCAGGCACTCTAAGGTACTCCACAAAATATGTGGGTGGCCCTCACCACTACCTCAACATAGAACCAGAATTACTTACTTCAAGTAATTATGATTAATTATTAATAATGGGTACCACTTATTGAGTGCCATCTCTGTGCCAGGCACATGTATACATTGTCTCTAATTCTGAAAACGATCACACAAAGTTGGCATCATGACCTCCATATTGAGATCTCAGTGCTCAAACCAGAGGGTCTGTGTTCTGGTCTTTACTTCCACCTCTTGATAGCCAAATAAACACATGCAAGTCAAGTACCTTCTCCAAACCTCAATGTCCCTACCTGTAAATGGGGGATAAAAGCAGAATTACCTTCTCTAATGGAATACTGAAAAGACATACATGAAGCTGCTTGATGAACTATGAAGTGTTACGTGTAAGCTATTCCTATTAGTTGTCATTTCTGCTCCACACTCAGTAAAGCAAATAAGCTTTTGGTTTTTGAGAGCCCTTTAAGCTAACAGTTAGCTATTGGGGACATTTTCTGTTATATTTTTTTGTTTGGTTGATTCAGTATTTCCAAAATGACCTTGATCCTGCTTTATACATGTTCCTAAGATGGGGAGTAAGCTGGGCAGTTGGCACTCTCTTAGGCCATTGAGCAACCCTGCCTTTAGTGAGTTCATTTTCTCTGCACTCATGATCTCATTAGACACAAGCTTTGTTGTGGGCAGGATAAACAGAACCCCCTGCACAAAACCTAAAAGTCAATGACTGGTGTTTGGCAATCCCCTCCTCTCCATTTGAGCTCTCCTTCTTTTAATTATATGCTGTATGTCCTCAGTGCTCAGGATCATCATTCTAGTCCCTGGAAACCCAGAGACCCCACGGGCAGCCCATTTAGATTGACATCTTAAAAAAGGACCCCTAGTTTGGGCCATTCTAGTCCCCCATCCTCCTTTCTCCTATCAAATTATTTCTGTTCTAAGTGGTATCATCCTTTCTAAGACCTGCTTTCTGCTAATATAAAAAACTTTCTGCTCATATAAATGTCTCTCTCAGGTAAGGGATTTTCATTCAGGTTTTAGATAATGTTTACATCCCAAAGAAGAGACCCTTGTGATGGGAAATTTGAAAAACTAGCTCAAGAGGTATTTGAGGCATTCACACACACCCTCACTTGTTCATTCATCAAGCATGTATTCGGCACACACACACAGTGGATTAGGATCAGTCAGGGAGGGAGGAGATTGCAGCAGAGATCACAAAAATGAAGACACTGCAGGCCAAGATAGCCCCAACACATCTAAGCCCAAGAGTCAGTATCAATTGCCCGAGGCCCAGTTATGCAATGCATGACAAGGGGCTGGTGCACACGCACCGGGAAGAAGGCTGCTCTCTGCTAAACCCAGGATCTCTATCAAGGTCAATCCCCAAACCCATTGCATCATTGTTACCCAACAATAGAGCCCCAGCTGCAATGTAGCATTTCAAGCTGCAATTTAAAATTAATTGGAAAATGCAGAAGTTGTCATTCTTGCCCTCAAAGATCTCCCAATCAAATAGGAAGGGCAAGCAAGAAAGCAATTCATTATAATATAAGGAGATATGCGCTTATTGTTGGTGTAATCAAATACCCCTAATACCAGATAAATGCCAGGAACTAAAAGAATGTTATTCCCTACCAACAGGATGCATGTACCATGTAACACTAATAGCCCATGAAATAGTCATGGGAGTTAGCTTGTGCATATCCAGAGTAATATTCTAAGGATACTCTCAAATTAAAAACTAATGACCAAAACTTTAACCTTGAGAACAAATGCGACATTTAGTATAATAGCTCAGCTGCATTTTCTTAACCACACTGAATTGCTCAGCAGTAATTCAGTTAAGGAGATCAACTTATTTCAAAGAACCAATTTTATAATTCCTTAATTATGGTCTTTTTAGGCAAGACAAATAAAAGAACAAGGTATTTATCCCTTTGTCTTAATTAGACTGCTTTCTGCCCAGCTTTAAGATTTACTGACGTGCAGTAACTACCTAACAACAAGGCTATAGATGGACCATTAGAATTAAGTAACGAAGTGAGACCAAATCGGTGGGGGGGAGGGGGGCTCACTAACTGCTAATCCAGTCATCAGCCATCTGGACTTTTGTCTTTCAGTTAATCCAAGAGAGCAGACAAACTGACCCACCCACAAGTACCACAAGACACTTGGTTAACACTTGACTCCCTCTCTTGAACATACTTACTATTGAATATGAAAGTGTTTTACCAAGAAATTGAAGTATAGGAGACTTCAGCACACTGGCCTCATTTAAACTCTGGGCTAGGACAACACTTGGCTGGCAATGGGTTTAGACCTCTGCCATCTCTCTTCTTTGGACCATCCACTCAGTTCTCCTTGACAGTTTTAACTTGAAAATCTTTAAGGGAAGTCCAGTCATGGCCAACAATGATAAATGTGATAAATAAAATTTCAGAAATTTGTATTTCTCTCGTCTCCTTCTTCCAACCTTGATCTCTGGTAACATAAGAAATATCCATTTTAACACATTTGTTTTAGAATCTGGATAGTGTTTCCATTTCAAATGGAAGCCAATCGTCTGGAAAAGGAATTGGTTCAAATTTTCTCAATACAGAAAAAGGCAAAACCATGTTTGAGAAAGAATCTTTTCAATCAAATAGTAAATAATAGTAAATAGCTTTAAAATATCTTTAGAAGTACAAGTTAAAAATCCAAAAATAAAGTGTAAAGTAAAGGTGGCAGGGATTCTGGGTAATAGCCTCTCCTTACAGAAGGTCTGATTCAAAACACAATGAAGAGAGTAGAAGACACGACACTTGATCACCTGCTTCTTCATTCCAAATGAAGAGAACACACGGATAATTAAAACTTAGGGTATTTTCTCAGAAAAACTAGCTCACCTTGCATATACATATAAAATAATAAACTTTGCCTAGAAGTATATTATAAGGTTAAAGGAGGTAATACCTGAGAAGTACGAAATATAGTAATCAATCAATAAATGTTCTTATTCACTTTCTCAGTCAATAAATGTTTAATAACTATCTACTGCATGTCAGACAGTCTGCAATGACAATACAAAAATGACAAACAGTCACACAGCCCCTGCCCTTCCAGAACTTAGAGGCTACCCAGAATTCAGTGGAGGGTGGGGGAAGCCTAGACTCAACGAAGTCTCTTCTTGTGTACCTGGAGGTTTGCTGTGGTAGTCACTAGTACTGTTCACAAAATACTTCTGGCTTTCCTCTTTCCAAGTCCATGGTCGGATTATACTCTCTGTCTCCTCTCCTTGATTTGTAGATGGCCATCTTCCATGTGTCCTCACATGGTCTTCCCTATGTGTGTATCTGTGTCCTAATCTCCTCTTCTTACAAGGACATCAGTCATATTGGATTAAGGCCCATCATAATGACTTCATTTTAATTAATTACTTCTTTAAAGACCCTATTCCTAAATATAGTCACACTTAAGGTACTAAGTATCAGGACTTCAACATATGAATTGCTGGGGGGGGACACAATTCAGCACATAAATTTTATGCAAATAGGAAATTGCATAATCTACTTCACATTTTAAGAGCAGTGTGTAAAAGATTGGGGAAGAGAAAAATTGGTGATAGGGAGACAAGTTAGGAGATCATTTCAATAATCCAGACCCCAAAACAGACATTCTTAACCATGAGTCTATAGGTAGACTTGGGTGCGCGGTGAGCCCATTTCCCAATGCCATATCTACAAATCATATGAGGATGCTTATGTACCCATAATGTGATTTAGTCTCAAAGTCATGTCACATCCAAAAAGCACAGTACAACAGCAAAAATAAAAATGTTTGAGAAAGTCCATGTATCACTTATAGTGTTCAAAGGGATTCAAACACAGAATGCATAAAGGCACTTACTGCAATACCTTTCACTCTCCTGTCCACTTTACTCCTTTCTTATTGTTATTCCAGGATCTTGTTCCTCAAAACCCCCAGAGAAAAACAATCCTCTATCAACCCCCTACAGAGCAAAGCTTTATCTCATCTTCCATTTCTGAGAACTCTATTGTGTAGATCAACTTCTGCAAAAAAGGGAGAGAAAAAATTGTTCCACTGAGACTGAGGATTCTGTTTGTGAGGCAGAAATGTGGTGGAAAAATATCTCCGAACCTTCCCACACTAATGATTTTTGATCCACACATTTTTCTTAAATAAAGAGTTTCAGTTTTCATCAGGTTCTCAGAGTGGTTGTTCAGTATATTATCATCAAAAGAAAAAGAGAGACAGCTGGGAGGAGGGTGGGAGAGAAGAGGGAATGGGGTAAAGAGAGAGACTATGATTCTCTAGGAACTGAGCAAGGCCATCTGACCATTCTCTAATAGTCAGACTGGTCCATAATTAGGCCGTTACATCTGTGGTTATCCACTTTGCCCATAATGCATCCCAAAACAACCAGCTGTGCACTGATGAGACTTCAAACAGACCTAGTGGAATGATTAGGTATCATCTCAAAGGGCAGGCTCTTATAAATAAATGTATTCTGCTTTGAACATGATGCATTAGGAAACCCTGAATAAACTGCTGTTGTAGGTCACTCAAACCAGAAATAAGTGATTTTTCATTCTAGTCAAATAAGAAGTTAATGAAAATCTGTAAACAGTGATTCTATCAGACCAGCTGTATACAGACCATAAAGACGCTCTGTGGAAACACACACACACACACACACACACACACACACAATGAAACACAGGGTATCAAAGATGAAAATAAAATATACCCTAATCCCACTTTCCTGCCCCAGTTAATTTCTTCTCAACCTTTAAGCCCCAGCTAAGGGCTCATCTCTTTGTGAATCCTCTCTCTAGGCTTGGCTAAATGTCTCATCTCTTGTTCCACCCTATCCTGTGAGCTCTATATCATTTCACTACGTCATTGTTATTAAAATTATCTGTCTTTTCTACTCAGTTGTGAGCTTCTGGAGATCAAGGACAGGGTCTTATTCTTTGTTTTCTGAGCTTGTAGCACAGTGCCTGGCACAAAGTAGGTAAATATTCACTAATAACGCTGCTTTCAAATTTTATACTATTTCTGCTATACTATGCTAATACTGGAATAAAAAGATCTAAATGATTTGCCTATCATTTAGTATCTGGGAAGTTTTACAGAGAAACTAGTTCCATACAGGAACTGGAAGTATTCTCATCTCAAATTTCTGCCTAAGAATAAAGTGGTTGAGCCCTATTTTCTTAGAAAGCAGTGGGAATTGGGTGCTTTCCCACAGGAAGTTGATGGTGCTGGTGGGGAAGTTAAGGAAAGAAGCTTCCTCCATTCTTCAGTTATCTATGGAAGCATGTTTCTCATATTACTCGACCTTTTGAACAGAACTTCCCAATCTGCTTCTAATATCCCATGAAAAGTTTCCCTCTGAAGCATTCAAGAGCCCCGCCAATGTGGGAAAAACAGGCAGTTATTGCAATAGTGGTTTTCTTAAGTATCATGTGTATTACAATATCTCAGTGAGGTTACTCATGGTTTGAACCTCCTGGATCAGCCAAGTCCAACATCTGAGATCTATTTAGTGGAGGCAAAAAAATTGAAACTGTCATTGAATCCACCTGCATCAGGATCACCTACCACATTTGCCTCTACCCCAGATCTAGCAAATGAGATTCTCTGAGGTTGGGGGTTAGAGATATCCCTTCTTAAGAAGTTCCTAAGTAATCCCATCCTCAAAACTCCGCTCTGAAATTACATCTTCAGGGAAGAAGTGTTGATGAATTGAACAAACAATTCTTCTGCACTCTAAAGATGAGAATCCAAATGCTATGGTTGAAGTTTGAAGCTCCTGTCCAAAGCATGCAAGGGGCTCCAAGGTTTGGCCCCTGTCTACTCTGCAGCCATCTGCTCCCCAACTCCCTGCTTCACATTCGATACTCCAATAACATTCAACTGCTTGTTGTTCCTTGCACACTGCCTTAATTCCCTATGTTTTTGCTCAATGTCTCCCTTCTTATTCTGAACCCTGAGCACTATGTGCGCCGTCTCCTCTATTCACACGCTCCTCTATACACACTTCCCTGCTATTGTCCGAAAAATGTCTACTCTTTCTTTTCAAGTTTCTGCTGAGGCATCTCCTCCTTGCAGGAATTTTGTCCACTCCCAGAAAAGCCTCTCTTCTCTGGGATCAGTGACAGCCTATACATATTTCCATTTTTTCCTTTACCATGTTGTTTAATAATTCTGTCTCTCATTGTTGGTCTTCTAAATTAGGATGTGAACTCCTTGAGAAATGGACCATAGCTTATTCATCTATCCATTCATAGTTTCTATCCCAGTTCTTGGCACAAAAGAGCTGTTCAACAAATTATCATTTAATGAATGAATGAATAGGTGAGCAAACAGTCAAATGCTCAGGCACAACTATAAACCTAAACAGGAACCTATGTATCTAAACTGGTGATTGGATTTGTTGATCCCAATAGGCACCAAGAGTTGAGGGCCTCTATGCATAAAGCCAGTCACCTTATCAGATTGGCAAGGAGGTTTAAGCCAGAAAGGACCAATATATGCTGACACTCCAAACCATGTAGAGAAGTTGAGAATTCCAAGGCTCATTAACTAGTCATATAAGAAAGTAACTCACAACCCTAGGGGCAGTGACTAGGGTAAGTGACTAGGCAACATGGTATCCAAAGAACATAGAGGGAAATAAAGAAGGTGGGGAGAAAGGGGTCCAAAACAAAGTCCATAAGACAATGAGTCAGTCGCTGTGATTTAAGGGTGAGTAAGCCCTCAGCTGCTTTGATGCATTCATCATGGCATCTTAAAGTGGCAGTGCTCCCCGGATGGGATCGGAAATAACCTCGCACTGAGTTCTAGGTTAAAAGAATGAAAATCATATTGAGTTTTTGACTAAAAGTTCAGTGTTTTGGTTTCTTATTGCTACTTTAACCAATTACCATAAACTTAGTGGCTTAAACATCACATTTATTATCTTGCAGTTCTGAAAAAGTCTATAAAGAAAATAATAAATAACAAGAATTATAGAGGATTATAAATGGATACCAGGCAGTAGATAGAGCAGGGGTTGACAGAGCAAGAACAGCCCATGAAAGAAATCAAAAATAAATGGTAAAACAGGTACAAATAATTCTAAGAGGATGTAGTATCGAGGAGCCAAGAGAATAGCTTCTAGATGTGGGGGGG
This sequence comes from Rhinolophus sinicus, assembly GCF_036562045.2. Lineage (NCBI taxonomy): Eukaryota > Metazoa > Chordata > Mammalia > Chiroptera > Rhinolophidae > Rhinolophus > Rhinolophus sinicus. The sequence continues at coordinate 42,607,423 of NC_133756.1, read as the reverse complement.
AATAAACAATGTCAAATGGAATAGACAGAGCAAGTGAGATGAGTAAAGTGTTGAAGCAGATAGATGATAGATGGGGAACGGTATCAAGTGGGTCTCCAGATGAAAAGCAGTCCGGACGATGGGAAAGTACATGCAAAGCCATGAACATTTCAGGCATGCTCAAAGAACAGAAAAGAGACCCATGTGGTTGGAACAGAGTAAGCAAGGGAAATAAGAGAGGGATTGAGTGGTAACAGAAGTTCTGGTAGTGTAGGACCTTTCTGGCCGTTGCGAGGACTTGGGTTTTTATTCCAAGTGAAAAATGTGAAGCTATCAGATGGGTTTCTGCAAAGAAACGACATGATCTGAATTATGTTTTAACAGGATCACTTGGGCAACTGTGTGAGAATAAAAGGCAAGGCTCAAAATATATATTGGAGACAAATTGTAACAGCAAGGCTGTAAGTAGGGAGAGCAGTTAAGCGATTATTGCAACACCTGAACCAGAGATGATAGCAGCTTGGACCAAAGTGGTAGCCATGAAGGTAAGAATAGATGTAATTATGGACATATTTGAAAGTGGCATCAACAAGATAGCCAAAAGATTAAACATACAGTGAGAAAAAAAAAAGAACGAGTCAAAGATGACCCCAAGGATGTTGACTGAAGCTACCAGAGGCTGGAGTTACCATCAGGGAGCAGCACCCCTTCTATGTGTCAATAGTAGGCTTCCTATACAAATGAAACTTCAAAGTAAGAATCTAGTCCTTTATTCTAACTGGGTTGCCAACCCTAACACTCTTCTATGTAATAACTTTGATGTAGCCAGTGTGTATGAGGTGTCCAGGGGCATGTCACAGGCTGTCACTGAAGTGCAAAGTACAAATGTGAGAACAAGAAATGAGGTTCAAAATATGTGTTGAAGACATATTGCAGAGAGCTAGAAAAGAGACTAAACTACTTTTGAAAAATCTCACTTGACTGTCTTACAACAATGCAATGCACATTACAAACTTGAAAATGCACATATGTTCCTCCCATAATTCACCAGAAAACCCAGTGATTCACTCCTCAGCAAGAAAGGTCTTGGAAAATCTTGATTAAATTGAACCCACCAGTGCCACATCATTGCTGAAAAATTCACACAGGAGGAGAAGTAAATAAGTGTATTCTTCATGAGACTATGAGCCAACTGCACATTCTTAATATCCCCTCTACATCAGGAATCACAAGCTATTATGTTGTGAAACGATACTAGCAAGTTGGTTAGGGTTGCTTCCCGAACTCTCTGGATATTATATTAACATTTAAAGGGTCAGAGCTTGGCAATAGTGCAGCACTGAGCGGAAATGATTGAGGGATGTGCTCTACCTTTGGAGCTTCTCAGTCACTCAGGAAACTCTGAATTACGGGAATAAGCTATTGCACATGCAAGTTGCATTTACTCTGAAATTTATTAATGTTGCTCCAACATCTTCTATTCAAGTGTGGCCAGAGTCTCTCCCATGGGCATATGATTTCCACCAAGTCCAGACGGAATTATGTCAACCTGAGAAGTACAATGGCTCCTTCAGGATTTGGGAGCAGAACTAACATTTCCGTGCTGAAAATCAACGTGAGCATCCAGGCATTCTTTCCCATAAAGACATATACTAGTACCTGAAGATTAGATTCCCAGATCAGCCCACAAATGTTTGTTAATTCACACTGTTCCTAAGACACTCTATAAACTGTACTCTGGGACCTACCAACATGAAAAGCTTGTTTCTGTTGATTTAAAGAGTATTTTTAGAACACTGGTTATGTGCCAGGCATCATGCTCATACTGGGGATTCAGAGCTGCAGAACACAGAAAACGCAGCCTTTGGCTTCAAGGAGTTACAAGTTCAGGAACAGACAAGAAGAACATCAGATCCACTAGAGAGCAGTCAGTGCTGTGACAGTAACATGCAGAGGACGGGAGGAGCATGGACAGAAGTGATGGAGGAGGGGGACACCTAGTGCTTACATATGAAGGAAGAGTTTTTGAGGCAGATAAAAGGGCTGTGCAAAAGTACAGATGCAAAGCACACTCAAAGCTAAAACTTGGATCGTATAAACACATCTCCCCTACAGTTGTTACTTCCTCTTTCTCACAATGCCTGTAGTCCACCAGGCTGTGTGTTCCTGGTGGGGGCTCTGCTGAGCTGGGGCAAGACTTCTAGCAAAAGACCACTGAGGAGGGTGAAGAGCCAGAGTAAGTACCACGAGGCATGGAGCAGCAGGGAAGGGCTAAGAGACGACTGCAACATCTCCAGGAAACAGGAATGAGGCACTTTGAGGGATGAGTGCCATAGATCAACTATTATGAAGAACTTATCCTATTTCTAATACTGTGCAAGTTCTGGGGAAATAAGAATCCATAAAATATGTTCCCTGGAGGTCTAATGGGGGGAACTAAGTGCAGTAACATGTTATAAAATAGTGAACATGATAGTATCTACCTCAGATGATTATTATAAGGATTACAGAACATGATAAAGTGCATAGTACTTGGCATATGGTAAGAGCTCAATAAATGTTAATGCTATTAAATGTAAGTATATACTTATGTTCAGGTATAGTGTATAGGGTGAAGGAAGAAATGATTAATTCTAATGGGGAAGGGCAGAAAAAGTTTGGAGGCTTTAACAATGAGGATGTTCATCGCAGAGATGGAAAGATGAAGGTTGGAAGACATTTGGACAGAGAGAGCAAAAATGCAGAGGAAAAACTAGCCTGGGGTGTGTTAGCCTCAAGCAGAAATTCAGGACCACTCTCTACTCCCCTCTCCCAACATCTTTCTCAAGAAAAGATGTCACTACAGGTCAGTTAAGTTCGAAAATATGTATTAGATAACTTAATAGTGGTTTCAATTACTATTATTATTGTTACTAGCACTGTGTCCCAGATAGAAGGCTGAAATCATGACAAACGTTCTTGTCAGTTAACCCTCACAGTTAGTCCATAGGTGTGATAATGAGTCTCGTTTTAAAGGTGACAGAGGTTCCTCTTGTAAGGACCATGCTCTTAATCTCTTCTCTACTACGCACCACCCACCACATTAAAGGACGCATGAGAATCAAGCACACATATTTTGAAATTACTCTTCTTAAGTTGGTGACTTCCTCAGTAGTGCTATATTTATTTCCGAATTTTTTAAGGGGGTGGCAGGAGAATGTGATAAAGAAAAGGAGAAGAGGTGTATTTCTTTCATTGCTTAGAAAAAGAAGCAAATGACAACAAAGGAAGCTGTTAGCTGGGATTTTGGAAAGAGAGGAAGGGAAGAAAGAATGTAGGGAGGAAGGGAGGGAGGAAGGAAGGAAGGAAGAAAAGAGAAAATTTATTTCAGGGAAATACCCTGGTGTTGTATACCTCCAACCCAATCTTTTATACCATCTATATTGCCGTTACTGTCTATAGAGTATAAAAGATTGGATGAAAATATTTGTAAACCACATATCTGATAAGAGGTTAATCTTCAAAATATATAAGGAACTCCTATAACTCAAAAGCACAAAAACTAATAATCCAATTTTAAAACGGGCTAAGAAATTGAATAGATATTTCTCCAAAGAAAACATACAGATGGCCAACAGGTACATGAAAAAAATTTCAATGTTACTAATCATCAGGGAAATGCAAATGAAAACCACAATGAGATATCACTTCATACCTGTTAGGATGACTATCATCAAAAAACAAAACACAAGTGAGGAAGTGGGGAAATTGGAACACTTGCACACTGCTGGCAGAAACACAAAATACTGCAGCCACTGTGGAAAACAGTATGAATGTTCTTCAAAAAAATTAAAAGTAGAACTACCATATCATCCAGAAGTCCCACTTCTGGATATTTATCCAAAAAAATAGAAATCAGACTCTCGAAGAGATATCAGCACTCCCATATTTACCACAGCTCTATCCACAATAGCCAAGATGAAGGACCAACCTAAATGTCCACTGATAGATGAATGAATAAAGAAAATGTGATACAGATGAGGTCGGACAACTAAGTTCGCAAATTTGTTGCAGCAATATTGCTAACCTTTTTTTGATATCAGAGGAATTATTCATTATGAATTTGTACCAACTGGACTAACAGTTAACTAAGTTTACTATTTGTAAGTGCTGAAAAGGCTGCGTGAAAAAGTTAGACGACCTGAGCTTTTCACCAAGAATTCATGGCTCTTGCATCACGACAATACACCAGTTCACATGGCACTGTCTGTGAGGGAGTTTTTAGCCAGTAAACAAATAACTGTATTGGAACATCCTCCCTACTCACCTGATCTGGCCCCCAATTACTTCTTTCTTTACCCAAAGACAAAGGAAATATTGAAAGGAAGACATTTTGGTGACATTCGGGACATCAAGGGTAATACAACAACAGCTCTGATGGCCATTCCAGAAAAAGAGTTCCAAAATTGCTTTGAAGGATGGAGTAGGCACTGGCATCAGTGCATAGCTTCCCAAGGGAGTACTTTAAAGGTAGTGATATTCAGCAATGAGGTGTAGCACTTTTTTCAGGATGAGTTCACAAACTTAATTGTCCAACCTCGTACAAACAGTGGAATATTATTCGGCCTCAAGAAAGATGGAACTTCTGCAATATGAGACTACATGGATGAACATTGAGGACATTATCCTAAGTGAAATAAGCCAGTCATGAAAAGACAATTACATGAGTCCATTTATGAAAGATATGAAATTCACAGAATCAGAGGGTAGAATGGTGGTTGCCAGGGGCAGGGGAAGGGGGAAATGGAGAGTTACTAATCAAAGTGCATAAAGTTTAGGTCAAGAAAGATGAATGAGCTCTAGAGACCTACTATATAATGTTGTACCTATAGTCAATGATAACGTACTGTACACTAAAAATTTGTTTAGACAGTAGATCTCATGTTAAGTGTTCTTAATAAAATTTTAAAAAGGAAAATAACAAAAAAACTTCCTGAGCCCAGTGAGTTCTTTCAAGCCTCTGAAAAATCAGTTACCTCTCTACTATTTATACTTTTCTAGTATAAATAATATTAAAAACCTTTTATAGAATACAAGAGAAGATTTATCAACTCACTTTATGAAGCTAGTACATTCTTGAGGGAGAAAAATCCTAACAAATATAGCATAAAACATTACAGCAGTAGAAGAAGATTCTAAAAATATTAACCACTCAATTTCTTTAGTATATTTAAAGAATAATAAACCATAAAATGTGCAAGATCTATTTCCAAGAACAAAGAATGGCTCAGAAAAAAACTCTATGGATATTATATATATTATATAATTTATCATCTTAAATATCCTAAATCTTTTGCCTATTTGATTGATTGTGGATCTGTTAATTTCTGATTAAATTACAATCCATATTTGTGTTTTATATTGTGAAGTTATTAGTGCATAAATGTTTATAATTGTCATCTTCTTTTTGGTGGCTTATATCTTTTATCGGTATCTCATATATTATATTAGCATCTTTGTATCATTCATGATTTCACCTTTATTCTATTTTGTCCTTCATTAATAGAAGCTATATAAGCATTTAATCAAATTTGACATCCATGCTACATTTTTATATAATTTTAGAAAGCTAGAACAAAGAATATCCACTTAAAGAAATTAACCTACCTAATAGAAAATAAATACATTTCTATCTTAATATCAGAAGTAAGAAAAAGATGTTTACTGTTACCATTACTTTTCAATTCTGGAAATACTAACCAGTCATGAAAAAACAGACAAAAGATATAAATACTGGAAAAATACATATAAAATCAAAATTACTGGCAAATAATGTGACATTGGCAAATCAAATCCAGTTGTACATTTGAAGAAATGACTACATAATGACCAACCATCCTTTAATTCTCAAACTAGAAGAAAATAAATGTAACCATTTAGCTTTTTTTGAAGGGAAAAGGTCTTTAAAGGCAAATGAAAAGTATTTTTTTTAATTAGAAAGCTGTCACTTAAAATCAGTGTAAAACTTCTATACAATCAAAAACTTAATTAATACTGGGGGAAAAAATGTGAGAAAACAACGCCACACAAAGTGTTAGTATTCCTAAGATACAAAAAGGTCTTCTAAAAATTAAATCAAAAAATACAAGCATACCATCAGAAAAATAAAGGATTTTCATGGATAGGAAGATTCATCACTGCTAAGATGTCACTTCTTCCCAACTTGATCTATAGATTCAATGCAATCCCAATTAAAATCTCAGAAAGTTGCTTTGTGGATATCAACAAATTGATTCTAATGTTTATATGGAGAGGCAAAAGACCCAGAATAGCCAAGATAATATTAGAGAAGAACAAAGTTGGACGAAAGAATGAGGTTGCCTGACTTCAAGACTTACTATGAAGCTATAGTAATCAAGACAGTATGGTATTGGTGAAAGAATAAACACAAAAATCGATAGAACAGAATAGAGAGCTAAGCCATAGACCCCCACAAATATAGTCAACAGATTTTTACTAGCAGCAAAGGCAACACACTTGGGCAAAGATAGTCTTTTCAACAAATCATGCTGGAATAACTGGATATTCACAGGCAAAAAAAAATGAATTTATAAACAGACCTTACATCCTTCACAAAAATTAACTCAAAATGGATCATGGACCTAAATGTAAAATGAAAATTGTAAAGCTTCTAGAAGACAACATAGGAGTAAACTTAGATGACCTTAGATATTGTGACAATGTTTTAGATATAATACCAAAAACATGATCCATGAAAGAAGTGATTGATAAAATTCAAAACACCTGCTCTACAAAAGATAATGTCAAGATAATTAGAAGACAAGCCACAGATTGGGAGAAATATTTGCAAAAGACACATTTGATAAAGTACCGTTATTCAAAATATTTAAAGATCTCTTAAAACTCAACAATAAGAAAATAAACAAAAGAATTAAAAATGAGCCAAAGTCCTAACAAATATCTCATCAAAGTAGATATATAAATGGCAAATAAGCATATGAAAGATGCTCCACATCATATATTATCAGGAACATGCAAATTCAAATCATAATGAGAGACAACTACACACTGATGAGAATGGCCAAAATCCAGAACAATAACACCAAATGCTGGTGAAGATATGGAGTAACAGGAACTTTCATAAAATGTGGCAGTTCCTTACAAAACTGAACATACTCTTCCCATACAATCCAGTCCTCAAACTTCTTGGTATTTACCCAAAGGAGTTTAAAACTTATATCCACACAAAAAAACCTGCACAAATTCATAATTGCCAAACTGGGAAGCAACCAAATGTCCTTCAGTAGGTGAATGGATAAACTATGATGTATAGCCAATGGAATATTATTTGGCACTAAAAAGAAATGATCTATGAAGCCATGAAAAGACATGCAGAAACCTTAAATACATATTACTAAATAAAAGAAGTCAATCTGAAAAGGCTACATACTTGTTAATTCCAATTATATGCTATTCTGAAAAAGGCAAATCTACGGAGACAGTAAAATGATCAGTGGTTGCCAGGGGTCAGGAAAGGATCAACAGGAAGAGCACAGAGGATTTTAAGGGCAGTGAAAATACGCTGTATGGTATTTAATGATGGATATATGTCATTATACATTTGTTCAAACCTATAGAATACTATACACCACCAAGAGTGAACCCTTAGTTAAACTGTGGACTTTAGATAAGTATGTTGTGTCAACGTAGGTTCATCAGTTATAACAAAGGTACCACTCTGGTGAGTGATGTTGATAATGGGGGAAGCTAGTCCCGTATGGAGGCAGGAGATATATGGGAAATCTCTATAGCTTCTATCCAATTTTTCTGTGAACCTAAAATGACTCTAAAGAAATAAAGTCTTTTAAAAAAAATTTTAAATGAGGATAGACAAAAGCAATTCAAAAAAAGAGAAAATGCAATTCAAAAGATCAATAAACAAATTTTAATCTCACTAATAGTTTTTTAAATGCAAAGACAAATAACATGCCTCTTTTGCCTCCCAGAGATTTTAAAAGGGAAAATGAGCACTCCCATACATTCCTAGTGAGAGTGTCTATTAATGAAATAGGTGGCAAGACAAGTAAGCAAGTCATATCAAACACCTTAAAAAGGCACACAATTTTTGACCAAGTGATTCTATTTCTAGTAATTTATCCTAAGTAAATAACTATGCATATGCAAAAAATGCATACATAAGGATGTTTGTAATAGCAAAACATATACATACACAATAAAAAATTAAGTAAATCATAGTGCACCCATACAGCAAAATACTATGCAGTTCTTTTGTTGTCTTGTTTTTTATTGTTTTCAGTTTTATATACCACATATCAGTGAAATCATATGATTCTCGACTTTTTCTCTTTGACTTGTTTCGCTCAGCATAACAATCACAAGATCCATCAATGTTGTCACAAGTAGTACTACCTCATCTTTTCTTGTGGCAGGTTCCATTGTGTATATATACCACATTTTCTTTATCCAATCATCTGTTGAAGGACATTTTGGTTGTATCCATATCTTGGTCACCATAAATAAAGCTGCAATGAACATTGGAGCACATATGCCTTTACAGATAAATGTTTTCAGATTTTTTGGGTAGATACCCAAGAGAAGGATTGCTGGGTCATATGGTAATTCTATTCTTAATTTTTTGAGGAACCTCCACACTTCCTTCCATAGCAGCTACACCAATCTGCATTCCCACCAACAGTGTATGATGGTTCCTTTTTCTCCAACAGCCTCTCCAACCTTGTTACTATTTGTCTTGTTGATGATAGCCGTTCTAACTGGTGTGAGGTGATATTGTGGTTTTTATTTGCATTTCTCTGATGATTAGTAATGTTGAGCATTTTTTCATGTCTATTTGCCATTTGTATGTCTTCTTTGGTCCTCAGCCAAATTGTTTGGATTGTTTGGATTGTTTTTTTGTTGTTGTTGAGATGTATGAGTTCCTTATATATTTTGGATATTAGCCTCCTTATCGAAGGCATTGTTTGCAAAAATCTACTCTTTATTTTTGGTTGTATATTTTGTTGATGGTTTCTTTTGCTGTGCAGAAGCTTTTTAGTTTGATATAGTCCCATTCATTTATTTTAGCTTTTACTTCCCTCTCCTACAGGGTCAAATTCATAAAATGCTCTTTGAACCCACGTCCATAAGTTTAGTCCCTATGCTTTCTTCTATGCGTTTTATTGTTTCAGGTCTTATATTTAGGTCTTTGATCCATTTTGAGTTCATTTTGGTACACAGTGACAGCAGTCTAATGTCATTCTTTTGCATGTGGCTTTCCAATTCTCCCAGCACCATTTATTGAAGAGGCTGTCTTTTCTCCATTGGATGCTTTTGGCTCCTTTGTCAAAAATCATCTGTCCATATTTATGTGGGTTTATTTCTGAGTTCTCAATTCTATTCCATTGGTCTGTGTGTCTGTTTTTCTGCCAGTACCATATTGTTTTGATTATTATTGCCCTATAGTACAAGGAGTGTGATACCTTCAGCATTTTTCTTTTTTCTGAGGATTGCTTTGGCTATTCGAGGTCTTTTGTGATTCCATACAAATCTGATGATTTTTTTTTTGTTCTATTTCTTTAAAAAATGCCATTGGGATTTTAATGGGGATTGCATTAAATCTGTATATTGCTTTGGGTAATACGGCCATTTTAATTATGCTGACTCTTCCAATCCATGAACACAGAATATCTTTCCAGTTATTTGTGTCTTCTTCTATTTCTTTTACAAATGTCTTCTAGTTTTCAGTACATGAGTCTTTCACATCTTTAGTTAAGTTTATTCCTAGGTATTTTATTATTTTTGTTGCAATAAAAAAGAATTGTTTTGTTTCCTGAGATTTCATTATTAGTATATTGATTTCGTAGCCAGCAACTTTACTGCATTTGTTTATTGTTTATAATAGCTTTTTGGTGTAGTGTTTAGGGATTTCTATATGTAGCATCATGTCATCTGTAAAAAGTAACAATTTCACTTCTTCATTCCCAATTTTGATGCCTTTTATTTCTTTCTCTTGTCTGATTGCTCTGGCTAGGACTTCCAATACTACATTGAAAAGCAGAGGTGATAGGGGACAACCTGTTATGTTCCTGAACATAGAGTAAAAGAGCTTCAGTTTTTCACCATTAATTATGATAGTAGCTGAGGGTTTGTCATATACAGTCTTTATTATGTTGAGGTATTTTCCTTCTATACCCATTTTATTAAGAGTTTTTATCATAAATGGATGTTGTATCTTGTCAAACGCTTTTTCTGCATTTATTGATATAATCATATGATTTTTGTCCTTTATTTTGTTTATGTGATATATCACATTGATGGATTTGCATATGTTGAACCACTCTTGTGCCCCTGGGATGAACCCCACTTGGTTGTGATGTATACTCTTTTTAATGCATTGTTGCATTTGATTTGCTAGAATGTTGTTTAGGATTTTTGCATCTGCATACATCAGAGATGGTCTGTAATTTTCTTTTTTTGTGTTGTCCTTACCAGGTTTCGGTATCAGGGTAATATTGGCCTCACAAAATGAGTTAGGGAGTATTGCCTCTTCTTCAATTTTTTTGGAAGAGTTTGAGAAGGACAGGTGTTAAATCCTCTTTGAATGTTTGGTAGAATTCACTAGTGAAGCCATCTGATCCTAGACTTTGGTTTTGGGAAGATTTTGGATGACTGATTCAATTTCCTTACTGGTGATCAGTCTATTTAGATTTCTCAATTCTTCGTGATTCAGCCTATACGTTTCTAGGCTATATGTTTCTAAGAACACATCCATTTCTGCTAAGTTATTGAATTTGGTGGCATATAATCTTTCATTAGTATTCTTGGATGATCCTTTGTATTTCTGTGGCATCCGTGGTAACTTCCCCTCTTCATTTCTGATTTTGTTTATTTGTGTCTTTTCTCTTTTTATCTTAGTGAGTCTAGCCAAGGGTTTGTCAATTTTGTTAATCTTTTCAAAGAACAAGCTCTTTTTGCATTAATTTTTTTCTATTGTCTTTTTGTTCTCTATTTAATTTAGTTTTCCTCTGATTTTTATTATTTCCTTCCTTCTGCTGACTTTGGGTTTCATTTGTTCTTTTTTTAGTTCTTTAAGGTTATTTGTGAAGTTATTTGTCTGCAATTTTTCTTCTTTCTTGAGATAGACCTGTAACTATATAAAACTTAAAACTGCCTTTGCTGCATCCCAAAAATTTTGGTAAAATGTGTTTTCATCTAATCTGTTTCTATGTATCTTTTGATCGCTCCTCTTATTTTCTTTGTCCCAGTTTTTTCTTTAAAGGTATGTTGTTTAATCTCCACATATTTGTGGGTTTTCCTTCTTTCTTTTTGCAGTTGATACCCAATTTCAAAGCCTTGTGATCAGAGAATATGCTTGGGATGATTTCAATCTTCTTAAGTTTGCTGAGGCTAGTTTTATGTCCCAATATATAATCTATCCTTGAGAATGTTCTATGTACACTAGAAAAGAATGTATAGTCTGATATCTATGATGAAATGCTCTATAAATTTCATCTAATGTGCCATTAAAGGCTGCTATTTCATTACTTATTTCCTGTTTGGATGATCTATCCATAAATGTCAATGATGTATTTCGGTCCCCTACTCTAATTGCGTTTTGGTCTATTTCTCCCTTTAGTTCTGTTAGTAGTTGCTTAGTATATTTCAGTGCTCCCTGATTGGGGGCATAAATATTGATGACTCTTATGTCTTTTTGTTGTCTAGTCCCCTTTATCATTATGAAATGTCCATCTTTGTCTCTTGTTACCTTTTTTGTCCTGAAGTCTGTTTCACCTGATATCAGTATGACTACACCTGATTTTCTCTGAATACCATTTGCTTGGAGTGTCAGTTTCCACCCTTTCACTTAGAGTCTATATTTGTCCTTATAGCTGAGATGTGTCTCTTGGAGACAGCAATCCTTAAAATTAATGCACTAGAAGAAAATTTAATTATTGAAAGAGTTACACTAATGTACACTGAAGATACATAAATAAATGGGGAAATGCCCATTAATAGATTAACAGTGTTAGTATTATGGGGATTTTTATTGTCTTTTTTGTGTGTATCTATGAGTCCTAAATTTTCTATAATAAATATGTGCTGCTTTTGAATGAAACTATATTCATTTTAGACCCCCCTCACAAAAACCTATTGAAAATAATAAATTTCCTATCCCACGTTAGGCACTTTGAATAGACTGTCTCTGATCCTCACTATAGAGTAACAAAGTAGCTATTATACCTTCATTTTCAATGAGGAAAATGGAATACAAAGCAGTAGTGATTTTCCCAAAGTCACTCAAATTCTGTGATGGTTAATTTTATGTGTCAAGTTGATGGGGCCACAGGGTGCCCTGATTAAATATTATTTCTGGGTGTATCTCTAAGAATGTTTCCCCATGAGATTAGCATTTGATTGGGTAGACTCAGAAAGTAAATTCCCCTTCCCAATGTGGGTGGACATCATCCAATCCATTGAAGATCTTCATAGAGCAAAAGGTAAAAGAAAGAAAAGTTTGCCTGCTTCCTGTCTGCCTGCTTAAGCTAGAACATCTGTCTTCTCCTACCCTTGGACTGAGATGTACACCATTGATTCCCCTGGTTCTCAGGCTTTTGGACCCAGACTGGAATTATACCACCAGCTTTACTGGGTCTCCAGCTTGCAGATGGCAGATCATGAGTTGACTCTTCATAATAAATCTCAATGGATTGATGGATGGATGATAGATAGATGATAAATAGATATTGGTTCTGTTATTCTGGAGAACATTGACTAATAGAAATGCTCAGGAACAAAGCCATGTTTTAGCCTAGAACTGGTTGAACTCAGTTATTACTCTTTTTACTATGTCCAGTTGCCTTTAAGATTACTGCATCCTTGACCACCCATCAAAACTTATCTACAGCACTGAGAGCAATGGCTCCTAACCACCACTGTTGTCCACAGTTTAAAAGTTGCTAAAGCAAAGCAAGAAACCAATAATTTTTTTAGAAATATTTATGTTAAAAATAGGCTTCTATCAAAGGATCTAGGTGTAATCACTATAAACTGCAAAGAGGTCAGGTGGGCTTACTTCCTCTGGAAACTTCATTAATACAAACAACCATTATGATGTAGAGAAAATCCATCAAAATCCCAAAACATTGATGTTTGACACACTTGAATAGACAATCAAACAACTTGCTTCAATTTTTCAAAAATGCTGATGTAAGCATTCTACCTACTACTTCACAGTCTCAGTTCTTACCTACACATAGAAGGATGGAGGTATCACAACTCATAAAGTTGCCATTTTTAAAAGTTCCCTCATGCATAATACCAGTGGTCTGCCCTGGAAGTCTGGCTGACAGTGGTACCCGTCATACTCTTTAGGTCATCCTTCACATTACCACCTTCAGAAGCTTTGGATTTATCCCAAATTATCTACTTCCCTCAATAATTTCATTAGGGCTTCTTAACTACATTCATACATTTAATTTTGAAATATTAAGTTCCATAATTGATCACCCTCTGAGAGGACAGAATTTCTATATTTTATGTTATCTATTACTTTAAACTTCAACTTCAGCTTTAGTCTTTCTGAAATCTTCAACCAAAAGAACTTTTCATACAAGATATGAAAACTCTTGTATGTTTTCTATGGTACAAGAGTTTGTGTCTATGTTAACTCTTAAATTGCTTAGAGAAAATGGCATACAGATGCACCACCTTTATCAGAAAGCCTAAGAAATTGTTACAGGAAAGTTTATAGATGGGAAAAGAGGAGCACAAAAATAAGTATCCCTGGATGCATTTTCTAAAAATCTTTTAAGTTGTTCCAAATCTTTATCAAAACCTTTCTCAAAAATATTTACCAAGTCTCACTGCAAGACACTCTACACTTGAGATGAAGATATTTTCTCTCGTCCTAACCTGATGCAAAGAGAGGAACAGAGGAATTAGATAAAAATATCTGTAAACTATACTGTGTTCCTGTATTATATTTATGTTTTAAGACTAGTTATGCCCTGTTTACTTGATTTTACTTAGACCTCAGAAAGCTCTACATAGTAAGGAGTATAATTGTGTCTCATTTGTTGTGGATTAGATATGTTATAAAATTTGTGGTCATCTGATACTGGAATCTAGGTCCATCAACAGTAGTGTAACCTACTCTCAATTGTAAAATTAGAATATTTCATTTTTTCAATTTTTATCTCCATTTTACCGTGACAGCAATCTGTATCAGCGATATCACCTGTGATAGTTCTACTATTCTCTCTAGCCTACCCTCAGCTCATAGATAGAAGAGATTCTACACTAAAACAAAGTTATCTCACCCCTGCAAAAATGCTCATTTAAAAAAAAAAAAAGTTAAAAATATTTTCCAAACATTGTAAAAGACATCAGCAGCTACTCTGTTTTATAATAATACAAGATAATATCTTGTGGAAAAACTTGGGTGAGAGTGTGAGAAGCATCTAGAGTAATTTTTCTTTCTGAAGTAAACATCTGTATTGATGGGAAATTAAGAAATACACACATATCTCTAGTCAGAATTCAAATACAATTCCCAAGTGAAGTGTTCAAATTCCACTGGTTTTTATGGGGGAAAAAAAAAACAAGAGAGATCTCTTAACCTTTACAAAATTTTGTATAACAGCAGCCAAATTCAACAACACAAGGCTATGTCTTACATCTGTGTGTTTTGGGAAACAATTAGAAAAATTAAAACTGATTCCTTTTTCAGGTTTTTTTAATAACTTGAGTGTCTTCAACAACCCCTCCATCAAGCCTAGAGTCCTTCTGTGCCACCAGTGCCTGCCATGGTGTTAGTCTATGATGACAGTTTGTTTGCTAGTCTAATCATGGATTTTTTCCATTGTACAGAACACTTAGTCATGAATGTGTGTTTATATGTTCTGTTACAGAAACATTCCTGTCCACCACAAGCAGCAGGGCTGTCACTCATGTGACACTACCTTGAAAAATGCATCTTCCTCCCTCCCATTCCCATTCTCCCTTCAAGGATAACTCACAGTGGAAAGATTACTTCACTGGTCTTATAAAATGCACTAGGCCAATTCCACTTCCTAAAGGAACCACACCCTTGTCATCAGAAAAAAAAATAGTGGAGAAACACAAAAGTTAAGTAATGATATATGCAAGCCCATCCTGTGTCCTTTTGAATGTCAGCCGCCTCAGGGCAGGAAACATTTCTTCCTGGTGTTCTTTATGGTACCAAGTATCACTTTATAGACAAGTGAATATACAAAAGAAATTAATGATGAAACCCAAAAGGTTTTTCTGACTCTTTCCTTTCCTTTGTTTATTGTCAGTGTCTTCTTGTAAAACCACATTTTTAAAAAGAAAGGGATAAAGGAGCAAGGATGAATGAAGGAGAAAGTATGAAGAAAGCAAAGTAGCAGTTTATATACTCATCTCCATGCCTCAGAGACAGCACACAAGAACTATTATGCCCATTTTACAAATGAAGAATTTGAGGTTTGGAAGGGAATAAGTAACTTGTCCATGGCACACAACGAATAATTTACAGAGCCAGGTTTCAAACTCACTGATGAGTATCTATAATTCAGTGCTTACATACTGCCGGGTAAATGCAGAGCTTTTGACAATCAATTGAGCTAATATCCTGAATGAAAAAGCAACACTACTATGATCTTGAAATCTGATAAAGTTGGTGTAGTCAAAAACTCATCTTGACCAGGAAGCAATTTCAAGAAATCATCCATTAAATTTCTAGTTTTAAGTAACATAACTTTTTGACAACAAATTGCTCGTTTTACATAACATAACTTCTCTGTAATAAAATAACTACAAATGTTTATAGGATGAGGCAACTTGTTTTATGAGATTATTACCTACAAACTAGTAAAGAGTTGGGTGACTATTGCTTTTCTATTGCTGAGTAGCAAATTACCACAAATATAGCAGCTTTAAAAACAATACTACATATCAGCGCACAGTTGTGTAGATCAGAAGTCCAGCATGGCACAGAATTGTTCTCCACTCCCAATATTACAAGTCTGAAATCAAGACGTCAGCCACCATGTATGAAACTTTGGGCAAAAACCCACTTCCAAGCTCATTTTGGGTTTGGGTCGAATTGAATTGTTTGAAGTGGTAGGACTGAAGTCCCCATTTACTTGGTACCTCCCGCCAACCAGAGAAGAGATTCTGCATTTATTTAAATGGATTATGTGACTAGATCAGGCTCTCCTGAATAATCTCCCTTTCTAAAGTCAACTGTGTTGTAAAACATAATCTAATTATAGGAGTAAAATCCATCTAACTCCCAGTTTAGGGAATTTGGCAGAACATGTGTCCCAGAGAAGGGGTTAGAAAATCTTGGGGTCCTCCTAGAATTCTGGTAGGAAATGACATCAGTTGAAAACAGTGTACAATAGTAGTCCCCCCTTATCCATGGGGGATACCTTCAAAGATCCCCAGTGCGTGCCTAAAACCATGGATTGTACCAAACCCTATATATACCTATGATAAAGTAGAATTTATAAATTAGGCACAGTAAAATATTAACAAGTGATAATAAAATGGAACAATTATAACAAAAGATGTGAATGGGATCTCTCTCTCTCTCTCTCTCTCTCTCTCTCTCTCAAAATATCTTATTGTACTGTGATGATGTGAGATAATACAATGCTACATGATGAGATGAAGTGAAGTAGCTGCTGGACAAAAGGATGATTACTGTTCCAGGCAGGATGGAGTAAGACAGCTCAAGATTTCATCACACTACTTAAAACTTTGCACAATTTAAAATTTATGAATTGTTTATTTCTGGAATTTTCCACTTACTTTTTTTTTGACCACTGTTGAATGTGGGTAACTGAAACCACAGAAAACAAAACCACAAATTAAGGGGGGACTATCATATATGATATGTTGAACAAAAGAAGTCAAACACAAAAGAGTACATGCTACCTGATTCCACTTATATGAAATTCAAAATAGGTAAAACTAATCAGTGCTGCCAGAAATCAAGATAATGGTGACCTTTTGGGTCAAGGAGGGATAGAAATAAGAGCATACTGCAAAAAGGATTTATTCACTCAATAAGTACAGATTGAACCTACCAGATGCTAAGTAAAATGGATTGCATCACAGTCAAGGCAAGGTTTCTATCCTCATGGAGCTTAAAAATCTATCGGGAACGTAGAGACTATTAAATAAATATCTACCAAAAATGGTGATAAGCATTATACTTGAGAAAGTAGGAGGGACTCTGAGAGCATATAGCAAGGGGGACATAAACTAGTTTAGAAGGCCAAAAATTGATATTCAAACTAAGACTTAAAATAATTTAGGCCAGCAAAGAAAGGATAATAGTTGACTTAGTGACATTGGTTGAGTGTGGACTGATCCTTACTTACCTGTAAAACATGACCAAATAAAGCTATGTCATCTCTGTCTCCATCATGGTGAGAATGGTCTATGGAATAATGGAGACATTAGTCTTACTCTAAACTACACAGGCCAAACAACTCCTTTAATTTTATAACATTATCAGTTATGGACATTCTTCCACAGAATGAATATTGACGAGCTAGAGAGTGACCTGAAGGTAACCACTACAATGACATAGGAGCTTGAATCCATGTAAAAGGAGTAGAGCAGAATGACATAGTGGTTTCACGCTCAGGCTGTGGAATCAGACTGCCTGGGTTAGAATCCTAACTCTGTCACTTGCTGTGTGTCCTTAGTCATTTACCTTCTTTAAGCCGCAGTTTCCTCATCTCTAGAATAGACACTGTACTGTACTGTTAATAAGTCATTAAAGGGTACCTTCTTTAAGTTAAAAAAAAAAAAAAAAACCAGAGTGGACTATATAAATGTTTTCAGGTGGAAAGTGCATTTAGACTCATTATGTATAGGTATCGTGCTGATCGATATTGAATGCTTATGAGGGACAACTCATCTCCTTTCACTCTCTCAGACTCACCAGCCATATCTATATGTCATTGTCCAAACACACCAAGCTCTCTTAAATGCCTGTACATTTGCCAATCTTGTTCCTTTCTTCTGGCATGTCCCACCCGTGCTTGGAGAGCTTCCACTCATCCTCCAAATCTCCACTTACTCATTGACTCATCGGGGAAGATTTTCCTGACTGCACAAGAAAGACCGGGTGATCACTTGTCCACGCTGTCATAGCATTGTGAACATCTCTAAAGTAACATGAATCATGTTATATCAAAACTTCTTATTCATATATTCACCTCCTCATTAATTTGAGTCTCCTGAGGGACAAGACCATAAACAGTACTTGTCACATAGCAGACAGCAAAAATGTTCCTGAACGAATTGAAGGAATGAATACTCATACTTTAAGAGGCAATGAATTCCTGACACCAGAAATATTTAAACAAAGACAACTGTTTAGCAGAGATGTACAGAAAGGATTGAAGCATTTGATACTGAATTAGCTGATCACCAAATGAGACCCTCCAAACCTGAGATTCCTTGGAGGTAGGTGAAGAAAACTAGGAATTGCAAAGTCACAGAGAAGGGGAAGTTGTATATTTGGAGAATAGAGTCTCTCTCAGTTTGCCCGGACAAGAGAGGACAGGAGGGAGATAGTCAGGATTCCAGCAAGAAGGAGATGACACACCCAAAAGAGTAAAGGAAATTATTTAATAAAGGTACTATTTAACAGGAGTGGGCAAGGTAAAGTGCCCATCATAAAATGATAAAGCCTACAGAGCCTAGTCGTAGCAGGCAGCCATTTCTACCCGTGGTTCCAAAGTAGCAAAGGGAAGGAAGGTATTTAGCAAAACCCTGTGAAAGTGGATGAATTGATATGAGCTATGGCTTAGGTAGAAGAATGGGTTTAGTTACCGCCCAAATCAGGGATCTACAGGAGGAGAAAGGGGAGGAATAAATGCCCGGGCATCCCATCTCCCTCCGCTGTCACCCTCCAGTAGCCTGCCAGTGCCTGCCAATGGTCAAACCGGCCGAAAAGTCAGAAATCAAGGGAGGGGGGAAGTAGCCTTCTGAACCCCAGAGCAGGGCAGACAATGAGTGGCAGATTAATGACGTGAACATCATCTGAGAGCCCGCAAGGGCCACCACAGAGTTTGGGGCATGAGGATGACATGATCCAGACTTTGCCTGAGGATGATTGATTTCGTGGTTATAATCAGAATGAACTCTGAATAGTGAGAGGGAGATGGAAACAATGAAACAAACTAGGAAATCACTGAAATGGTTGCAAAAGGGGAGGAGCCTCAGCCAGGGAACACTCTCGTTATTCACGTCGGCTACTTGAAAGGCTCCTGATTCTCTAACAGATTATGCACTCCCTCAGCTGTTTACCCTACCAAGTCACAAAGACGGAGAAGAAAGGTCTCCAAACAGAAAATATGTCTGTTGTGGACCTTTGAGTCTCCTTCTGATGTTCACTTTTTCTCTTTTCCTTTGAGTCTAAAATTACACTGAGCAAGGCCAGAGGAAAGTAGCTGCAGGAACTGCAGGTCACACTTAGAGCCCAGGATAGTAATTGGATTTTTTACAATAAAAAGCAAAAAAAAAAAAAAGAGGAAGAAGAGGTCTACAGGAAGAAGCCCTACTTGTAAGTAACCACTTCCTCAAGACTGTGACATCTTAATGCCTCTCTGGCTGCCTCACACAGTGACCAAATCCATCCTTCCTTCCAAACAGTCTTCCTTGAGCCCCATCTCAAAGGGACTCATTGTCAGCTGTTACGTTAAAAAACATCCCAGCAACTAGATCAGCACAGAGATGACTAGAAGAAGCTTAATATTTGCTCTTTGAAGCTTCCTCTTTCTGCAGCAGCAGAGTCAAGCTCCTTCTCCCATTCCCACTGCACCTACCAGTATCTCCATGGTGGTGTGCATCTGACCAGCTCACTGCTCTGCCCTGGTGGGTGCAGCCAGAGTAGACGTCTGATGTTTCCTTTACTAGATAGATAGGAAATAGCTCCAGCTGTATTTCTTGTTTTCTGTTCAGATTGTCTTTTTTAAAAAATCAGTAGTTTTATCAAAGTTTTCTGAAATAAAAAGAGCAGCTACTGTTTGAGTCCTTAGCCGCTTTCTGTTACTCTGTGCAACAGGGCCGTCCTTGATGGGGATTTATTTCTTCTTTTCTCCATTCTCATTAGAAGCTCGGCACCACTAAGAGTATTATTTACAATATGGTATCGCTGAGTACATGGAGAGCCTGTAAAGATTTGTTTTCCTCTCATTTGTTTTCCAGTTTTGTTTTGTTTTGTTTCAAGGTATAAAAGGAAAGAACATCTGAAAAAGGAAAAAGACTAAGTTATCACACACTTAGAAACTCTTCCCATGCTTGCAGCATGACCAGATATCATCAGCAACATGAATCATCAAATCCTGATAAATAGTTCCTGTTTTCAGACGGAAGGGTAAAGATGATAAAACCAGCAACACCACCTGTGTGAGTTGTTTCCCATCACATGCTCACACACTCATTCTCTCCAACCTATTCTAAGGATTTTTCGTGATTCGAAGCCACAAATTGGAGATGTTCCAACAAATGACGTGTTCATGAGAATCTCCCCCACTTCCCCCACTCCGCCAGTATGTCCATTCCCAAGGACAGCAGGAACAGCAGTTGGTCAATCCACAGGCTTTTGCTTAGACTCAGGGCTGTGCTGGAGACAGTCAGATGCCCCTCAATGGAAAATAGCAAGGTCAATTGAAGGCCAAAGTGGCAAGAAACCACTTGAAACAGTAACAAACATTATGCAGACTTAATAATTCATTCTCTTGATGAAGCCAGCATATAATTATTTGTCTTGTTACAAATTTGTTTTGTTTTCTAACATCTTTTTAAAAACCAATTTTGATGACAGAGAATACTTTGTTTAATCCAGATATTTGCACCCAGATCTGCGTTCTACTCGTATACTGAGAACTGCAATTACTCCAATCATTGTCTCGAGGGAATCTAAATCTCTTTCATTTAACTATGCTGTTTTCTTGTCTTTCAAATAGATACACTACAGCTGTCTTCCGTGTGGTGCCCAGTGTAAAAACTGGGGATGTGTGGCTCAAAAAGGACAGAGAGATGGAAGTATCCTCCACGTGAGAATACTGCCAGAGGCAGGAGAGTGGAGGGGAGGGTTGCATGGATCTGTACTGCTACAACCATCATTCAGGTAACAGCTCATTCTCCGATCTTCTGAGATGTTGGCTTAACTTTCAAAAAGCACACCACTTTCCCAAGCCTCATGGATCAGCTCCTACTTTTATATCTTATTTTCTTTAGCAAAAAGAAAAGCAATCAGTAGGAAAGCGCTACGATTCAGGGAAAGTAAGTAAACAGCTTTTGTTCCCCTTCAATGGAACATAAGTTCTTCAAGGGCAGAAGCATAATGTAAGTGGCTCATTGTATACTATTAATGTACTAAAATAAGCCAATCAGAGGACTGCTGATCTTCTTTTCAAATCAGACCCTGGCTGAGCTGAGGCGTAGGAGAATATGAGGGGTCTGGACTTTTTTGGTTCTTCAATAAAACATTGTTTTGTTTTGTTTTCTGAGAAACATCATTTTCCTGGCTGTGATATGAAATGCTTCATTTCACCAGCCTGCATTAAGCAGTTCTGCTTATGACCATAAAAGGTGTCTGGCTTTTGTCATTAGAATGAGTTGTTCAAGTGCACGGTACTCAAAGACAATGTGCTCAAACCATTATAAGCAAGATTCTTTCATTCTTCATCCAAGTAAACATGTCTTAAATAATGTCTATGTGTCTGGCATTGGCCAGAGAGTTCTCTTAGAGTCATTTTCCAAGTAGTGGTCCGTAGTGATCTCCTCCTCTTACCCTACCAATTAATAATGGCATGTGCTTGAGGAGCAGCTGACAAGCGTCTCACCAACATAACCTGTACATCTGGAACAGGAAAGACTAACTGGCACTAGGCATGTGGGAGAAGCCATGTAGTACAGCAGATGTGCATACTGACTCTGAAGTTTGCCTGGGTTCAGTTTCCACATCTGAACTTGCTAGGTCAACTAGGATAAACAATTTAACCTCAGAATAATGAATACAAAAGACTTACATAAGGACGCAGCCAAAGTAAAGACTATACTAAGTGCTAGTTATTATTATTAAGAGCCTGACTTGAACAGGGCTCGAAGCCACCACCAAGAGGAATGGCTAAGGATCCGATGCCTCACCTTTCTCCTACTAAAGTAGCCGAGTCATGGCCTATACTATTCAGTAGCCCCTGCTGATGCTGCCCAGTCTTGCTGGTGATGCCACAATAACATGAATTCCCTTCACCACAGCCCTCTCCAGCTCTCCGTGTTGTCCCACCAGTGTCCTGGGTTGATCCTGTTGCTCTCACAACTATATGAGAGGATTCTCTTTCCACTATTGTTGTATCTCTTTTTCAGACTTCTAACTGTGACCTTGCTCTCTCCATTTTTAAAATAAATTTCCCATAAAGGGTAGCTTCACCTTTTTAGTTTTCAAGAGGACTATATTCCAGATAACTTGATAAAAGCTATCTCCTGGGCTAAGGCAGAAAATATTTGTGTGGCAGCTCAAATAACCTGTTCAAAACGTCCCTTGCCACTGATTACAAATTACTGGTCCAGGTAAAACCACAAACAAGGGGAGATTAAACAACATGCTTTTAAAGAACAACTGAGACAAAGAAGAAATAAGAGGAGAGATCAAAGGATACATAGAAACAAATGAGAATGAAAACACATCCTATCAAAATTATTGGGATGCAGCAAAAGCAGTAATAAGAGGGCAATTTATATCATTACAGGCCTATCTGAAGAAAGAAGAAAAATCGCAGATAAACAACCTAATACTACACCTTAAAGAACTAGAGAAAGAAGAACAAATGAAACCCAAAGTCAGCAGAAAGAAGGAAATAATAAAAATCAGAGCAGAGCTAAATGAAATAGAGAACCACAAAAAAAGACAATAGAAAAAATTAATGCAACAAAGAGCTGCTTCTTTGATAAGATTAATAAAATTTACAAACCCTTGACTAGACTCACTAAGATAAAAAGAGAAAAGACACAAATAAACAAAATTAGAAATGAAAGTGAAGTTACCACGGGTATCACAGAAATACAAAGGATCATCCAAGAATACTATGAAGGACGATATGCCACCAAAATCAAAACCTAGAAGAAATGGACAAGTTCTTAGAAACATATAGCCTTCCTAGACTGAATCATAAAGAAATGTAAAATCTAAATAGACGGATCACCAGTAAGGAAATTGAAGCAGTCATCCAAAACCTTCCCAAAACAAAAAGTCCAGGACCAGATGGCTTCACTAATGAATTCTAACAAAAATTCAAAGGGATCTAACACCTATCCTCCTTAAACTGTTCCAAAAAATTGAAGAAGAGGCAATACTTCCTAATCATTTTATGAGGCTAACATTATCCTGATACCAAAACCTGGTAAGGATAACGCACAAAAAGAAAATTACAGACCAATATCTCTAATGAATACAGAGGCAAAAATCATAAACAAAATTCCAGCAAATCGAATACAACAATGTATCAAAAAGATTATACATAAAAAAATAAAAATAAAAGAGCATACATCATGATCAAGTGGGGTTCATCCCAGGGGCACAAGGATGGGTCAACATATGCAAATTGATCAATGTGATACATCACATAAACAAAATAAAAGATAAAAATCATATGATTATGTCAATAGATGCAGAAAAAACATTTGACAAGATACAACATCCATTTATGATTAAAATATTTCATAAAATAGGTATAGAAGGAAAATACTTTAACTTAATACAGTCCATATATGACAAACCCTCAGTTAACATGTTCTAATTTCAGGAACAATTGTTGTTCCCTATCAACACTGTTACTCAACATAGTGTTGGAAGTCCTCGCCAGAGCAATCAGGCAAGAGAAAAAAATAAAAGACATGCAAATTGGGAATGAAGAAGTTAAATTGTCATTTTTTGCAGATGACATGTTTCTTTATATAGAAAACCTTAAAGACTCCACCACCAAAAAGCTATTAGAAACAATCAACGAATACAGTAAAGTTGCTGGACACAAAATCAACGTACAAAAATCCATTGCATTCCTATATACTAACGATAAAATTTCAGAAAAAGAAATGAAAAAAACAATTTCTTTTGCAATTGCAACAAAAAGAATAAAATACCTAGGAATAAACTTAACCAAGGATGTGAAGGATATACACGGAAAACTACAAGATATTTTTTTAAAAAAATTGAAGAAAACACAAAGAAATGGAAACATGTTCTGTGTTCATGATTGGAAGAATCAACATAGTTAAAATGGCCATATTACCCAAAGCAATATACAGATTTAATGCAATCCCCATCAAAATCCCAATGGATTTTTTAAAGAAATAGAACAAAATAGATTTTCTATTTTAAAGAAATAGAAAAAAATAGATTTGTTTGGAACCACAAAAGACCCCGAATAGCCAAAGCAATCTTAAGAAAAAAGAAAAATACTGGAGGTATCACACTCCCTGATTTCAGCTTGTACTACAGGGCAAAAATAATAAAAACAGTATGGTATTGGCAGAAAAATAGACACATAGACCAATGGAATAGAATTGAGAACCCAGATATAAACCCACATAAATATGGACAAATAATATTCAACAAAGGAGTCAAAAACATACAATGGAGAAAAGAAGCCTCTTCAATAAATGGTGCTGGGAAAATGGAAAGCCACATGCAAAAGAATGAAATTAGACTGCTATTTATCACCACATGTGAAAATTAAATCAAAATGGATAAAAAACCTAAACATAAGACCTGAAACAATAAACTGCATAGAAGAAAGCATAGGTACTAAACTTATGGACCTTGGATTCAAAGAGGATTTTAAGAATTTGACCCTATAAGTAAGGGAAGTAAAAACTAAAATAAGTGAATGGGACTATATCAAACTAAGAAGGTTCTACACAGCAAAAGAAACCATCGACAAAATAAAGAGGCAATCAACTGAATGGGAGAAGATATTTGCAAATAATGTCTCTGATAAGGGGCTAATATCCAAAATATATAAGAAACTAACACAATTCAACAAGAAAAAGAAAACAATCCAATTTTTAAAAAATGGGCAAAAGACATGAACAGAAATTTCTCCCAAGAAGACAAATGGCCAATAGATATATGAAAAGTGCTCAACTTCACTAGCTATTGGGGAAATGCAAATTAAAACCACAATGAGATATCACCTCACACCAGTTAGAATGGCTATCATCAACAAGACAAATAGTGGAGAGGCTATTAGTGGAGCAAATAGTGGAGAGACAAGTGTTGGAGAGGCTGTGGAGAAAAAGGAACCCTCATACACTTTTGGTGGGAATGCAGACTGGTGTAGCTGTTATGGAAGGCAGCATGGAGGTTCCTCAAAAAATTAATAGTAGAATTACCATATGACTCAGCAATCCCTTTCCTGGGTATATACCCAAAAAATTCTGGAAACATTTATCCGTAATGATATATGTGTCCAATGTTCATTGCAGCATTAGTCACAATGGCCAAGACATAGAAACCACCAGTGTCTTTCGATAGATGATTGCATAAAGAAAATGTGATATATATACACAATGAAATATTACTCTGCCATAAAGATGAAATACTGCCATTTGCAACAACACGGATGGATCTTGACATTATCATGCCAAGCGAAATAAGTCAGACAAAACATTTCAAGAACAATATGACTTCACTTATACGTGGGACATAAAACTGAAAGCAACAAAGAAACAAGACAAACAAACAAACAAACAAAAAACTCGCAGACACAGACAACAGTTTAGTGGTTACCAGAGGGTAAGCGGGGAGAGGGGAGAGTAGAAGGGGTTAAAAGGCGTCAAATATATGGTGATGAAAGAAAAACTGACTCTGGGTGGTGAGCACACAATATTTTATGCAGGTGATGTATTATAGAATTTTACACTTGAAACCTATGTAATTTTACTAACCATTGTCACCCTGTAAGTTTAATTAAAAATAAAATTACTGTTCCAGGGATATAGTTAACGTATCTTAATCTCTCCCTACACAACAGTATCATTACACTTTATGCATGCCCTCCCAGGCCACATATCAACACACACACACAAGCACATACATGCACACACACCCAGTCTTGCGCAACACCTCCCTGGAGAATTATAATCTCCTCATCTTGAGGACTGATCAACATTCTAAACTCTCTTTACCATATTCTCCGGACACCTATCAAGTTCAAGTGCAAATAGAGATCTGAAGCCTGTTTGGGACATGCTAAGGCTCTTGAGATTGGTATTATAGATTAGCCCCCTTTTAGGGCTACGTATAAGACTTCCTTGATTCTGTATTTTTCCTAATGTTTCCATATTAGTGTTTCTTAAACTGTGGTCAAGACTACTGACATCAAAATCATCGAGGTAAGCGTGTTAAAAACAGATTCCCCACATCAGGTGAACCAGAATCCCTGGGATTTAGGCTCAAATTTTGAATTTTTAAAAGGTCTTCTTCCTATGAAAGTTTGAGAACCACTGTTCTGCATCATTTGAAATTTACATCATTTTGAAACAAGTATTAACTGCATTAACAATAACTGTGTCTATCTGAACTATTAAATTGTTGGAAGCTATTATAGTGATCTTTAACATAAAATTCTGAATGCCATCCTTTATTGTTTAAAATATGCTCTTGTTATCACTAAGAATGTCTGCAAGGCAGGACAACCTCTGGTCTCAAGAACCAATGAAAGCAAATCAATTTTCCTCCTTTAAGATCAAAGAATTGATAGAAACATACAAGTGAAGCCCATAATAGCAAGTCCAAACAGCCTATAGGGGTATCTTAGTGGTTAACACATGAGCCTGGTAGTCAGCAAGTCAACAGTTGATGTCCCAGATGAACACTAATTAGCTGTGAGAACTTCAACTTTCTCAACCAGTCTGAACCTTGATTTTCTCACCTGTAAGATTTAGATACTAATACTGACCTCATAGATTTGTTGTAAAGATTGAGAAAATGTAAGTAAAATATTCAGTACATTACTTCCAGAAGAGAATCATTCCTGACAAATTCTGAAGTAAACCAAATAGTTCTCATGTAAACAAAATATTCAAGGTGGTTAGTGAGGTACTGGCCAGATACCATTTACCTTCTTTCCAGATACCTGGATACCTTGATAGTGCAAGCTACAAAGCAACATGGAACAAGGCAACAGAAATCAAAATAGCCAGACATTCTACCAGAGAACTCAGCCCTAGGGAAGAGTCAAAGGAAGGGATGGAAAAACGGGAGTGTGAGATGGAGTTTTCAAAGGTCGGGCTGATTCACTCAATAAATAATTATAGGACATATGTGCCAGGCACTGTTTGAAGCCAGGAGCATGGAACAAAATGGACAAAAACTCTTCCTTTGTAAGGTTCATACTATAGTGCAGGGAAGCAGAAAATAACTAACTAAATTAGTAAAATATAAAATATACACTACATCTGATGGTGAAATGTGCTATAAAGAAAAAGAAAGCGCGAAATGGGAATAAACAGAGCTAGAGTGGGTAATGGTTTGTCAAGATAAAGCAGAAAAACCTATGTATTACTCCACCAGTATCATCTCCCCTTGCCCTAGATCCACAAACGAAAACAGGTGACTACACCATTAATTAATATTAATTAACTACAACGTCTGACAATTAAGTTCGCGAACTTGTTGCAATGATGTTGCTAACCTTTTTTGATATCAGAGGGACTATTTATTATGAATTTGTACCAACTGGACAAACAGCTAACCAGTTTTACTATCTGGAAGTGCTGAAAGGGCTGCATGGAAAAGTTAGATGAAAACGACCTGAACTTTTCACCAACAATTCATGGTTCTTGCATCACAACAATGCACCAGCTCACATGGCAGGCTCTGTCTGTGCTGGAGTTTTTAGCCAGTAAACAAATAACTGTATTGAAACACCCTCCCTACTCACCTGATCTGGCCCCCAATGACTTCTTTCTTTACCCGAATTTAAAGGAAATATAGAAAAGAAGACATTTTGTGACATTCAGGACATCAAGGGTAAAATGACGACAGCTCTGATGACCATTCCAGAAAAAGAATTCCAAAATTGTTTTGAAGGGTGGACTAGGTGCTGGCATTGGTGCATAGCTTCCCAAGGGGAGTACTTCGAAGGTGACCTTAGTGATATTCAGCAATGAGGTATGTAGCACTTTTTGTAGGATGAGTTCGCGAACTTAATTGTCCGACCTCGTATTTCCTGAATGAATGACATACTTCAGGAGGAAACCAGAATCTCAGAAAATTCAGCAACATTTATACATACCTGTTCCAACTGGATAGTATTAGAATCTGGTACAATTAAATATTCTAATAGTTGCTGCACAAATCAATGGCTCAGCAAATAAGTGAAAGAATTACAGCCTTTCTAGAAGAATGATTATAGCTCCATCCACAGAGCCATACTGCTCTCTATAATGATTGCAACCTATCTAAGAATAGCAACAATACATGCCTGATTGCCTGTCATATAAAATTCTCCTAAGCGTTTTATGTGGGTTTCATTTGAACCTTGTTTGACCTTTCAACTATATTGAATATTCAAGGAAAGAATTGTCCAGTAAAGGACCTATGAAAGCCTTCTCTATTGAGTAGAACCCTTCCCTGTTGAGAAGTGCATCCTTATCAGTCAATAAATTGGGTCCTGAGTATACTTCAAAGCAATAATTTTGATTACCAATCAATCAGGTACTCTCCAAATTGTCAAACACGGATGTTCACATCTTCCCACCCAGCTGCCAGTCTCTTCTCAGCAAAACACTGTTTCTGATAACCCTTCCAGTCCAGATTCAGAACTTTGTAATGTCTTTCCCCTTTCAGTCATTCTATTGGTGTTATCCAGTACTCACTGCGTCCAAAGCTCTACATGCAGTAAGAGACCCTTACCATCCAGGAGTTCACAATCAAACCTAGAAATAAGGCTCAACCCTTTAAAGTGAAACAAAGTAAAGCAATGCACTCATCCTGGGGTACAAACAACAGATATAAGAGGAAACTGGAGACTCTTATCTATACCTTTGGAGGCTAATGGAGAACCATTGGAAGGAGTGAGGATAGAGAGATACCTATGGGTCAAAATAGGTAGCTATATCCCACTGGGAGAAGAACTAGGTGGAACTGTGCTCTGACTACACAAAAGAAGACCCCCCAAAAAAGGGCCACAGCATGAGCCCCATTGGCAGCTGTCTGCCGAAGGAAAGCCAGTCACAGACAAGGCTTGTAAAGCCCACGCTTGCCCTGCTGGATACCAGTTTGAAGATTTAACAGTTGAAAATCAGTGCTGATTTACAGGAGGTCAGAGCTACTAAAAACCCAAACCATAATTAAGAAAGAGAGGATTAGATTTACCAGGAAAAACAAATTGCTTCAAAGGTAGTGTTATAACCAGTTCTGAGAACAAACAGTGCCCATTTCATACTGTTTTCCAGTGTTTCTAAAGGAAAGAGGTAGCAGTTAGAGAGAAAATGGAGACCCACCAAGAAACAGAACTAGAGGGAAAGGACCTCGTGACCTTGTGCCAGATGTGGTCCAAGTTGAATGCTAATCTGATCATGTTGCTCCTCTGCTTAAAACCTGCAGTGACCTCCCACACTCCTTTAAATGAAGCCCAAACTCCTTCATCTGACCCGTAAAGACTAGCAAAACCTGGTTGTCTCCTTGGCTTTATCTCACCATTCGCGTCTTTGCTTCATCCATTCTGGACTTCTCTCAGGTCCTCACAGTTGCCTCAATTTCCTATAGGTCATTGCGTGGAACACACTTCCCCTTCTTCTCCCCATCTTCATCTGATTAACACCTACTTACTCCTCAACTATCAGCTTAAACATCATTTCCTCAAAGAGGCTTTGCTTATCCTGGTCTGTGTTAGAACGCCTTGCTCTGTTCTCAAAACTCCCTATATTTCCTCATCATATCTCATAGCACTCACCGGTTTTGTAATTAATATTGACTGATTTAGCAGTCTTCCCTGCTAAACAGTAAACCTCATGAGGGCAGAGACATTTGTAGGTGCTCATAGACACCCGCTAATTTAATCAGTTGATTGAATTGAAGCAAAATTTATTTTGTGACTCTAGGTTTTTCTTTCTCCCTGAGTTCTAAATTGCAAGAAAAAGAAAATTGGGCAACATCTCACGAGAGAAGAGAAAGAATAATTGTTGCCTCTGGTGGCCCAGCAATTTAGGCTTTATGATCATCCCGTTTCTTTTCTCATTAGCATTTTCACCCCCAAGAAAAATATGTTCTATGTAGCTATTTTCCTTCCTGTCACCACCCACCCAGGAAATATTACCTTTCCTCTTTTTAATTTATTCTTACTTGTGTTCATTTAACAAACATTTATAAAGCAACTATGAATGCCAGGTACTGACTCTAAAATTTTTGTCGTTGTCAACATTTTGCAGTTGATAATTTAGGAGCTGACTGTAATAAAAATATGGAAATAAGCAAAATTTCATCTTAGGGATAAAAAGATTGCTAGTCAGAAATATATTTAGTGAACCCTCCCTCCCCAAAAAGGTTAGGAATCTTTGAGTTGATGGCAACAGAAAAAACAATTCGAGTTGGCTTAAACCTATGCCTTCATTGGCTCACAAGTACTTTAAAGGCCAGAGGTGGTTTTAGGCATGGTTTTTCCCAGAGCTTCATAGAGTCACCAGGCTCTGGCTCCTTTTGGATTCTCTGGGCTCTACTCAGCTTCCCTCATAGTAGCAGTTACTCCAGACCTTGCTTCTTCCACCACACTGGAAGAGAACCTCTTCACCTACTTCTCACAAAAGAAAAAGGAAGCCTCTTTCCCAGGAACACCAAGCAAAAGGAATTTTCTCCCTCTCAGTGGCCTGAATTCAGCCAGATGCTGATCCTGGAACCAGTTGCCTCACCCAGGGAATGGGATACATTGGTTTAAGCCAGAAATGGTGTTCATTCCATGTTTGCTGCATAGCTGAGCAAAGTAGAACATGTCTCTAAAGGGAAAAAAACCAAAGGCTGTTGGAGAAATGAGGAGAAAAAAAAATGGTACCAAAGAAGTAATCAACAAATGCCCAAAAGTCAATGGGTGAATCGACTTTTCCAATGCAGCACTCTAGTTTTCCATCTCATGAGAAAATATGTCATCACTCCTGCATAGTTTAGGGAATCACCAATTCTTACAGTTAGAAGGAATTAGAGAGATAGGGCCCAGTCCAACTCCCTCATATTATAGCAGTTAAGGCTCGGAAAAGTGAAATAATCTGCCCCAAGTTATACCTCTAGTAAATGCCACTGAAAAGAACATAAGCCACCCTTTTGGCTCTCTGAGCAGCTCCATGGCAGTTGGCAATAACAAGCACCTTATGAAAGGCAGCGAAAAGGGAGACAAGAAAAAAGTGGTTGACCCATTTACTAAGACCGATTGGTATGATGTGAAAGCACCAGCTATGTTCAATACAAGAAATACTGTAAAAACACTAGTCACAAGAACGCAAGGAACCAAAATTGCATCTGATCGTCTCGAGGGTCATGTTTTTGAAGTGAGCCTAGCTCATCAGCAGAATGATAAAGTTTCATTTAGAAAATTCAAGCTGATTACTGAGAATGTTCAGGGAAAAAACTGGCTGACTGATTTCCATGGCATGGATCTTACCTGAGATAAAATGTGCTCCATGGTCAAAAAATGGCCGACCATTATTGAAGCTCATGTTGACGTGAAGACTACTGATGGTTATTTGCTTCATCTATTCTGTACTGGTTTTGCTTAAAAACACAACAATCACAGTTGGAAGACCTCTTATGCTGAGTATCAACAGGTCCACCAAATCCAGAAGATAATGGAAATCATGACCCAAGAGGTACAGACAAAGGACTTGAAAGAGGTGGTCAATAAATTGATTCCAGACAGCAATGGAAAAGACATAGAAAAGCCTTGCCAATCTATTTATCCGCCCCATGATGTCCTTGTTAGAAAAGTCAAAATGCTGAAGAAGCCCAAGTTTGAGCTGGGAAAACTCATGGAGCTTCATGGTGAAGGTAGCAGTTCTGGAAAAGCTACTGGGGATGAGACAGGTGCTGAAGTTGAATGAGCTGATGGATATGAGCCTCCAGTCCAAATTCTGTTTAAAATTCAGACTTTTAATGGTGACAAATAAAAAATCCTAGTGGTGAAAAAAAAGAACATAACCTAGGTGTTTTTATTTTTGACCTAACATTCTTTCCCGTATGTCAATACGACACAATCAGGACAAAATCAGACCATGTGATATGTCATTTCTGTTATTCTCTAAACACAGAGTTTTCTTGCAAAGACAGTGTGTTTTCTGGGTTTGTGAGGAACAGGGTAGGTAGGAAAGAATGAAGGAATGGAAAAAGAGCAATTTTCATACCTTTTTAATTTTGTTTTACTTCACACAACTTCATAACACATTTATTGATCCTAAAAACAAGAACTTTTCTCAGAGCTGAGAAAATGTGACACTGAGATTTCGATAATAAGAATCCATGTAGGAACAACAATTAGGCTGATAAGTCCTGGTCCCAGGGCTGAGTATCACTTGGGGAAAAGCCAAGTTACTGACTCTGCTCTCAACAGTGAGTGTTTCAGACTTGCAAGATAAAGCTCATTTGGCTTGATTTGAGGAAGGAGTCTTCAGTACAGAAAGAGCTCATGCTGGTCAATTGTTTAAAATCACAGAACAACCTGTGCTCTGGGGCCTGTAAAGTCTCCTCCAGGTCAGAGAACTACATTTCATTTTTTCACAGCAAGAGCCAGCTGTGGGTGTGGGAAAACTGGACAAAAGACAACCAAAAATGCCTGGCATGTCTCTCTATTAGTATTCACACCTCCTCCAGGTATAGACTTCTCAAATACAAAAAGCTCACTCTGAGGGTTCTTATCTTAAACCATTATTTACCATTAATATCTCAGCAGGAATTAATTTAATTACACTTTTGCTCACCCTGCTCCCCTGCCCAAATTCCTCCCAGCCTCTCTCCCTCCTCCAGGCTTCCTCTACCCAGTGGTCCAAATTCACTTATGTTTAGTAAGTTCAATTGTGTAATTCCACTGTTTAGAACACTTTGACAAACCCAAATATTGATAAAATAAACCTTGCCTTGTTAACACGATTCACAAGGACCTACCCCTGGTTGGTCCTGTGTGCTCACCCACCAGACCACGAAGACCCCTCCCAAGTCACTTTCATTTTCATGCACTGCTACCCTCGCTCTGGCTGTTTTCTCCACCTGGAAAGCCCTTCACTGCCTTAACTACAGAGCAAATCCTGTCCAGTTCTTAAGTCCCAGGGAAACATTATCTCTTCTCTCAATTTCCCTAGATAATGTCTTCTTCAGCTTCTCCTCTAACATTGTATTTTGGTCATTTCTTTACCTCTTGGTCTCCTCCAGGGCAAGGACTGTATTTTACCATTGAGTTGTCAGCCATTGCACAGAATAGGTGCCCGATTACTGTTTGTCAAGTTGTATTGAATTTGATGTCTCTCTTGCCTTCAAAATGGATTCAAATCACACTTTGCTCCAGAATACATCCTAAACTGTCCTAACTCTAGGTTCAGTCTATGCCATGAGTTGACAAGGTTGCACCCTCTATCCAACTTCAGAATTACAAGTGCAGCCCCAAACTCCACTCCCAGGACCAAGTATGAACTGACCCAGGAGACCTTTAGGTAACTCTATCCACATTCCAGAGCTCAGCATCAAATCACCCTTTGATTTGCCACTAGTCCAATCATGTATGTATGTATGTATGTATGTATGTATGTATGTATGTATTTACTTATTTATTTAATACATATTTGAAAGCCTACTTTTGTGTCAGGCCTTATATTAAGCACAAAAGAAATAAGAATGAAGAAATTATGAGCCAAGTCCTCATGGATCCACAGAGTTGGGGAGGGGAGGAAATAAATAGGCAACCCTGTTACAAATTCTGTATTCTATCTTGCCCAATCCCCAGTCTCTTTCCTCCATTTCTTGTCCTTGAGATTCTTTCTGCCTTGATTCTTGTTCCAGAAGCCCCAACTGTCTTTCTAGACTGAAACCTTGCAATCCTACCGCAGGGATAAAAGCCTTATCCCCAGATTTATTTTCTGTGTAACCAGTCGTTCTGCAAACCACTCAACAAAGAGTGAGGAAAAGCTAACTTCTACAGTCACTGATCCTTTGTTTCAGGATTCTGAGACCTGGCTCTCAAGTCTGGCATCTAATATGAATTATTTAGTGTTCTTTAACTTTAGAGTACATACTATCCTCTGGGTGTCTTGTTTAAAATGGATATATACATCCCCCAAATATTCTAGTTATCTGTATTTATTACAAGATTCCCAGGTGATTTTGAAACAGATGGTCCAGAGACTTTGAGAAGTATTGTCCTAAGTCCTGCATGTTCGCTTAAGTTTTAGAATCATCTGCAGTGTCCATATCTCATCCCACCACCACAGTTTTAGACCCTACAAACCTCCAATGACTGCACTAATTCCCCAAGTCTCCTACCAAAGGAAGTGAAATTTAGACAGCAGAGGACCCATTATGCATGAGTGTCTGCTTTGACTTTTGAATACCATCATCCCGAAAATCCCCATTACTGGGCACTGCCTACCTATTGGGACACCTTAGATTCTTTACCTCTGCCTTTTCAGCCAGTTGCTTGCTTGGATTCCAATCTATTTCCATTACCACTGGGACACCATGTTTTGCCCATCCATACCTGAAACTTTCTCTCATATCCCCATCTACTGTCCCTACCTCACCAGGTTCCAGCCCCTCCACCTAGTCTATCCAAGTGGAAATGATGGACTGTGTCTACCCAAATCCTCAGCAATCCTAGTTCATGGTCACATTTTCTTTATCTGAAATTCCATGGCACCAATTGTCTACATCATTCATTGACACTTGCTATGCCTACTCCTGTTACCAATATCCTATCTCCCCAGAAAGATGGCAAATTAATATTACTGAGTATTTGTGGGTTAATAATCATATGGGCCCTAGCTTTGGATGACATAAAATAAGAAATTTATAATAAAGGTAAAGGTCCAGAGGAACTGGTAATGCCAGAAAAATCAGGCTTAGAAGGGATGCTGGAGTTTACATTGAGTTCTCAGGGGGGAAAAAAGAGAGAGAGAGAGAGATTTTAACCACTTTAATAATATTTCCTATTTATCGAGGACCAACTATGTGCCAAGCACTATACTAGCTGCATTACATGTATTTCTTCTAATCTTTACAACCATCCTTTGAAGAAACTCATTCTCAAGGAAGTGCAGGAACTTTCCCAAATTGACACAGCTGGAAAGTGATAGAATAGAGATAAAGCCCGTCGTCTTTCTACTACACTGCAAATTAAGACTGTTCTAGCACTTGGAAATTTCCAACAAGTTCAAAAATTTATAAGAAAGGACACATTTTTTCTGGAATAATCAGGGAATCATGTACAATTGGGTATACAGAGCAATGAGGGAAAATTTTCTGCCCAACAGCAGTGTTCATTCTTCTGTTCAATGGTACTGAACGGAAAGCAAAATGAACTCTGGACATTTTAATGGTGTTTTCTCTTTGGAGAATCTGACTTCTATTTAACAGGACAGGAAAACAGACTACAGAGCAAACTGTTGCATGGTGGCTCATCCTAACAAGGCTTTATGACTGAGCTTTTAGAGTTCCTGTATCTGCTTGAAAGGTCCCCTGGCCCCTTTCCTAATTGCAGAGGCTGCTCCCAGTATGAACACTGGATTGCCAGCCCTCATTAAACAGTACTTAGGGCCCTGCTGGCCAGAACCCCTGCATGGCTTCCAGGCTGCTGCGATACATCCCGAGAATTGGTTAATTAATGTCAATGGGAGTTGTAAGCTTAGGATGAGGGTACCACAAAGGCTGGAAGCAGACACAGCACAGCCACAGACCTTACTCCCTGGTACTCCAGCTGCTGTGTGGAGTAGTGATGAGAGCATTGGGTTTGGAGTCCCAAGCCCACATCTGGGTCTATGGGAACTTGGATCATGCTAATCTTTCTGAAACTAATTCCTCATCTATAAATGAGAATAATAATCCCTCTGCTACTCATTGCAGAGGCCTTGTGAGGCTCAAATGAGGTATTTGTAATGTAAAAGCTCCATAAAGACTGTAACTAGATTAAATTCACCCTCAAATACTCCCATAGCAATCTATGCTTCCCCCAACAAGCAGTCAACATATTTTGCAGCTATTACTTCTTTGTCTTTCTCTTCTAAACTATATATACCATAAGGACAGGGATTATATCAGTATTGCTCACCACTGTTTCCTAGTATCTACCACAGCGCTAGGCACTGTGCTTAATAAATATTTGTGAGATGAATAAATAGATGATGAATATAGTCCTACATAGTATGCATTTCTTTTGTGAAAATTTTATGCCATGGTAAAATAAATCCCATGTCATCATCACTGTCTTAATCTATGTCAGCTACTGGCAAGTTTGTTTCACTTTTATAATCATGTTTCAGACACAGTGGTGTCTTCCTCCTAAAACGAGTCCTCAAGAAGTATATGGTCCAAGCTGAAGTTGAATAATATTGAATGTCAACTGTAATTACATATACATATATATGTGTATATATATGTATATGTACATACATACATACATATATACACACACACACACACACACAGTCATGGGATGTGGAGTACAGCATAGGAAATATAGCCAATGGTACTGTAACAGCTATATAGGATGTCAGAGGGGTAGCAGATTGGGGGGTTATCACTCTGTGAGGGGTGTAAATGTCTAAATTTTACATTGTTTTGTATACCTGAAACTAATTAAAAAAAAAAAAAAAAAAAGTGTATGGTCCAAAGAAAATAAGACACATACAAATGAAAAATTAAATAACAACAAACACAGTAAATACCATTTCTAATAAGTTCTCCTTTTTATTTCAACTTTTTCAAAGAATTGGCCTCTGGGGTAATTCCCAACATCCTAAAATTGCGAGTTTTTACATTTGTGAACCATGGACTGCTTAGTATGACTAAGTGAACTATTTTAAACATAAATTCAATTGTGTAAAACCCCAGGCTTTTCTTTGTGAAGGACTGACTGCTTCCTGAAAACTCTAAGAATCATAAGCAGATGTTGTGTGTGGAGTGGGGTGGAGGGTGTGGGCCGAAGTGGGTCAGAGGATGCTTCTATAGATCCCAGCAGAACATTTTGTGAAAATAAAGATTCAGAATCAAAATTTAAAGGTAGGCTCTACCATCCATTAAGATCTGCATACAGTGAGCAGTAATTGAAATGTAAACATAAAGCATAGGTCCATGCCCCAATATTTTTAGTACCTTGAAATTACAAATGTTCTTTTATCTGCTTTTATGTGGAACAAATATGCAGACTAAACTAATAACTTGAGCAAGCCACCAAAGGGTTCTTCTGAAAGTCATGTTTGTCTGTGATAGGCCTACAGGGAGACCTGAGGACAGGCGCATCATGTGACTCAGGGAAGTTTGGGGATACTTCTGGCAAGAAAGGGTTGAGTAAAGCCTATCACTAGTGAGAAGAGGAAGAAGGAGAAGGTGAAATGTGAAAACAACAAGCTGGCAGGTCTAA
This sequence comes from Rhinolophus sinicus, assembly GCF_036562045.2. Taxonomy (NCBI): domain Eukaryota; kingdom Metazoa; phylum Chordata; class Mammalia; order Chiroptera; family Rhinolophidae; genus Rhinolophus; species Rhinolophus sinicus. The sequence continues at coordinate 42,569,789 of NC_133756.1, read as the reverse complement.
TAAAAAAGGCTTCCTGGTCTAATAGTAGCACTTGATCAACTGGTAAACCCTGAAATAATTAAGTTTGAAAAGATAGACTGTAGAGTTTCTTAATCATTTATAATACTGCCCTTAAAAAAAAAAAAAAAAAGCAAATTAGCTCGTTATTACTTACCTGCTAAAAGTTCGTTTTAAGCCTTTACCAATATTAGCGCCTATGGTAGACACTTTGGAGAGTATAACAAATATTGAAAGTTGGCCCCCAGTATCTATTCTCCCCTTTGTTCACTGCTGAGCACAAGACAACAAAAAATAAAGATTACATTTCCCAGACTCCCCTGCAGTTATGTATGCACATGTGACTAAGTTCTACCAATGAGGCATAAATAGGAAAATCAACTTAGCAGCTTCCAGGAACTTTCCTTAAGAGAGAGCTGCTGTATACCATTAGCCCCCTTATCTTTGTCTCTCCCAATTGCCTTCCTTCTGAAACAAAGATGCTTCCATCTACAGGCTGAAGATCATATTCTTGAGAAAGAAGAGCCCTGGGCTGGAAGGAGCCTGCAGCCCTGAAAACTGTTGGAGCAAGAGTCACTACTCCAGCCCTGGAGTGCCAACCTGACATATGTGACAAACAACACACTTCTATTTTGATGAAGCCACTACTATTTGGAGGTTTTCAGTTATTGCTAAACCTAAGCCTCATTGATACAGAAAAGGTTTGTATTCAAGATAAATAAGAAGCAGTCCCCAACTTCAAGAAGTTTTAATGAGTGAATTTGTTTTAGTTTCCATAAGAAAAAAGAAGGTTTATAAACTTGAAAAGGACACGAGTGGTATGCACATGACTATAAATTTGTGCAAAGCATAAAATCATAAGTGTCGCTAGATCAGAATATTGTCGTTGGGAATAGGAACAATAAAAAAAAGGGAAATCACTTCTGTTAGAAAAGAATGAGTGAAGGAATTATGGCTCAGGTGACATTTGAGATTGGCTCTGAAATGGGAACAGAATTTTGATAGATGAAAATGGAGAGAAAGGCAAAACAGACAGAAGGAACATCGTTATAGAGGCATGAAAGTAGAAAAACAAGGACTGTTCAAGGAAGTTTAGGTGATTCAGTTTAATGAGACCACAGTTTGTAGATAGTGACCCTTATTTATTGCTCATTTGATCTATTTCCTTCTACTGCTGCATTTTTTTCATGACCTTTGTTGTTATCTGATGCTATGCTATAGTGACTCTATGTTATCCATTTATTTTCTAGAATAACTAGAGTTGAATTATCAAATTTTTTGAAGGGCCCCAAAAAGCTTTAGTTTATGTAGAATATATCTATAAAAACTGTATTAGAGTGGTTACAAAGTTTCGTTGTGCAAGATGAGCACATTCCAGAGATCTGCTCTATGATAGGGCACAATATATTGTGCACTTAAAATTTTTGTAAGGAGAGTAGATTTCATGTTAAGTGTTCTTACCACAAAAAAAGGGGTGAGGTACATGAAGAAGCTTTTGGACATGATGAATATGTTTATTACTTGGATTATAGTGATGGTTTCATTGTTGCATGCATATATCCAAATTCAAATTGTATCTATGAAATATATGTAGTATATATCAATTATACCTCAATAAAGCTGTTTTAAAATTTTTTTAATTGATACATTTTAAAATATTCATTTCTTAATTCATTTTAAAATAACAAAAATAAATCCATTGCATGTTAGTGGATTGATTTTTTTTCCATTTTTATGGGAAAAAAATTTCAAACAAAGTCAAAAGGGTAGCATTGCTTTATATTTTTACAATCCTCCTTAATGAATGATCTAATAGCAGACTGCTGAATTCCCACATCTGCTTCCACATTCAATCAATTGTAATATTGCATATTAGGTAGCCTCTGGAAAACTTTACCGTACACACGTAAAAAAAGAAAATAAAAGTGAAAATGACAAATAACATCTAAATATTATTATGAAAATAATTTTCACTTTGCAGACATCCTAAGTGTGTCTCAGAGTTCATCAACGTCCCCTGACTACACTTTGAGAACCACTGAACTATAATATAAACTCAGCAAGGGCAGAGATTATGTTTAGTTCACTGTTATATTCCCAGCACCAAGAGCTGGCATATAGTAGGCCCTCAGTACTCATTAAATAAATGTATGTGCCTGAGGCAATATCGTGAAAGACACTGAGTGATAGGCTGACAAGTTTAGAACTGCCTTAGTAGACACTGGGGAGTCAGTAGAGGTGTCTGAGCAGGAGAATGTAACAATCTGATTAATCTGACCACACCAAAGAAGATGCGTTAGAGAGAATGGCAATTTAGAGACAGAGGTGCCAAGTACGATGCTCTTGATTTAGTCTCAGTGAGAAATAGTGAGTTTCTAAAGAAGGATGGAAACTGTACCAATGGAAAGAGGACAGAAGTGAGAAATTACTAGATGCAGTGTATTAGCCCTGAACTGGAAATGCATGAATCTAACCAGACATAACTATCCATGTGACCTTCACCAAGTCAGTCAACAACTTGTTCAAGTACATTTCCTCATCAGTAAAATAAAATATTGTATTATATGGATTGTCACTTTGTTTTTAACTATTCTTAAAGTAATTTGTAGATAACACAGTTGTATCACCAAAATATTGATTTTAAATGTCACAAAATCTTAATTCCTTAATTTTAATTATTCCTGCACTTACTGATGCTGATTAGTCATTAATCAAGCTCTTTGAAAGTAAGATTAGAGAATCAATAATAAACTTTAATGTTAAAGTGTTCACTTGGGGAAAAAAATAATCACTTATTAAGGATGATTTTTAACTTTTTTAAATCTCAAGCAATTCCTATGATGTACTTGTTTTTCCATATATTACTAACCAGGAGATATTAAGAAATACATTCAAAGTCGTGCACTTTGGAGTAAGTAACAGTCAGGAATCTGAAACAAATATATCTGATTCTAAAACCTACGGTCTTCCCAATTCATAACACTGCCTCAAAAATACTGAGATACTCTTCAAATTTGGATTTGTTGTTATCAGTTTGGAAGTTTGCACTCACAAGAAGAAAAATATGGCACATGTGGAATCGTAATAAGTACCACCTTAGTTAATCTAGAAATATCAGAGGAAAGTAGACTTTATAAGGTTAACATGGCAGGAAAAATGACCATATCAAAATAATTAAAATGTATAGAAAACTATGTGGAAAGGTAGAGGAAAGAGTCAAGAGCTTGGAAAATTTGGAAGGAAACAGAGATGGGGGGGAAAATCATCTCATCTTATTTTCAAACCTGAGCACCCCACTGAGAAAGAAACAGGCTCTATTCATAATTTATTTGTTCATTGTTGGCTGAAGAAAATTAAGGTCATCCACTCTGGGAATAAATGGGATGTACGCTGAAGTAGTTAGCAAATCAGCAGAGGCACAAGTAATACTGCTAAGGAAAACGATTCCAACTGTCTGACTCAGACGTCAGCTGAGATTTAAACTCCCTGCAGCCATTTGGTTGAAAAGATTTCATAATAATTTTCAAGAGAGATTTCAAAGTTTGTATGTCATTTCAAGAAAGAGAGGATGCCGTTGTTCTCCGCTTCAAATCAGAAATGTGATTGACTTTGTCAAGATTGCTTGGAAAGAAAACTCACCTGTAACCTCTTAAAAATTATTCCTCATTGCATCCCTCTTCTGACCAATTTCCCAGTAATTGTTTGAAGACCAACTCGGCAACCTTTCCTTACCTACTTCCATGGTAATATATTTGGAAATTATAACATCAGAGCATATTATTCTTTACAGTACACTGAGATACATCAGTAAACCCTGGTTATTATTCTTTTATTCGTTAGATTTTGCTTGAGAATCTACCATGTGCCAGGCAGTGTGTTGGGTACTAGGTATTCAAAAATGGATAAAACAGATACTTACCTTCAAAGTGGTCACTGTCTAGTGGGGAAACAGATAGGTAAGTAATAAATATTTCATTGATGTGTTCATATCATCAACAATATGAGCAGCTACTATGTTTCAGGTGTTCCACTTAGATGCTGGGGATACGAAGATAAAAATCTGCTCTTTACCAAAAAGGTAATATTATCCAGGTAAAGCAAAGATACATTCCAAATGGGGGAAAAAATAGTTTAAAAATCAGGAGGAAATGAGCATTCTGAAATTAGCTATGTGGAAGTAACATAGACTTTGCATGGGATAAACCTATCCCTTTGAAAACGGGATGGAAAGAATACGAAGAAGGCAGTCAGAAAGACAGAAAATGGGAAGGAAGAGGAACAAATACCCCAGAAGCTCTGCCTGGTGAGTAAGCGAACTGACAATGTCCCATCTGGCTTTGAGGAAGCAGGCCAGCCAAGGTCAGTGTTGTCTTTAGAGATTTTTCCATGTGTTGCATTAATGCCACAAGATTAGCAGATTGTTTATGTGAAAATCAAGCCTAGATGTTTGAGGGTGGGGAAGGAGGGCAAGGGTGTGTAGTAGCTGAGTATAAAATTTACCTAACATAACTATTCGGGTGATAAATATCAACTGCTTTTACCCATTTATTTTTATTCTAAACCAGAACCACTCTTTATATTTACTAAGCTATGGGGTTTATAGTGACTTCCAATTATTTCATTTGAGTAACACTCTTAATCAGTATAAGCACAAGTCCTTTATTTTCTCTGAAACAATGCCAAGTTTAGCTTTCCCCTCAGCAAGGGGAAACTTAATTAACATTCTGTTAATTTATAGAACTGTTTCCGTTTTCCCTTCTCTAGGATGTCCACCTGCTCAGAGAAGGGGGAAATTGTTCAGAAAGAATACAGTTAGTTGAGGTATAAAAATTAACAGGGAACTAATCCAATTCTCAGGATGATTCAGAAAACCTAGACTGTTTTGGAAATTAATGTGACAGGTTGTATGTGAAGTATTAACCCATATACAAAGGGGAAAGGCAGTCTCGAGATAACCTTGCAATCCCTTTGCTTACCCTGTAGCTCCTACCATCTCTTTAAATTAATCCTGGCCTCTGCTGGTCCCAGAAAAGCTAGACCATATTTGAAATGCAAATAGGAACAAAAAAGGTTAATTTTTAGCTTTTACGCTTACAGCGCTCAGCTCCTTACATAAGCAATAGACTTGAAAGACTATTTAACCAGCCATCTCTTCCATCCCTCCCCCATCCCTCGATGAAAAAAGCAAATAAAACCTTTGTGGATTGGAGTGAGTGGTAAGAGCTTGGAGAAAAAGAAAAAAAAATAGAAATGATTTGAGTGTCCTGTTCTTTGCCCACCCCACCCAGGGACTTGCAGGATGAAAGAAAGGTGGTTTTCTCTTTAAGTTTAAGTATCTCAGACAGACCTCCATGAGAAGCCTGCAACCCTGCAGGCCATCAGCCACAGAAAGGAATGGTGGACTGTGTGACAGGGCTGCAAAGAGCCGTGAGTTTCCTCTCAGTCCCTGAGTGATGCAGCAGTATCTGAAATTCCCATACCCCAGACTACAAGAGAGACACAGAAGTCAGCAGACAGAGGGAACCACATCCCTGAGGTTCCCTCAGTGTGGTCAGCAGAATTCTGATATAGATCCAAGATTTCCACCCCCTTGTGTCTTCCCTTGAGTGTGGATAGCGTTTGGGAATATGATGAGATTTTACAACTGTGATTAGGTTACTTTATATGGCAAAGGTGAGGGAATTTGAAGATATAATTAAGGTGCTTAATCAGTTGACTTTGATGAAGATCATCCCAGGTGGGCTGACCTAATAGGGTGAGTTCTTTAAAAGGTCTTTCCTACAGGGAGAGATTGGAAGTGAAAGAGATTCTTTTATTGGCCTTGAAGAAGCAAACACCCAAGTTGTGAGGAGGGCCACATGGCAAGGACCTAAGAGTAGCATTGGAAGCTGAGAGTGATTCCTGACTGACAGCTAGCAAGAAAATGGGGACCTAGGACATACAACCCCAATGAAATGAACTCTGCCAACAGCCTGAGTGAACTTAGAAACAGATGTTTTCCCAAAACCTTCAGGTGAGAATATAGCCTAACTGACCTCTTGATTTCAGCCTTGTAAGACACTGAGAATTTGGCCCAGCTAAACTGTGCCTGGACTTCTGACCCATAGAAATTGTAAGATAACATATGGGTGTTGTTTCATACAACTAGGTTTGTGGTCATTTATTATGAAGCAATAGAAAATTAACTCCCACAGCCAGGAATGAGGGGATTCAGGATTGGACCATAGGCTAAAGGCTGGATGGGAAATGGGTAACAACGCTGTGGCTGCCAGCATGGATGGGAACACTGAAGTCTCAGCAAGACAAGCACTTGCTCAGGGGAAACAGCAAAGGCCTAGAAGTATTTATTTTAACTGAGAAACAGAAATCTCCCATCTCTGTGGGAGGCATTTTCACCTCTCCACGTCATGCTTAGCAACAACTCCAGGGGCAAGGAAGTTGTGGAGTGGGATATTGAAAATCCTAAATTCGACTGAGTTTAAACCTGAAATGTGTAAGAAAAATGTCAGAACTGCCTCAGTTTATTTCTAAGTAGCTGGATCAAGATTTCTGCCTCAGACAAAACGGGGGTTCAGGCTAGAAATGTATGGTTTTGGGAGAGGGAGAGGTTTCATTTTTACACAGCCCAGTGAAATTCATTTCCACCCCACCATCTTTAGTAGAGTTTTTTGTCAATGGACAGAGCCACTCTAGAGAACCACAAAGTCAAGGGTAAAAATAACCTCTTCTCTCCAACATCGTTACCCTGAGAAAATCAGTTTAAAATGAACATCAAGGGCAGTGTTAAGAAGTTGTCTCAGAGACTTCCAGGGAAAATGGCAAAATAGAGCCAAAATGCAGACCCTTATCTACTCCAAACCTAACAAAATGAACACCAGATGAATGTTAAAAACCAGCAGCAAAGGAAAGGACACAACTTCAAGACAATATTTGAAATACTGACTGGACAAAGAGAAATGGAAGATTCCAGAAATCAAGGTATGTTTCCTCCCTCTACACTCTCTCACACTGTCCCATCCTCCCCCACACACACACATTCCTCAAGCAATCCATAGAACAGCGGGTGAGGTGAAAATGTACTGGGGAAACTTCACTAATTTCTTCAATGAGGTAAAAAGTAAATAGAAAGGGAAACACCCTGGAGACCCTTAGACAAGAGAATCTTCCTCACTATAAACTCACCATTTTATTCTTTCTAGCTAAAAGTAAGCAAGCAAATGAGGATGCTACCCAAAATGTGTAAATAACATCTAGAAAGCTATAATAAAGGTAAATAATCTAATAGAAAGATGGGTAAAATTCACAAACAAATGTCTCAAAAGAGGAAACAAAAATTATAAATATGTAAAAAGATGTTCAACCTCATTACAAATCAGTAAAATGCATTAACACCAGAAGGAAATTTTTTTTAAAAACCCAACAAATTGGTAAGCATTAAAAGACATGGTAATAACAAGCTTGGGTAAGGATATGAAGGAATAGGGATTATCATAAACTGCTGGTAGGTGTATAAATTATAAGCCCTGGAAAGCAATTCAGCATTGTTTTGGGTTGGAGGAACTGACCACATTCGGGTGTGCTACTAGTTTTGAGTGGGGCCCAGAGCTAAAGCAGTTTCTGCAGCAACCACCTTGGAAACCAGTACGGAGCTTCCTCAAAGAATTAAAACCAGAACTACCATATGATCCAGCAATTCCACTTCTGGGTACTTATCCAAAAAAAAACAAAAACACTAACTTAAAAAGACATATGCACCCCTGTGTTTATTGCAGCATTATTTACAATAGCCAAGATATGGAAACAACGTCATTGATAGACGAGTGGATAAAGAAAATGCCATATATACCTGGGATGCCAGAAAAATATATACAAGTAGACACTTAGGTCAACTTTGCTCAAGCAGTAGTTCGCCATAATCAGAAGTGTCTGGATGCTGATGGTAACCACTTTGAGCACCTCTTGTAATTGCAGAAGTCAAATGTGACTTGTATTCATCTTTTGTTATCGGTATATATTATTACAATTTTAATGGGTTTTTTTCTTTCTTAAAATGTGTATACTTTTTTGGCACCCTCTGTGTGTGTATATATGGGGGGTGCATGATGCTAAGTAAAATAAGTCAGACAGAGAAAGACAAATGATCTCATATATGGAATCTAAAACAACCAAAACAAACTCATAGATACAGAGAACAGATTGGTGGTTGCTAGAGGTTGGGAGTGGGGATGGGAGAAATGGATGACAGTGATCAAAAGGTACCAACTTCCAGTTATAACATAAATAAGTCCTGGGAATGTAATGTACAGCATGGTGACTATAGTTAAATAAAAAAGAAAGAAAGAAGAAGTCTCTGCAGGAGGTCCAAGCTCTGATGCACTCCACCCTTCCACTCACTGCTCATGATCAGTAGATCCAGGGGAACTTCAAGTGTCTGTGGTAAAGACATGGTATGGAGTCTCCGGCAAACCCTAATAAAAAATTACAACAAAGACCCCTAGGGTCTTCCTCTGCTGAGAACTACTCACCTTTTAAGAAACACCTCCTAGCTTGCTACTGGGCCCAGTTAAGACTATATGTCTCTACAAGACCCAGCAATGAACCAGGTGCTATAGAGCCATTGTTTTAGTTATCTATTGCTGTGTAACAAATCACCCCAAAGCATACTGGCTTAAAACAACACGCCAGGTAACAGAGTTCTCTGTGCAACAATCAGAAAGGAGAGAGAGACTCAAATGGTGATTTTTAAATACCCTGATGACTTTTACATGACATTCAAACATTTTAGTAATTCCACCAGTGAGTACCTTCTACCTCACTCTGCAAATGATTTCTGAAGTTGTACTGACTTAAATAGGTATGCCTATGTAGGAATGGGAACTCTAGGAACTATGGAAATAAACTGTAGTAAGAAATAGGCAAAGTGTTTGCTATATGATTCCTCACTTTCCCAGAATTACAATACTTGGGAAAATTTTGGAACACAGTTATCCTGAAATTATAATGTAAACACAAATTAGTGTGGCTGTTTCTTCTCAAGTGAATCCTTTCTAGGCAATCAACCTGACAAACCTTGGCTGCAGAGAAAGATGGTAAATTCCTCAAATCTCTCCAGCATTACTCTCTCAGCTGTATCTTCCCCCAGGCAATCACGGACATAGGTCTCCTGAGAGTGCATTTGAGAGAGAAGGAGATGAATAGAATGACAATAACCAGAACTGAACAAATGACTGATCTCCTGGCACCCACAGATGAGCTATTCTCTTGCATAGCAACCTCTGGAGGCTCATCACGCTACATCTGTGCAGCCAGGCAAGATGAGCAGAATAAACAAATTTAGACAGCCCTCTGAGCTCCCCCAACCAACAACAACAAAGAATCTTTGGTCAGGATATTTCCAGTTAATATTTAGAATACTTAGCCAAGTTTCAAAAATGTTCCTGAACACAGCAGCCCGCTAGAATTTCCAGGGTAACAAGTAAATAACTCACTGCCGTTGCTCCCATCCCATATAATCCGCAGAAACTTTGTTACTCTGTAGGTAAAATTTACCCTGCTCCGGCTATAGCCAGCAAAAGTTACGTTATGAGCTATTTCGGGTCACTAGAGCCCTTTAAATCATTTCTGCTTCAAGTCAGTGAAAATAGGACAAAATGAAAGTAATAAGAGCTCCCACAAAAATATTTGATTGAGGGGGTAAGTGCTGGGGAAAGGAAGGTAAACAAGTGCATATATATATATATGGTCCCTGTCTCATGGGCTTACTGCCTCATTGAGGGTTGGGGGGCTAGAGATAGTAGGTTAACTGTACAAGCTGTGATGAGTGCTCTGGGAAGTTCATGGTTCTCTCCAAACCCGAAACACAAGGATCTGACTGAGTTAGTTGATCAGGGAACCTTCCCTGAGGTAGGGAAGCTTGAGCTGAAATCTGAAGGATAAGGACAAATTAGACAAAGAGGTGAAAAAGAATGTACTGGCCCAGGGAACAGCATGGGTGGAGAACGTGTGATGGGAGCGAGCATGCCATGTCCAGTGTGGTTGGACAGTGGGGACAGCATGTCTCCTGGTGGATCAGGCAGCATCTCTATTCTTTGGCCAGTGTCCAACCCTCCAGAGAGCAAGCATCCTCCATGTACTATCAGAACCAATCTCATTACTGTGCTTGTTTGGCTCCTTGTCTGGCCCCTTTAAGGACCTAAAACAGAGTGATTCGGAACTCATTCTTTACTAGTTGGCCCATAACTTTTCTTCCTGTCCTTGTTACTGATCGGTAAATTTTTGGTTTCATTCTTGGCTCAGGTGTGGGTTTCTTGAACGTTTTGTCTCCCATCCCTCTCCCGGAAATACAGAATGGCCCTGGTTCCTTCAATCTCTCAGAGCCCGGCGCCCTTTCCCTGCTCAGCATCTAGGACAGCACTTACAGCACTGTAAAATAATAGCGGGGCTCCCCTTCTGCATCAGAAACCCCCTGCGGCACTGTGCGTTGTTCACTTTGCTAAGTGCTCAGCCTAAGGCATGATACATGGCAGTTTCCCAGTCACTGTTTTTGAATGAATGACCTGGCTTCTTGGCTATAACTCTGGATGGCACTTCTGAATGTAGCTTCCAACCACACTTCCTTCCCCAAGGTTGGGACCTTTTCCTTAAACACTGGCCTGGACTTCCCTGAGCAGCCGACCCCAGCTGCAGAGCTTTCACATCAAAGTACTGTGACATTCTGCTGCTCCCTCCTGACGACAGGCAGACTTGCGCCACCCAGCAGCCTTTCCTCTGTCCCAAGTGAGCAATAAATGTGCCGTTGAACACCAAGGGACTAGCTGGAAGAACATAGAAGAACCAGTGCAAACATATCTCCACTACTTGAAATACAGTTCTAAATAGTGCTATCGGATCTTCCAAAGACCAAGTCATAGGCACAAAGCCATGCTTTCCATACATCCTCTCGCTTTATCCTGTGAGGAAGAGATCATTATCTCCATCCTATAGATGACAAAAGGAAGACTCAAAAGTTCATGTAACTAACCAAAGATAACATAGCTAAGTAAATAACGAGGTCTGTCCAACTTCAACCCCAACACCACAGCTCTTTCCACTATGCTACTAAGTCACACTCTAGCGGGCTTAAACATGGAGCTCCACCCAGAAGTCCTAATACTTTTGAAACAACGAAAAACATATCTTAAAAAAGACTAAGAAACGGGTGAGGCTTGGTAAATAAAGAAAAAAAATCCTTTGGTCAAAGGAATTTGATGACAGTTAAGATAGATGTAGCAATGTTCTAAGTCTGGATGAATTCGATCAATGATGGTGTAACACGTTAACGAATCATAGTAAAATTTTTAAAAAGTTAGAAATATCAGACTGGTCTTTATAAATAAGATTCTCTGATTTTAAAAAAAAAACAACATAACACTATTTGAACAAAGAGAACACTACACATGAACAAAGAGTTAATTATAAAATTGTAATAATTTTCCCACTCTGCTTCTTCAAGCACACAAACTGTTTCATTAGTTGTTGTGAATATTAAATAACCTGGGCCAGAAGTTTCTAACACACAAATAATTGAAACACAAAATGTTCTCCTACAATCAGATGACTGAGCAAGATAAATCAGAGAAAGCATTTTCACTTTCAGATAATCTCCAAATACTTACCTAGAGAAAGTATTTAACTATTTCCTTGATCAAGTGACAGATAATAGTACAGACAAAATTTACATGGGAGGGGAGGGAATGATGTCTTAGGAAGAGCCAGAGTTTTAATATATAAATCTAGGCTCCTTAATCTAGCTTCAAGTCACCTCTGATTTGCCTCCTTTCCCCAGTACCCCTCCCCCCACTGTCTGACTGCCATGATTCATTGCCAGCATGAAAAAAAACAGTGCATTCCAGGCACAGTGACCTTTGGTCCCTCAAACATGCCAGCTCTTTCCCACGTCAATGCCTTCACTCCATCTGCTTCAGTCTCCCCAGTACATCCCTCGCTCAGCTGCCTCCTCAACCTTTGGGTCTCAGCCTAAGAGTGTTGCTTCCTTGGAGAGACCTTTCCTGACCACTAAATGTGAAGCCATCTTCTACACTTTTCTCTCTTGCCTCACCCATCTCTGTTTCATGGAAGCACTGGGTCACTCTTTAGAAAGACATATTCCTATGGCCAACAGACATGGAAAAATGTTCAATGTCCCTGATTAGAGAAATGCACATAAAAACCACAATGAGATACCACTTCACCCCAGTCAGAATATCCATCATCAATAAATCAACAAACAAGTGCTGACAAGGATGTGGAGAAAAGGGAACCCTCGAGCACTGTTAGTGAGATTGCAGGTTGGTGCAGCCGCTATGGAAATCAGTATGGAGGTTCCTCAAAAAATTGAAAATGGAACTACCTTATGACCCAGTAATGCAACTCCTGGGTATCTATCCAAAGAAATCCAAAACACTAATTCAAAAAAATATATGCACCCCTATGTTTATTGCAGCACTATTCACAATAGCCAAGGTATGGAAACAACCAAATGCCCATCGATAGACTATTGGAAAAAGAAACTGTGGTATATTTATACAATGGAGTATTACTCAGCCATAAAAAAGAATGAAATCTTACTATTTGCAACAACTTGGATGGACCTAGAGAATATTATTATAAGTGAAATAAGTCAGACAGAGAAAGTCAAATACCATATGGTCTCACTTATACGTGGAATCTAAAAAACAGAATAAACAAGCAAATGAAACAAATGGACTCAGAGATATAGAGAAAAAAATGATGATTGCTAGATGCGAGGTGGGTAGAGATGGGGGAGCAGGTGATGGGATAAGAAAGTACAAATTAGAAAGTACAAATATATATATATATATATATATATATATATATATATATACACACACACACACACATACATACATATGTGTAGATATATGTATATGTGTGTGTGTGTGTGTGTGTGTGTGTATATATGGCCGCGGGATGTGTGTGTGTGTATGTGTGTATATGGTCACGGGATGTGTGTGTATATATATGTAGATATAGATAGATATAGATATAGATATAGATATAGATATAGATATAGATATAGATATAGATATAGATATAGATATAGATATAGATATAGATATAGATATAGATATAGATATAGATATAGATATGGTCACGGGATGTAAAGTACAGCATAGGGAATATAGTCAATGGTATTGTAACTGCTATATATGGTGTCAGAGGGATAGTAGACTGGGGGGTTATCATTTTGTGAGCAGTGTAAATGTCTAACTAGTACGTTACTTTGTACACCTGAAACTAATGTAAAAATGTAAATAAGCTTCAGGAGCCCTCACTTTACAGTCCCTTGTCAATGGGTGATACTTGTGGTTGTTTGTCAGCTTGTCAAATGTGTCATTTGTTGTAATTTACTTATCATCCTAAATAAATGTTCACTTTGGCACGGAAGGAAGGGAGGGAGGGAGGGAGGGAGGGAGGGAGGGAGGAAGGAAGGAAGGAAGGAAGGAAGGAAGGAAGGAAGGAAGGAAGGAAGGAAGGGAAGAAAGAAGGAAGGAAGGAAGGAACATTCCTGTGTATTTATTTGTGTAACTCTCTCCTACACTAACCCCATGAGGATAGGAACCTTGCTATTTTATTCATCACTGTTTATCTGAGATCCAGAATAGTGTCCAACAGTTACTAGGAGCTCAAAAATATTTGCTAAGTAGTGGATATACAAGTGTCACATTAAGGGAATTAATTTGGGCTAGAGATTTGGATTTAGTAGTTATTAGCATATTGAGGGTATCTAAAGTCATGAGGCTTACATTACAGAAATGTTCCTGAAATGTGTGTAAAATATTTGTTTTTGTAAATTGCCTACTTTAAAGGTATTTGGAGAACTTGTTATTTTCAAGGCTGGTATGGATTATTTTGTAAAGAAAATTACATTATACTTTATATTTGAGTAAATCTCTTGGTCCTGTGTTAGAATTACTTCATGTCAAGTGCACTTATAAAAGGTGAATAAAGTCATAACTAAATAAAAAAATATATATTAAAGTATATACATAAAACATATATTTGCTAAGTGAGTCAATATCCATAATATCCCTTTGTCTTTTATCAAGTAAGTCCTCTATCAAAACAAAAAACCACTACCCCTAAATACACCTTTTCTATTACATCCTGACTGACTCTGAACAAACCATCTTTTTCTAGTCCTGCACAGTGAGTTTCAATAAAGGTGAATTTTATTTAAATCAAATAGTTTCAGAAGTCTCACTTCATTTCTCCTACTCATATAAATTATGTTATTTGATAAAATCTTAATAATTCTGATAACTGACTTTAATCCACATGTCACTTTTTTAAGTGGTGCTTTACATACTCTAAAGCTAAGGCTTGATGTGTTTGCAAAATTAATTTTAACTATAAAATTAATTGTAACTATATCAGAAAACTTAATGTCCATACACGTTCTATTTGTTCTTTTCTAAAGATACCGTCTCCAGAGGAAAATTTATGTATAGTTTAGGTTGTACAACCACATCTGCCACTTTTCATTAGCTGTTTTAGAACTATCTGATTCACTCACACGAGGATTTCATGGAACTGTTGCCCCTCCTCCCCTCTATCTAATCCATCATCAACTCCTGAGATTTAACTTCCTAAATATTTCTTGAATCCATTCACTCCGTTCCATCTCTTTCACTTCCACCATAACACCATCCTCTTCTAGCTGGGTAGGACTGCAATAGCTCCTGACTGGTCTACCTACACCCACCCTGACCCCCTCAATCCACTCTCCACCGTAAGAATGTTCTTTCCCTGGCTCTGCTTGTTCTGGCCATTCCAGTCTGCTTCTCACACATGCTGTCCCTACTGTCCAACCACACTGGACACGGCATGCTCCCTCCCATCACACGTTCTCCACGCATGCCTAATTCCTCCTTATCCTTCAGATTTCAACTCAAGCTTTACTACCTAAGGGAAGGTGCCCTGATCAACTAACTCAGTCAGATCCTTGTGTTTCGGGTTTGGAGAGGACCATGAACTTCCCAGAGCACTCATCACAGCTGTAGTTAACCTATTATCTCTAGCCCCCCAACCCTCAATGAGGCAGTAAGCCCATGAGACAGGGACCATATATATATATATCTGTATTTGTTTACATTCCTATCCCCAGCACTTAGCCCCACAAGCAAACATTTTTATGGAAACTCTTATTACTCTCATTTTACTTTATTTTATAAAAAAGGAAACAGGCTCAAAGAGGTTATATAATTTGTCGTGTCACACTGCTCCTAACAGAGCTAAAAATTCAAATCCAGATCACACAAAAGACAAAATAGCATGAACAGTATGATTACATCTTATTAAGAACACATGCAAGTGGTCCAAAACGAGAAGATAATATGCAAATACAAGAAAAAGTTATGTAAAGGTGTTTGTTTTACTTTTTAAAAAAAGAGTTTATCATTCTAAACAAGTGCAATGGCTCTTCAGATCCACTTTCCTTCATTGGGGAAAGTGGGAATTTCTCTCAGGTCCACTTGTAAGCTGGGCCACCCATTCAGCAGCCACTCCTGCTGCACAGCATGTGCTCTGCCCCCCCCACCCCAGCCCAAACCCCCACCCCTCCACCCATCACCCCTGCCCCCCACTCCAAGCCCACTGTGGGTCACTGTGGGATCACAAGCCCTCTGGATAGGATTCTGCTGCCACCATTGGGTCTCAAAACAGACATGACTGTGGGGCATACCACATATCCTTTCACTGCCCAATCCCTTCATTCTTTACTCTACTGATAGATCGGACTTTACTAACAGGTCAGGTATAGCCCAAGGAAATTATCCTGTGGAGTGTGAATGTTTTTAACCATATAAGTAAGACTGCCATTAAAATCCAAGGGAAAATCACTAAGAAGTTAAAACCCTTCACAGTGTTATCCTGTTGGTCACATCCCAGTTTCTGGTCTTGTTCCTTTGTCTTCATCAGACCTCCAGAATGAAACTCTCCATCTCCTTTCAGGATAACCTCACCCTCTACCCATTGGGAATTGGTCTTTTTCTAGGGCACATCCTCCAATTCTCCACCCATCCCAGCTCTGAGTAATCTGTAGGACACAGTAATCACTCAACAGAATATTTCCCTAAATCTAAGTTAATTCAAACTAGAATATTATCACTGGGAACTACTTTCAGGCAGTTCAAGGAAGGCTGTGCCAATCTCACACCTGGCTTCTGGAGTCAACTCACCACAGTGAGAGGCAATTGTGCCTCTTTGTACTCCCTGATCACCCAATGGTTTGTTAACTATTGACTCAAACACATATACATTCAGCTCCCAATGACAAATGTTATGGTTCAGAGTCAATATCTCTCAAACTCAGACAAAACACTAATGTCCCTGACCCCATGTATATAATCTGTACCTCTGTCTACGACAAGGACTGCAATTTGCATTATTGTGCAAAGTAGTGGGAATTCACCTCTGTTCATCCTCTTACTTTCATCCTATGCCCAGAATAAGAAACACCTAAGAAACGAAAGCCATTAAAAAACCATCTACTCCTTGTCAGTACCCCTTAGCCTAAACAAATCTCCAGTTAAAACCATGAAATTGAATTTTTTTAATTTAATTTGTGGATCAAGTTTTTGAGGACAGGCGTTCTCCAGCAATCTGTTAAATGATAGTTTATCTGAATATATAGATTTTCAGGTTGGCATCTGTTATCTTTCCCTCCATATTTTAAAGGTGACATTCCTTGGGGCAGCCGGTTGGCTCAGTTGGTCACAGAGCAGTGCTCATAACACCGGGGTAGACGGTTCGAGTCCCACATGGGCCAGTGAGCTGCACACTCCACAACTAGATTGAAAACAATGACTTGACTTGGAGCTGATGGGTCCTGGAAAAACACACTGTTCCCCAATATTCCGCAAATAAATAAATAAATAAATAAATAAATAAAATAAAGGTGACATTCCATTTCTTTCTGGCATCTATTAATACTGATGAGAACTCATTATCAGTCTAATTGTCCTTAATACGTACTGTGTCTCTTCTCTCTGGAAGCCTTTAAGGTTTTTGTTTGTCTTTGATCTACAGATTCTGCACAATGTTTCTAGATATAAATTTGATTTTACTTATCTTGACCCAGATGGATAGTTTCCTTTAATCTGAAAATTCATGTATTTATTTCAATACTAAAAATTATCAGCCATTTCTCTTCAGGTATTGCCTCTTCCCCATTCTCTCTGTTCTGTTCTTCTTGATCCTATTAAATATATGTAGAAAATCTCTCAGATTTTCTATTTCTTCTCTATATACTGTATTGAGTGATTTTCTCAAATCTATGTTCCAATCACCTGTTACATCCAACTAATCTGTTTAACCTAACTATTGAGTTTCCATTTCAATGTCTCTTTTATTGCTACTTAATTCTTTTTCTAATCTCCTGGTTCCTTTTTGATACTCTCCTGTTCTTCTATGGGCTTTGTTCCTTGTTTCTTCTCCTTAAAAATATTAACTATACTAGTACAATGCCTATTTTAAATGGTTCTACTATTTCCAGTTCTTATGGTATTCTCTTATTAGTTGTATCTGCTGACTCCTCCTAACAGTGATTCCTTTCTTGTGTGATTTGTAATTTATTTTATTTTTTTATCTTTAGCAGACTTGTTTCTATGCGAGTCCCATGGATGATCTCTGGTCATCTCTAGAGAACAATTTCCTATTCGTCTCTGTTGAAATTCAGTTTCTGGTTCAGTATATACTAATTTTTCAACTAGGCATCCTTCAAGAATGATATATCAGGATGGGATGCTACCCTCAGCTTTCCTGAGCTGGTGAGCCACGTTTTCCTAGTCCCCATTCTATGGACTGGGCACTCCTGCGAGACTTCTGGCTCTGTGCAGTAGTCTCAGCTCCAGTCCTCTACCTTGTACAGTCCTGAGTCCTCATCTCATGACTTTGCATCTTGAAATCCCAGGCTCCAGCCAAGAGGACACTACCTGTACCCCCATCCCCAGGGCGACTTCCGCTTCACTTCCACCTTTGCCACTCTGACTTTGACTTTGACTTTCCTCTACCTGTCTTGCACCTGAAGATTTCCATTTATTTCTTTAAGCTTGGCTCAGATTTTTTTTTCAACTTATATTACATTTCTGTTTTTCAGAGTGAAATGCTTCTTCTCATCTTTGGTATACTATATGAGCCAAAAATTGTTTGATAATTTCTGTATATGTGGAAAGAAAAACAGTATGAAGATTGACCATGCTCAAAATAAATAAATAAATGTTCCTTACAGTTGTAATTAAATTCTGTGAAGAAAGAAGGAACTAGGACCTATCCCTCAGTGAATAGGGCCCAAAGCTGAGGCTGAATACTTTATATCCCAAATCTACATAACCCTGAACCTAAATGAAATACCATGTACTTCATCAAAGGCCAGCATAACCAGGTGCTGTCAATCCAGAACCACCTAGTTGTCAAAGAAGTAAATATCCCACTGACTTAAATGCTTGACATGTTATCTAAGAAATAAAACTGCCTTGACCTTTAGAAGACTTATACTGTAAATAAAGAAGAGTTACAATGAAGAAAAAAATCCCACTGACTGCAACATCCTCAGGATTACTGAAATGATGTTCTCAAAATGCTGAGAATTTTTTAAATCATCAGATTTGTACAGAATTGCAAAAGACTCTAAATAGGCAAAGCAGTTCTGAGAAAAAAAGATCAAGGCTTGAGGTATCACACACCCTTACTTCAATTAGTAATACCAAGCGACAGTAATCAAAACAGCATGGTATTGGCAGAAAAACAGACACACAGACCAATGGAACGGAATTCAGAACCCAAAAATAAACCCACATGTACATGGGAAAATAATTTTTGACAAAGGAGCCAAAAATATACAATGAAGAAAAGACAGCCTCTTCAATAAAAGGTGCTGGAAAAATTGGAAAGTCACATGCAAAAGAATGAAACTAAACTGCTATCTGTCACCAGATAGCAAAATTAACTCAAAATAAATCAAAGACCTAAATATAAGACCTGAACAATAAAATGCATAGAAGAAAACTTATGTACTAAACATATGGACCTTGGTCTTAGAAAGGATTTTATGAATTTGACTTCAAAGGCAAGGGAAGTAAAAGCAAAAATAAATGAATGGGACTATATAAAACAAAAAAGCTTCTGTTCAGCAAAAAATATATATATATATATCAGCAAAACAAAGAGGCAACCAACCAAATGGGAGAAGATATTTGCAAACAACACCTCCAATAAGGAGCTAATATACAAAATATTATATAAAGAACTCATACAACTCACCCAAACAAACAATCCAATGCAAAAATTGGCAGAGGACCTGAACAGACACTTCTTTCAAGATGACATACAAAAGGCCAACAGATATATGAAAAGACGCTCAATTTTACTAGCTATTAGGGAAATGCAAATCAAAACCACAGTGAGATACTACCTCACACCTGTTAGAATGGCTATTATCTGTAAGACAAGTGTAATAACAAGTGTTAGAGAGGTTCAGAAGAAAATGGAACCCTTATACACTGCTGGTGGAAATGTAAATTGGGAAAGCCACTACGGAAAACAATATGGCATTCCTCAAAAAATTAAGAATAGAATTACCATATGACCCAGCAATCCTTCTCCTGGCTATCTACCCAAAAAATCCAAAAACATTTATCTGTAAAAATATATGTACCCCTATGTTCATTG
Source organism: Rhinolophus sinicus (assembly GCF_036562045.2). Taxonomy (NCBI): domain Eukaryota; kingdom Metazoa; phylum Chordata; class Mammalia; order Chiroptera; family Rhinolophidae; genus Rhinolophus; species Rhinolophus sinicus. The sequence continues at coordinate 42,550,064 of NC_133756.1, read as the reverse complement.
CAGCATTAGTCACAGCGGCCAAGACATGGAAATAACCAAAGTGTCATTCTATAGAGAATTGGATAAAGAAGATATGGTACATATATACAATGGAATATTACTCAGCCATAAGAAAAGATGAAATACTGCCATTTGCAACAACATGGATGGATCTTGAGATTATCACACTAAGCGAAATAAATCAGATAGAAAAAGTCAAAACTGTATGATTTTACTCATATGTGTGATGTAAAACTGAAAGCAACAACAACAACAAAAAACTCATAGACAACAGACAACATTTCAGTGGTTACCAGAGGGTAAGGGGGGGAGTAGGGAGGTACAAGAGGGTAAAGGGAGTGAAATATATGGTGACAGAAGGAGATTTGACTTTGGATAGTGTACACACAATGCAATATACAGATGAATTATTATAGAATTGTACACTTAAATCTATATAATTTTATTAACCAATATCACCCTAATTAATTTAATAAAAATAAAATTTTTTAAAATGATGAGGATTTTTACTATTCTATGTCATGCAGAATTTGGTCATAAAAAGAGAAGCCACACTAGATTTTTGAGTAAGAAAAATTTTAATATAGGTAATTAGAGGTTTATACCGCTGTTGGAAGACTGAGGACCAAAGTCCACAATGTTAGTTCTGGACATCTCCAAGTACAGAGAGTCAAGAAACGTCTGCAGCAGCAAAATATGCAAACTTCAGAAAGTCTCTGTTGCTGCTGGGAGCCATCATCAATAATCCCAGGAAGAAGTTTAATACCTGTGGGCAAAACTCACACCTGCCATCAGCTAATGACTGCATGACTGCTGTAAAATAATGACTTCTTCTTTATTTTCACCCTCCAAATATCAATTGGGTGCCTATCATTAGTAAGCTCTAACAAGAACCATGCTCTTAAAGGAGTCTGGGAAATGTGGTTTCAAGGATTGAGTCCCTGTAATTGAGGGGAGATATTAGAAGGGTAAGAATGGTTCTATTTACAACAATAAAGAACACATACTTCTACCCTTTATTGTACTTAGAGTGTGTGTGTGTGTGTGTGTGTGTGTGTGTGTGTGTGTGTGTGTTTCATATCCCCTCAGTAACTCTCCAACCATACATAAACCCCAAGAGGGAAAATGTTTTTCCTATCCCTCTGTTTAACACCAAGCACAGAGCCTTGGACCGATACTCAACATACACAGGATGGATAGATGGATGGATGGATGGATGGATGGATGGATGGATGGATGGATGGATGGATAGATGGATAAGAATTAACAACAGTATATACAATGTGTCATCAAACCACCAAGGATAGACTTACTACAACTGTCTAAGAGAAGAGGATATTATTTCTATTTCTAATTTCCTTAAAGTAGTACAGTTTTTATAATGGCAGAGATTTTTCTCTACATTATTACTAAGCTGTTTTTCAGTCTTACTCTCAATCTTTTAACAAGATTATATCAAAATATTCAATTTTCAGAATCCCCACTGAAGTCTTTGGCTCCCTGGAAATACCAGGAGTCGGAAGCTTGGATCCTGATTACCTACATACCCTTGAACAAGTCATAAATTCTGTAAACCTGTATATGCATCCTAGTTTATTCTAACACTTTGGGAACAACAGTTTTACTATTACTATTCATTCTATAAATTTTAAGTACTTGTTATGAGCCTAACGTTGTGTTAGGTTCCAGAGAGATAAATAATAAATAAAGCTATCATAAAACTATCATAAAACTACCAATAACTACTAAAACACTAATAAAGCTATCATAAAACACCAGAAGTTCCTAATAGAGATGTGTCCAGAGTCCTGTGGAATCTCAGAGCAAGAAGCAGCATCACTCAGGGACAGAGTATCAAGGACATTCTAATAAAAAAGGTGATATTTGAGCTCATCCCTGAAGATGGGTTGAAATACAACAGAGAAAGAAAGAATAAGGCATTCCTGATAGAGAAAGCAACATATACAAAGGCTGAGAGACATTCTATCAGACAGAGCTCAATCAGGGAATCAGAATCACAATGACTGGTGGGCTTGCTTGTTTGTTTCTTTATTTGGTTGTTCTTGCAGAGATTAAAATTTACACAACTGTAGGAGAAGCTAGGGAAGTAAAAGTCTACAAGAGGAAAGGTGGCAGATCAGAGAAAAGTCACTACCCAGAGACCATAAAAACGGGAGCTGGTGAAGGAAGAAATGAAAGCAGTTGCCTCTGTGCCTGGTGGTCAGTCTGAAGTCACTGTGGGTCAGCAGGTCTGGCAGATGAGAAAAAGAAAAGTGGATATAAATTATGGGAGAGCAAGGACAAAGCAGAACCCGAAGACAAACAGAACCTGTAAGGAAAAACTGGAGCATACAAAGAAAAACTGGAACCGCATCTGTCTCTTACTAACAACACAGGTGCTGTATGGAAGACATTGACATCCCTTACCAAGGAATGCACTCATTTCTGGCCCAGGACTCTAAGAAGTTGAAGGAGGAGATCTAGCAAGAGCTGGAGGAGCTGTGGGCACAGCAGCTGGCCCACACCAACCAAGAGAGCCAGCAGATCAAACAATACACGTGGGCTGCAGCAGCACTTTGGGCCCTGAACTGCCCCCCTGAGCACAATGCCTGCTGCTTCATTTCCACCTTTTGTGTTGGAAAAACCATGGATCTTTGTCTTTGCATGCAGATTGGCCTAGTGAAAAGAGCACAGGCATTGGAATCCAATATACATGGATTCAAGCCTGGCTTTCCCCCTTTGAGGTAAGCAGACTTCTAACATGTCCCCAGTGACTCATGCTTTTGTAAGATCCCCTCCCCTTGACTTGTACATATGATGGAACACCACACCCTTAATTAGTTTATATTATATGCACAGTTGATCTTTAAAAAGAGCTTTGGGGTGGCCGGTTGGCTCAGTTGGTTAGAGCATGGTGCTAATAACACCAAGATTGCTGGTTCGATCCCCACATGGGTCACTGTGAGCTGCGCTCTCCTTAAAAAAATTTAAAAAATAAAATTAAAAAAAAGAGTCCTAGTGGACCTGACCTAATCAGGTAAACCCTTAAAGGGGATGGAGATTCCTGGCAAAAGAGATGTGAAGCATGAAAGGGATTCCACACAGGGAGAGTCTCTATTACTGGCTTTGAAGATGGAGGGATCGCTCTGGCACGGGCTGCAGGTAGCTTCTAGAAATTGAGAGTGACCTCAGTTGAAAGCCAGCAAGAACATAACAACTTCAGTCCTACAACCCCAAGGAATTGAATCTGGCCAACAACAAGAATGAGCTTCTTGTTGTAAACAGATTCTTCCCCAGAGCCTCCAAGAAAAAGAAAAAAGAAAAAAAAAAAAAAAAGCATCTGGGCCAATACCCAGATTTTAACCTTGTGAGAACATGAGCAAAGAACCCAGCCTCATCGTGACCAGGCTTCTGACCTACAGAACTGCGAGCTAATAAATGGGTATTGTTTTAAGCTGCAAAGCTTGTGGTAATTTATTACACAGCCAAGAAAATTAACACATAGTAGCTGAATGAATTTGGATCCATTCCCTAACCTCCCTGAGCTTATAGATCCTCATATAAAATGGGCATAATAACTACGTTGCAAGATTGTGGGAGAAATTAAAATAGGTAGTGTAAGTAAAAGGTTTGCTGTGGTTGCTGTGGCATGTTGCACATAGGCACTCAATAAAGTTTGCATTATCTCTTATAAGTATAATGTGGATCACCGACATTGACCCTATAAGGAGGATCTCCTGGGATTGGGAGAGATGTGGCTAGTCTACAAGGCCCAAACAAGAAGGATTTAACTTCTTGTGGGAGGTAAAGTAATGGCTTTCCAAAAATGCCCATGTCCTAATTCCTGGAACCTGTGAATATGTTGGGATACATAGCAAAAGGGAGTTAAAATGGAATTAAAATTACAGCTGACTTTGAAATGAAAGTATCCTATATTATCTGGGTGAGTCCAATGTAATCACAAGGGTCCTTACAGATGGAAGAGGGAGACAGAAGAGAAGGAACCAGAGAGATAGCACAATGAGAATGACTCAGCCGTTACTGGCTTTGGCGATAGAAGAGGGTCACAACCAAGGAATGCCAGCAGCCCCTGGAAGTTGGAAAAGGCTAGGAAACTGATTCATTCCTAGAGATTCCAGAAAAGAACGGAGTCCTGCTGACAGCTTGATTTTAGCCCAGTGAAACCCACATTAGACTCTAACCTATAGAACTATAAGATAATAAATCTGTGTTGTTTTAAGCCAGTAAATTGATGGTAATTCATTTCAGCAGCAAGAGTAAACTAATACACTTCCCCTTGTATTTCTTGTTCAGTGTCACATCTCCTCCACTCTAGCCTCTGGGAGCTGATGCTTATTCCCCCACACATATCCCACCCCTTTTAATCACAGACGCAGTATATCTGTATGTGGATACCCAGTAGCAAAGCTATGACATGGATAGACCCTTAAATAAAACTTGCCCAAAACTTGGGGAATGACACAGTGGCATTACCTTAATAGGATACCAAAACTCACAAACTGACTTCATCTACATAAATGTGCTGTGTTAGTTAAATGACATAATAGATGTTAAGTGCTACACACTTCAGCCAGAGAAAGCAGTCAACAAATATTAGCTGTGTTATTGTGGCAATTGTTGTTTGTAATCCCATAATGAAGCAGGGAGGCTTTGGCTGTAAGCACCTGAAGAAGCTACAGCCACTGATGGGCCATGTTGAGATAAACAGTAAAGACAGGGCTGCATTTAGATGGAGATGGTGCAGAGCATGTAAAGGGAAAGGGCTGAAACACCAACTACAACCACAGTGATACCAGTCTTCACACCAGAAAACAGATCAAATGGGAACTTAGTGCATGAAAAATAAAGCACAAGTCAACTGCTCTTTCACAGGATTTTTAGTAACTTGTATTTCCATATAATATGGTATCCAAGAATCATAACAGAGACAGGCCTAGGGAAGAAAGATGCAAAGGAAAATTCTTTAGCAACAGCAATAGCTAACATGTACTGAACACTCATTTTGTGTCAGACTGTGTGCTAAGTCCTTTACAAATCATATAAGTCAGTTTTCGTCGATTATTAAAATTAAGAAAATATTTCAGTGGGTAACGTTCTTCAATGCCTATAGTTATGTGTCAAGGTGTTATTTTAAGTCCCTTTTAAACTATGCCTGAAGTGTTTAGAATCAGAGGCTAATTACATCTACTAAGGACAAATTTAGGCTAGGGTTTATCCCCCAGGCCATTTCACCATTTTTTAAGTGGAGATGGAAATCCATATGCCTAACAATGTTGCTTAGAAACTACAAATCAGCACAGAACAGCACTTTAAAAGGACATTAGCACCACAACGATTTGACAAGTTCTGCAAAGACATAATCCAGCACACTTCAGATAAGTGGATCCGGGCTAAAGTTTTCTCGAAAATCTCCCTCTAAATGCCAACCTTTCACTTCTCTTAGGTGGCAGAGCAGTCCCAAAATAACCGTCTCCTAAGGTGACACTGACAGTATAAACAGTGATGAGAAACAAGAATGGCATATAATTGTAATAAAACGAAGAAAGGATTAGGACAATGAGAAGGACTTTGTTGAGCTATGTTCACGGCAGAAAAAAACAGTGCTGGGATCAACTGAGGGCAGACAGTGTATGTTCCTTTGTTCCATAGATACAAGTATAGATATTAAGTCCCAGGTATTATATTAGATGGTGAGAATGCAGTAATAACTTAGATACTGCCTCTGCTCTCAAGGAGCTTACACTCTAGTCTGGTAAAGGGGCATAAGATGAGAAAAAGGTAAATTGAATTATTCACCTACTAATTTCTTTCTATAAAATAAAAATGGCCTTTGCTTTGCATAGGCCTGTCAGGTCCAACAGCTCTTCCAAAAAAACCTGTCCAGCATCTGGCTGCAGATGGGGCAACTGTATTCAATCTTGTTTTGCATCACAGAACCTATTCCACATCGTCCAGCTACCTCAGTCAGAGGAGGGCATTTAACACAAGGGCAATTCATCTATAGAATTGTCTGCAAAAACTGAAGTGAAAATGATGCATTCAAAAGGAAAAAGGGAGCAATAAGAAAGTCACACTTTCAAAGAAACAAGCAATGAGCAAGCAAAAACAATGAGTAAATGTAATTCTAGCACAGAAAGACAGGAAGCCAAATTAGAATGAGAGGAAGGTGCAAGAGGACACGTCTAAGAACTCTAACTTCTGGTCCAGATGAGGTAATGGGGACCAGATTTACCTTCCCAACTGAAACAACTAAAAACCCAGATGAACATATTAAGCAATGGTTTTTAAGACACTGAACACCAGGCAAGGAGGGACATTGATCCCTAAGAGATAGCAATCATCATCATCACAACCATCATCATCATCATCACCATCATCATCATCATCATCTAATTTAAAAATGGGCAAGGTACCTGAACAGATGTTTTTCCAAAGAAGATATTCAAATGGCTAACAGGTACATGGAAAGGTGCTCAACATCACTAATCATTAGGGAAATGCAAATCAAAACCAAAATGAGACATCACCTCATATATCTTTTAGGATGACTATCACGAAAAAAAACAAGAGATAACAAATGCTGGCAAGGATATGGATAAAAAGGAACACTTGTACACAGTTGGTAGGAGTATAAATTGGTATCACCACTATGGAAAACAGTTTGGACTTTCCTCAAAAAATTAAAAATAGAGTTACCAAGTGATCCAGCAATTCCACTTCAGGTATATATCTGAAGAAAAAATAAATCGTCATCCTGCCATTCAATCTTGAGAGCAAAGACAAATACTGTATGATGCCACTTATATGTGGAATATGGAAAAACCAAACTCATGGACATAGAGATCAGGTTGGTCGTTGCCAGAGGCCAGGGTGGGGGAAATGGGTGAAGGTGGTACAGACTTCCAGTTATAAGATAAATAAGTTCTGGGGATATAACATACAGCATAGTGACTATAGTTAACAATAGTGTATTGTATATTTGAAAGTTGCTAAGAGAGTAGATCTTAAGAGAATTACAAGAAAAAAATTATAACTGTGTGTGGTGATGGATGTTAACTAAACTTATCGTGGTGATCATTTCACAATATATACATTTATCAAATTATTGTGTTGTACACCTTAAACTTATACAATGTTATATGTCAATTATATCTCAAAAACTGGGGTGAAAAGATTTTAATAGACACTTCAAAAAAGAAGATATATAAATGGCAAGTAAGCTCATAAAAAGATATTTAACATCATTTGTCATTAGAGAAATGCAAATTAACATGACAATGAAAAACCACTATACTAGAATAGCTAAAAATTAAAAGACTGACCATACCAAGAGATGATGAAGATGGTCTTATATACTTCTGGTGAGAATGTTAAATGGTACAACCACTCTGGAAATAGTTTGGCAGTTTCACAGAAGGTTAAGTATACACCCATCATATGTTCCAGCCATTCCACTCCTAGTTATTTACCCAAGAGGAATAAAAGCCTATGTTCATACTATCTCAGTCGCACTCAACTCTGCCCTTGCAGCACAAAGTGGCCATAGATTATATGTATGCAAATGAGCTCCAACGTGTTCCAATAAAACTTTGTTTATGAGCAAAAAAAAAGTCTATGTTCATATACGAGTATACAACATACACACAAATGTTCAAAATACCTTTATTTATAATGGCCAAAATCTCAAACCCTAATGTCCATCAACAACAGGTGGATGGTTAAACAAAATGTGGAATAACTATGCATACTACTCAGCAATAAAAATATAAATGTTGATATACACAATAACATGGATAAATTTCAAAATACTTATCCTGAGTGATAATAGTAAAAAAAAAAAGTATATACTATGATTCTATTTATACAAAAGTCTAGAAAATGCAAACCAATCTACAGTGACAGAGAACAGATGACACAAGGAGGACGGGGGGAGGCAGAGAGGAGGAGGAGAGAGGGATTACAAAAGGATATGAGGAAACTTTTGGAGGTGATAAATATGTTCACCGTCTTCATTGTGGTAATGGTTTACAGGTGTAACCTGTCAAAAGTTATTAATTTGTATATTTAAATGTGTAAAGTTTATTGTATGCCAGTTACACTTCAATAAAGCTGTTTTATTTTTTTTTTTTAAGCATATTAAGGAAAATAATGAGTCACAGATCACAGTCACAATTTACTGAGTCAAAAACTGATGTGATGCTAGGCAGGAGACACAAATTTCTTCTGCTGAGGACCTGCTCATGGGCACCAACCTCCATGAAATCCACTGCTCTATTCGATGAGCTCCCTTTCTTCCTCACTGCTACATATACCCTTAGAATAAGGCTTTCTTCATAGTCTACAGTTAACCTGCATGACTGTTTCTTAAAACCAAAGATCCAAACTGAAAAATTATTTGACGTGGAACTAGAATGTCAAGGCAGGTGGGCAGATTATAAGAGGCATGATTTAAATGGTTGATTTAAAGGGATTCAAGTTTCTACGCCTAAAATGAATTCCTGTCTCAGAAGACAAGAACGTGCAAGTATGAATGAGGAAAATATTATTACATGGTAACAATAAATGATTGTTAAACTATCATATCTCTGAAGAATCAGTGTGAACTGCAAAAGGATCAAAAGATAGAAGACAGAGAAATGATGTCTTAATTTCCAAAATTTGAAAAGGATAGATTCTACAACTTCCAAATCATGAATTTGAGGTCAAGTCCAGAAAGAATTCTTGAAGACACAAAATAAAGAAGCATTGTGAGTACATTCAAAAGGAAGCAGCTGTCACTAAAAGCCAATATGGAGCCAGTTATAGCAAGTTATGTTGTACACATACTACTCTGAAATCATTTCCTTTACGACATAATTTACATCCTGGAAAATCTTCAAAGAGTCCTTCTATTCCATTAAATGTTGGCTTTTCTCCAGAATTCTGTCCTTAGTACTGAGTGGAGTTACTAATTTGGTGAGATGTAAACCTGGAGCTTCTAAGAAATATTTGGAGAGAGCCTGCCTGTGAGTAAAGAAAACACAAAGGAAAACAGAGCTTAGCAATGAAGACAGAGTTTAGATGATATCTGAGCCCCTGGATCTCCAGCTCTACCTAAAGTTAGACCTACCTCTGATTTTTAATTTGTTAGTCAATATACCTCCTCCCCTTACCTACTTACTTGCCTACTTACTGACTTACTTCATTTACCTACTTGTGTATTCATGTATTTACTCATTATGGTAAACTGATTTGAGCTGGATCTTTTGTAATTTGCAACCATGAGTCCTTACTAATACATTCAGCATATTACCTCATTAAAAGTGAGCACTCTGTACTTCATTTTATCAGACTCAATTAGGAGCACTGTCAACGACTTTGGCCACTAACTTTTTAAAACTATATTGTGAAGTTGCATTTCATCAAAAACAGGGTGACCAAGACGGTGAAGATTGTCAAAACTAAGCTAAATAAGAAACTTGAGTATGTTTACGCTGTGGAAGAGAAGACATGATCGGTGCCTTCAAATATTCGACAGGATCTCATGTATAAAAGTGAATAGATTTGTTCTGGAGTGCCGCAGAGTAAAATTTAAAGGAAGGCAGACTTTAGCTTATCTGTGCTCATTTTTGCTCAGCTCATTTTTATTTATCAGTGAAGAACACTGAAGAGGATGTACATCATTTCAATCCTTTCCAACAGTAAGGTTCAATGATATAGTCAACATATTCTAGTATATATTCCTCTGATTACTTTTACAGGTAAAAATAGCCCTGGGCAAAATTCAGCAGATATTTACTGAGTATTCCCTATGTGCCAGGAAGCATGTGCCTTTATACATAATCCCTACATCATTCCATCCTTGGTAATATGGCATCCCTGCAAGGTTAAAACCATTTCAATGCTACCACTCTTGCATACAATCCATAAAGATGACCTACTTTACTTCTTTTTAAAAGTAAAGTCAGTTCAGGAAATAAACTGCAGCTCCTTTAATTTGCATACCAGATTTGAGAAAAGGCTCAAATAATTCCTCAATCAGTCCATAATTCAATTTTCCCCAACGTGTAGCTGAGCATCTTAGAATCCATGTCAGATATTGTTAACTGCTCACCCAACAGCTAATCCTCCTTTCTTTCTTGCTAAGAGAACTCTGATTTGATTGGATCAGCAATGTGCTCAGTCTCAATGGGTAAATCATATGTTCATTCTATAAAAATGTATTGAATACCTCCTATGTGCCAAGAACTCAAGACTCTACAGATACAAGTGAAAAAGACAATCTCCTATTCTTTTAAAATTTCTATTCTAGTAGAGAAATACACATCAGAACCAATAAATACATGTAAGTAAGCTACATGGTTTATTAGATCATTGGCATTATGATGAAAAAATGGAGAAGAATAAAGGGAACAGAAGTGCTCATGGTAGAGGTGAGGAGCAGGTTACAATATTAAAATGAGTGGTCAGGATAGGCCTCAGCAAGAAGGTGAGATTTGAGCAAAGATTTGGAAGAGGTTCAGGAGTGAGCCAAGCTGATGTCAAAAGCATTCCAGACACGGGGTACAGCTAGAGCAAATGCCTTGAGGTAGGAGCATGGCTGACATGTCAGAAGTCTAGCAAAAAGGCCAGGAGGGCTGGAGTGAAGTGTGCAAAGGGGAAAGCAGTTGAGGACAAGGTCAGAGAAGTCACAAGTGTCCAGATGATGCAAGAACTTGCAGGGCATTGTGAAGTCTTGGGTTTTTACTCTCAGTGAAGTGGGGCCCCTTCAATGCATTTTGAACAGAGGAGTAACATGTATAACTTCAATTTTGAAAGGATCACTCTGACTACTGTGTTGAGAATAGACTATAGAGTGGCTAGTATAGACACAGAAAAGACCAATTTGGAAGCTATTACAGTGATCTGAAGGAAAGATGATGGTGTTTTGTACCAGAATGGTAGCGGTGGAGGTGGTTAGCAGGGGTCAGATTCTGGATATATTTTGGAGGTAAAGGCAACAGGATTTGCTTGTGGGTTGGATGCAGAGTATGAAAACGAGAGGGTAAAGTTGCTTCCAAAATGTGTAGCCTGACCAACTAGAAGAATGAAGTAGGCATCAGCTGAGAAGAAGGCTGAGGGTGGAGCAAATTTATAAAGGAACACCATGAGTTCACTTTTAGATTTAAATTGGGTGAGAGATCTTGGCTAGAGATATAAATCACTGACATGTAGATGGTATTTTGTAGATGACATATGACTGGATGAGATCTCCAAGGCTGATCGTAGGTAGAGAAGAGAATTGAGGACTAAGAGAGCATGCCAGTATACAGAGGTCAGGGAGAAGAAAATGAAACACCAAGAGAGATTGAGACAAAACAGCTGGGAGAAATCCAAGATGGCAGAGTAGACAAGCACTGTGCTTGCATCCTTCCATGAACACATTAAAATTACAACCAAATTATAGAACAATCAACCTGGAGAACCATCTGAAGTCTAGCTGAACAGAAGTCCTTTGACTCAAAATATAAAGCCTCATGCAGACTGATAGGAGGGGTGGAGATGCGGAACAGGCCCCAAACCTCCGTGTGGCGGTTGAGAATCAAGAGAGATATCTCAGCTGCAGAGGTTCCCCCCAGAGGAGTGATGAACCCCAACCCCCACACCAAGCTCACCAGCCTAGAGTGCTGGTGCCAGGAAAAGGAGCCCCCACAAAATCTGGCTGTGAAAAACAGTGGGGATTCTCACCATCCAGGTGGGACGGAAGGTTGTGGGAAACCCAGACATCCTCTTAAACGGCCTGTGCACAGACTCACTCGCTCACAGGCACTCACCTTGGGTTTTGGTGGAGAGACGATGATTCGGGAGGCATCGGAGACATACAGGGGTGCAGACTGAGGTGTGTAGCTTCAGGGGAGGACTAGAAGACAGCCTGGCATTTTCCTTGTGTGAGGTCCTCTTCCCATGCAGCCAGCAGGTGGGTGCCATCTTTCCTGTGTTGAGCCCGCCTCCACCACTGTCAAATCTGAATCTGATTGGCCTGGTGAGCTCCACTGATCCGCCCTGCTGACTCACTGGGACCCCACCCCCCCAACTACCCCAACACCTGAGGCATTTCTCTTCGAGCAGCTAGCCCCTCCCTCATGGCACTCTTTCTTGGAAAACATTGGAGTCTGGCAGGCCCCAGTGGGCAGTGACTGGTCTGGGTGTGCTCTGAAACTTTTGCTGAGTAGCTCCAGGCTCAGCACTGGCAACAAACCAGAATTTACACTAACCTGGTGACCACAACTCTTCCCACTCTAGTGAGTCCCTTAGACCCTGCCTCACCCAACTTGCATACCTCATGAGGCTCTGTCAGTGGCTGAACCTTAAGGGAGCTGTGAGGTGGCTGCAGGGCTTAGAGTGTTCTGGCTTTTTGTAGGGTTACCCCAGGACTGGTATTGGTGACAGCCATCCTTCGTTCGCAGCGTGGACTCTCCCACATGCCTCCAACTTTAGCACAGGCAGTGAACAACCTCAGATCACTTTGTAGCAATTTGGTTTTATAGTCTTCAAAGTATTGATACCACATTAAGTTATCTTGTTTACTTTTTATGTGTTTGTTTATGGTCTTTTCTCCCCACCTTGCCTGTCTTGGTCACCAGTTGTATCCACAGAGCTTAACACATTGCAGGTGCTCAATATTAAAATGAATGTTGACTAATACAGTCATTTCCTATCAGTCACTAATTTGTCTCGGCTAATATGGGTCCACCTGGGGTAGAGACTTCAACAAGCCCAACCTCTAAATCTAAAGCCCAAGCTGATGACTCCTTCTACTTTGCTTTTAGATGTTTTTTCTCCTAGTCCCACTATCAAAAGATTACAGAAGTCAATTAAGTTCAACCAATCTGTAATAAAACACCAGCTAGGAAACAGAGACAAACAAAACATTCTTTTGTTAAATGTCTCAGTCAGTGTGGTTTTATCTCCCCATCCCTCTTTCCCATTTATACATATTAACATATTTTATTACAACAACCCTGAGGATTAGGTATTCTTATAATTCCTGTTTTAAAGATGTGGAAATTGAGGCACAGAGAATTTAAGTTATGCAACTATTAATTGTAGAGCCAAAAGTTCCCCCCTTCCCTCCATCCTGATTGACAAATCACCCAGACCAGTGACTGAGCAGACTAAGAGGCAAGTCCCTGGGGAAGCACTTCTCCCATTGGGGCAAGGCAGGGCTGGGGGAGAGGTATCAAGAAGAAGGAAGTTCCAAAGCAGTGTCTAGAATAAAGAACTCCCTCTCCTTTTGAAGCTGGATAAGCCCAATCAAGCAGAGCAGCCATTCTGGAATCGGAACAACCCCCTGTTTGGAAGATAAGACTCAAACCCAAACTATTGTACTTTTACCTTCTTCTCAACAATTATATGATTGACTAGAAAAAGTAACATTGTTAATAACAGGCAGTAAGACACCCCCTCCCACGAAAGGGCACTCCTGTGGTTACATAGAATGTTGTCAAGCAGGAAACAGCAAATAGGACATTTTGCTCAAAACAGGAAGCCTTTTTAGTTGCCGTATGGATGTTTCACACAGTTATTTTACCTCCCAAAGCATATTTTTCCTAAGAGGAAAAAAAACACGTAAATCAAAAGAGTCTTTTCTTTTTTTTTTTTTTTTTCTGACAAAGTTGGTCCCTCGAATGAAAAGCACAACATTGTTCAGCCAAGAGGACAAAAATTAACTTAAAAAAAAAAGGAGGTCACCTGAACAGCCTGATTTCTCTGGTAAATTAGGTCAGGTTTCTTGAAAACTAACACACAGAATATAGTCTCTTGAAATATTTAATAACTCTTTCAAGTTCGGGCCCAGTAATATTGCCCTCAGAGCCAATATGCCCTCCAGGGAAAGTCAATAACGGGTTTTCCTGCAAAAAAGAAATCTGTTCTTTACTGATTCCAAATACTATCTTAAAATGGAATTCATATCAAATTGTAATCTACCATAATATATACCACTTTATAACAAAAAAAAACATAGCTCCCTGATTGTAATACAAAGGAGAAATAAAAATAATGTAATTTATAATAAAATAATGTGTATGTCAATAGGCTTAGTCACAGTTATACCAGGAGACTAGTGAAGCAGTCAGTGCACCTATACATGGAATTCATGGCAATTTGACATCCACCAACATAAACTGATTTGAGTGTGTTGTATTAGTGATGAGAATGCCAAAAGCAGCCTGGCTAATGGTGATATGGTTTTCCAAAATGGGGAACAAATATAACTACAGCAACCAGGAAAAATCCAGCTTTGCAAAGATACAACAGCACCAAAAGGGATGTATCATATGATGCTGACACTGGGACATACATCAAGCTTGCATTGTGTCCAACAGAATAGAATTACGTTTCCCTCAAATTTTAAAAATATCCAACCACGCACCCTGTGAATTCAACATAGCCTCCCAGGGCATCTCAGCCAGAGTTTGGGAACTGCAGGGTTAGAACGATAGCTTGGAACATGCTGTGATAGATCGTTGCAGTAATGACCTTCATAAATCATGCTTCTCTGTACCCATGCACAAAAGACGATGTGACTTGCTTTGGCCAATAGGACATTGGTAAATATGACATAGGCAAAGGCTTGAAAAATACATGTACTTTGGGTTTGCCCTGTCTTGCTGCTGGAAACTCTTCTGCCACAATATAATACACCTAAGTCAGCCCCCTGCAGGATGAAAATCTTCATGGAAAGAGGCCCCAGTCATCCCAGCCATCCCAGATATGTGAGTGAGACCAACCCAGACCATCTAACTCCAGCCAAGCTGACCCAGACCAAAAGAGCTGCCCACTGACCCACAGAATCATAAAACATAAAAAAACTTTTTGTTTTAAATCACTGTGTTTTGGGTGCTTTTAGGCAACCAAACTGACTGATAGAATGTTAAAGCAATTGTACTTTATACTTTAGCAACAGAAAACCAGTAAAAGACTCCATTTCTTAATTAAGTTGAATAGAGTTATTAAATGGATGAGTACATGATCATTCAACTGTCCCCTCGGAATTCTCTTAGAAATAGCTTGTGATTTCTAGTCTAATAGCCTCAGAAACAGATCCTGAATTAACAAACATTTTATTGTGAAAAAGATTAGAAAAATGACTTCATTTGTTTGAACCACAGTTCCTAAAATTATAATGTAAATGACCATTAATCTATAAGGAAACCTCTTTGTAAAGCAAAATGTGAATTTTAATTTGGTCATCAAACAGGTGAATAGAAGTCTTGTTGCAAAGTATAAGAATGACCCATTCAACCAGGAGTCAGATTGCTGACCACTATAACCAGAGTGGCCAAACCCAGCAGCAAACTCAGAGCCAAATGAAAATGGCCTCACAGTGGCAGAAATCTGTCTGCCATAAGATGCTAAATCTTGATGCTAATCAGAGCCATTCCCCACCAAATGCCAATTCAGTATAGCAGGGTCTCAACCAGAGCACACAGATTGTCAGATGGAACAGTTTCCAGCAGGGGAAGTACTTTGACAATATAAAAAACACAGGCATGACCTTGAAAATATACCCAGAAGCTGCTCTTCAGGACTACACGGTTCAATGTGCTCAGAGAACATCACTATCCTACAGCACAATAAAATACATTCTGTATGAGGATGAGACTGAGACATCAAGAAAATGCTGAATGTGGAAATAAGTTAAAAGTCCTTCAGTAAGATTTATATTAAAAATGATTAAGAAGGCGGCCGGCTGGGTCAGTTGGTTAGAGCGCAGCACTCATAACACCCAGGTCGCCAGTTCGAGTCCCACAGTGGCAAGTGAGCTGCACCCTCCACAACTAGGTTGAAAACAATGACTTGACTTGCAGCTGAGCTGCGCCCTCCACAACAAGATTGACACACACACACACAAAAAAAAAAAAAAAAAAAAAACAACAACGACTTGACTTGGAGCTGATGGGTCCTGGAAAAACACACGGTTCCCCAATATTCCCCAATGAAAATTAAAAAAAAAAAAAAAGATTAAGAAAAATAGTATAGGCTCTTAAAGTAGTAAATCCTAGCGATCTAGAAACGTCACTTATATGGAAAATTCCATTTCCCAGGAGCCATTGCAAATGATAATGATTTGGGCATCTCTGGGAATTTGGAAGTAACTCTGTGCACCAGCTCTCCCTGAGCTTGTTATCACCTATGGTTTTATTCTCTTGAGTGGGAGAATTCTCCCAACCCTCAGCAGCCCCAGGATGGCTGAGACACTGGCTTAGCAGCTCCAGCTTCCTGGGAAGGAGACTGAACGGGACAAGGGGGGAACAAGATGACTATTGCCTCGTTTAGGTCCACAGGTGAGTTCCTTTCTGACGAGGTAAGGCTCTACAGAGAAGGTAGAGGCGTGGAGTCAGTAGCCACAGACCACCTGGGGGCCTGGTCCTATGAAAGATGTCCAAGTAAAGTAGTTCTCCCACAGGGAAAAGCTGACTCAATTCCAGGTCTCCTGCCTGTGACCAAGACCTTCTCACCCTGTCAAGGAAACCGCCTGAGACAAAAGAATAAGAGAAAGCACATACCAGCCACCATTAACAGAGTAAATACAGCCGTAAATACAACCTATAACAGGCAAAAATATAATTAATCATTTTTTACATACTTGGAGAGCTTTAGAAAATACAGGTGAAGTAAGAAAGAGAGGAAAAGAACAGACTGTATAAATATATGTGTTCATGTGCAAAATGCAATATTAGAGTCTTATTTTCTTCATTTATCAATATATACATCAATGGGATCATTTTGAATGGATGTATCATATTCAGTTTTACAGACATAACTTTTTAACTGATCCATGGTTTGGGATATCCAAATTTTATTTGTTGTCGTTATTTCTTGGGGGTATCAGGAACCCCAGTTCAATACTAACTGAGCAATAGAGAGGAGTCAGACCGACGGAAATCAGATTATCAGTCTTATTTTTGATAAAAGTTGGATGGAGAACATGGATCAGATGTGCAGTCCAATGAGATTCCTAACACAGTAGCTGGAATTAAAGAGAGTTTCCCAGACAGGCACAGGCAGAGCTGGAAAACTGCAGGCCTCGCAGTGGAGGGAGGCCTTCCCCATAAAAACTCCACGTGGCAGGAAGCTGATGGGAACACATGCTCTCTGCAGATCCCCAAGTGTGAGAATGGAGGCAGCAGAACCCTGACTCCCAACCAAACAAGTTACTCCTTTTGCCCTGGAGAGGAATGTGTGATGGGAGAAGGACTAGAAGTATTACAGGAGTAGCTGTCCTTCCACACAGAAACCAGGCAAAAGAACATTATCCACACAATGCCATTTTAAAAACAAGGTTGCCGTGAATATGCTGACATTTATACCTTTCTGCATGTGTCCTATTATTTTCTTAGAAAAAATTTCTGGAAGTGGGATTCCGAAGTCAAAGCTAACAGCATTTCTAAACCTTTCCACAGATACTATCAAATTGCAGAGAAAGACTGTACAGAGTTATACTCCCAACATCCGTTTCTTCACACCATTTGCTATTGTGATAGATTAAAATGATATCTCGTTGTTTTGGTTTGCATTTCTTTACTGATGAGGTTAAATTTTTTTTTCATATATTTATGCGGCATTTTTATTTCTTCTGTTCTGACTTCCTTGATATGCCCTTTGCCCATTCCTCTAGTGAGGTGTTCATCATATTCTTACTCATTTGTAATATGCAAAATCATTTAACAAATCACTCTTCTTAATCTTAGAATTGTGATGCATTGAGTGACAGTTATTATCATAAGCCTAACAAATCGATATGATGTTGAGAGTGATTATTTCCATATTTATTACAACTTTTATTTATACCAAAGCAAGAATCTATTTGAAAAGAAACAAGTTTTTGGAAAAGGTCAATATCTATAGCCCAAAGAAGTCTTTAGATTTAATAGCTTCTGATATTAAGTCTATGCACTGACATTTTTATTCCAAATCTTAAGGAACTTAATGATTATTTGTCCAGAAATTTCTAATATGAAAAAAAATCCTTACAGATGCACTTTATTTCAAGCATATCGGTACATGGAAATCTGAAATTTTGAAGAAAAAACCTCAGAGTAATTACTTGTTCTCTTTATTAAAAGATCGCCAGAAACTTTAGGTATAAGCTATTGATCGACTGAGGCAAGGTATACTGTTAAAATGATTGAATTCATACAGACATTATGGAATTAACAGATAGTTCCCAGGAGACTGATCCAGAATTTGCCAAGGATAGCTACTTTATATTTTTAGGTATTACAAATGACCAGAATACTCTTTAAAAAAAAAATGGATGATTCAATAATATTTTTGGAAGAGTTCTTAAAGTAACAGGTATTGAATAAATACTAGTAAACAATGCCTTGATCAAAATGTCTACAGTCATTCTTTCTATTAAGAGAATTTCCATTCTTAACAGAAACATGTATGCCTTAAAATCTACCAAAGCGCTAAATTTCAGAATTCTAGAATTCCTACTATTATGCATTATCCCAAAACATTCCCTCCATTGTCTTTATTTTTCTCCCTAAAGTATAATAATGCCTATTAGAGCCCTCATCATGCATCACTATGAATTAATTCAATAAACATTTTTGAGAACCTTCTATAGCAAACATTCTTAAGAACTTAGTTTGTGCTACATTAGGAGCTAAGATTACAAAGACAAGCAAAACTGTTCCTAATCTCCAGGAAAACATGACCTGGAGTTTATGGTCTGGCATGGATCATAACAAGGGAGACAGTCTATAGCTTACGGAGTGGGAAAGATGGGCAGGTAACAGAAAAACAGAATTCACTGTGATATAGCCAAGCACTGAAGGCTAAGACAGCCCAAAGGAGCAACAACTAACTGAGCCTGGGGGAATCAGAGGAGACTTCCAGAAGGAAGTGATGAGTCACTGAGTCCTAGAGAATGAGCAGATTCTAGCCAGGGGGAGAAGAAAAGGTCCTTCAGTTATGTGTAAAGGAAGAGGTGGGATAGGTCATGACATGGAGACTCGCTACAAGGAGTTCGGTTTAGCTAAAACAGAGTTAAGTTGAGGATGGACAATGGTGAGAAAATACACTATAGAAGGAATAATAATCATATTTCAAATTTTATTATTGAAAATTTAGCATGTTCCAGTCATTATACTAAGTCCTTGACATCTCAATGAATGCTGACAAAAATTAATGAGGAAACAACTATTCTTACCCTCCTCCCCCATTTCACAGTTAAAGAAACACAAGCCCAGTGAGATTAAGTGACTTGCCTAAAATCATACATTTTGCAGGTGGCTAAGATATATTCTAACTTAAAAATTCTGGTTCCAGAATCTAGGCTCATCTCCTAATCATGTCTGGATTTCATGCAATGCTAAGGAAATTGAACTTTACCTTCAAGACCATGGGCCAAGAAGGACTTTAGGCAGGAGAATGACATGGTCAGTTTGCCTTTAAAAAGGATAATCCAAGTTACTGGGTGGCAAAAATGAGTCTAGATCTGAGATGGAACTATGTACTGTTCTGCATGTTGGATGAAGATGGTGATGCAGAGAGAGCAGTCAAAGAAAATGGGTCTTTTTCTGTCAGTCTAGGTAAGTTGGAACTACATTTTAGAATCCTCTTTCCTATTTGGCTCTGAGTTAGCTTGAGCCAAAAGAAAAACTTGCACAAGATTTGGAAAGTGAAGTGAAGCAACAGCCATTATGCGCTGAAGGTCATTGTGGTTAGAGATGAGGAGAGATGAAGAGATTCCAGCAGGTGCCAGTCTGACTTCTCCACTCTGCACCCTCTTCCAGCTGTTCTTCCCATCTGCCCACCCCACTGACCAATAGCAACCCACTACCATATGCCTGACTGCAAACTCACAGCCAATAGCTAGGTCACAGCCTTCCAAAGACCTCGATACCAGCATCCTTTGCAGACCTTGTCAGCAGATTTCCCTCTAGCTTTCACTTGGCCACCATGCCAGTGCTTCAGAAGGGCTACTTAGTGACTTCCCTGATTTGCCAACTCTCCTACTGGAGCCCCTCCTTCTCCAGCTTCAGTTTTTGATCCTGGCAGGCTTTTTGGTAGCAATGGAAAAGATGAGTCTAAAATTAATATAGAACTGCAAATGTCCTATAAGAGACAAAACAGCTTTTAAAAAGAACAAGGTTGGAAGACTTGCACCATTTGATTTCAAGACTTATTATAAAGGAATCTATAACAGAGCTATAAAAATGGGTACCCAAATTAACAGGGTCAACAATCAGCTCTAATGCGTCTTTTGGAACAAAAATTAATATAAGACCTGATCTTATGTTATGTTATATAAGACCCAGTCTTATATTATGTTATATAAGGCCCAGTTACATTACATTACATTATATTACATTACATTACATTACATTACATTACATTATATTGTATTGACCCGGTCTTATAGTAAAATAAGACTGGGTCTTATATTAATTTTTGCTCCAAAAGACGCATTAGAGCTGATTGTCCAGGTAAGTCTTATTTTCGGGGAAACACAGTAGATATACAAATAGCAATTCAAAACCTTTTCATTTCATATAGTACATTTCCTGGGAAGAAATCCAAATGTTTCATAATCAATATATGTAAAGCACCAATTAAATAAAGCTGTCATCTCAACGCGTTCAGAGCAAAGCAGAACCTCTAGCCTAGGAGATAGGGTCCAGAGCTTTCAATCTGAGTAAAGTGCTCCTTCAAACTCCTATATTCTCTCTGAAAGAATAAGCACAGCCAATTGCATGTACACAGAGTAAGCTCACAAGAAGGTAGATATAGAAGGAGAGATTTCATTAGAATTCAAGTGTAGTCAGAGAAAAATGAAAATCATTAACCCCAGGGTTAGAAGTCACCCAGCAATTTTTCTAACCACTCTTACTAATAAAATCATAGAATCTTAGGATTCGAGGAGGTGTTAACATAACATCTAGATTCTAGAGCAAAACACTGCGTCAGACACATGACTATCCATATTTTGTTAATTCATCTCTTGCGATTAATGAAATCTGCTTGGAGACAAGCGGGAGGAAAAGCCTGAATTTAGCATTTTTTAAGTCACTGGCAATTTTATCTCCAGCTTGAATTTTTAAAAAAATTGCTAAAAACCAATGAAATACAGTATAAAACATTTAGAAAGGTGGTTATTTGAAAAATGCTGCTATGTGCTTTTTAAATGTTTCAGCACCTATTTTGAGACTGGTTTTAGACAACAGGAAATAAACAAGCTTAACAATCAAAAGGAAGAAAGCTGAAAGAGATCATATGTACTCTGTCTCTCAATCAAATGTGAAAACCACGGTTACAACATACGTCCCTGCTGGTTCTGGTGCTCACATGAGATCTCTGTCCCACCGACATCGGTCAGCTGCTTGATGCCTCAAACTCTACAAAGGCGGACAGAGGCAGGTATTTTATTATAACATTTTTCTATTTCTTTACATTAGCTACATTTCAAAAGATGACTTACTTTACCCCTAGAGCCCAAAATTTTGTTTAAATCAGGAGGTCACAGATACTTAACATTTCCCAAGCTTATTTCCACTAGTCAGTTGATTCAATTACCTAAGTTCTTTCATTGAATACTGGACAGAAATGCCCCTGATGACATTTTCTGGAGCATAATATGCCGTTTGCCTGGGAGAACTGGCTTTAAAAATTATGTCCCTCTTTAGCTCTAAAAATATATCACTTACATATCTAAGATAAAGCAAAGCATGAAAAAAAACCCCACAAATATCATCCATGTAACCTTGATTTCTGGGATAGTCCAAATATCATGTATTAAAATATAGTGTATTAAGTGTCAAATAATAGCAGCTTGGTTAAATAAATTATAATATATCATACAACAGGCAACTATACAACCATTTAAAAGATGTGTGAAAGAATATGAAGTAGAAAATATAAGACATGTTTCGAATAGAAGCCAGGTTCTAAAACACTCTGAATATACAATCTTGATTTTTGTAGACAGAGGACTGAAAAATGCATATCAAAATAATAATTGTAGTTATATTTGGTTGGTAAAATTATGTGTGATTTTTATCTTTTCTTTGAACTGTTCCATATTTGCTAACTTTTCTATAGGAAGTGTTATTTTATCAAATAGATTAAAAACAACTGTAAAAAGAAAATAGTCATTATAATCCACTCACAAAACTACCTGAAAAAGTAAAAGTTGCTGTGTTTTCTATGATCTTCAATATAAGCATTTTTTCCTTTTCCATGGTCTTTGAATTCATCTTGCCCCTTCTTTCTAGTCAAATCTGTATTACTTTCTATTGCTGCATAACAATTTGCCCCAAAATTTAGTAACTTAAAACAATGCACATTTATTATCTCACAGTTTCCAGGAGTCATAAGTCTGGGCAGAGCTTATTTGGATCCTCTGCTTCATGGTCTCTCAGTCAAGGGCTTGGCCCAGAATCTACATTATCTGAGGTTCAGCTAGGCAAGGATCGACTTCCCAAGCTCACTCAGTTGAGTACTGGCAGCATTCAATTCCTCACAGGCTGTTGAACTAAAGACCTCAGTTCCTTGCTAGCTTTTGGCCAGAGGTTTCTCTCATTTCCTTGCCATGTATGCCTACCACACAGCATTTTGCTTCATCAAAGCATGCAAGCCAAGAAGACAACAGAGAAGATCTGCTTGCAAGATGGAAGTCATACTTTTTGTAACTCAGTCACAGAAGTGACAGCCCATCACCTTTGCCATAGTCTATTTTTCAGAACTAAGTCATTAATGCCAGCCCACACTCACGTCTAAAAAGAGATTAGACAAGGGCACGAATACCAATAGGTGGGAATCATTGAGAACTGTCTTAGAAGTCTGCCTACCACATCATTCTTTCCAATTAGCCTTTTTGTTATTTCTCTGATATACCTTAGAATCAGTTCTCTTTTACATCCCTAAAATCTCTTCCTTCACAGTCTATAAATTTAAAAAATAATAAATATAACAAAAAACAAGTTTTCTGTTTTACCCTTTAAGGTTTTTAGATAGAACAAATAATTTTAAAATCATTTTTCTGATGATAAATTGATGGACGTTTTTGTATAGTATGTCTTTAAGGAATTTTTTATTTCTTTAATGAAAAAAAGAAATACTCTATCACCATGTAACTCATAATAGCAGCAAGCTATTTTAAAAACCTAAATTTTCAGTGTATTTAAATCATGATACAGTCATCAGAGGGAATAAAATTTAATCACTAAGATCATGTTCTAGAAAAACATTTATGACAACTTCTATATTGGTAAAGGAAAAATAATTAAGACATAAAGCAATAAATAGAGTATGATCACAATTTGTTAAAAATATACAAGCAAACAAATAGGAATACTACTGGAAGTATACACATCAAAATATTTAACAGTACTAAAATCTCAAGTGCTTTTCCCCTTCATAATACTTTCAGAATCTGAATATTTTATTAATATATTAAAAATAAATTGTTATATTTATTAAATGTTATGCATATTATTTATAAATAATGAATAATAGCATTTTCTTCTTTTCCTCTCAACAAAGTAATATCTAAAACTAATATAAATACAATAAGTCAACAAACAACTGTACATTATGGAAGTGGTAATTTCTACCACATCAGAAGTTCCTGTTTTACATAAATAGAGTAAAACCTGCTTGCAATATTCATGTTGACACTAGAATAAGAGAGAATGCTATAAAGAATTACAGCATTAGTTGCTTAGTTGAGCACAGAACAGAGGCAATATAAAATTCTGGGTTCACACACAAGTTGGGATAAGAAGGGGAATGAGCCATATATCGTGGAAAATTATAGTTTGAGGGTATAATTATATAGTGCTTTTTTCCCTCAAAGTATTTTTATAGCCTTGAAGTCATTTTATCTTCATTATCCCTGTGAAGTAGGTAGGGCAAGCATGAGGGGAAGTTGGGTGCTGAATTTTTAGGCCAAAGACTGATGCTAATACAAATTATTTACTAACTGTAGAACCTTGGACACATTAGTTAACTGCTCTGAGATTCACTTTCCTCATCTGTTAAATGAGAAGAATATGTGTGCTGCCTACCTCACAGGGTTGTTGTGAGGGTCAAATGGAATGTATGTGAAAGATTTGTAAATGGTAAAGCATTATATTCTTGAAGAAGAAAAAAAAAGAATTACAGCAAATATATTAATATTTCCAGTTTAAAATATTATTATTTACAGTTTATTGAAGATATTATAAAAGGTTCATTGTATATTTATGTTAGGTGCTCTGTAGTTTTCCCCTCATGTGTCCAAGTAATTTTTATTCACATACAACTAAATAAATTTTGTCCTGTTTAAAAAAATAATAAAATAAATAAATAAAACTAATATATTTATTACTACTATTAATTAAATCATGTGATCTACATTATCCACAAAGCCCTAATGGAATCTTTGAATAATCCTTATAATACCAGATAATTTTGAAATTCAAGTAGTGTAAATGGATTTTGAAAGATGTAGAACATTGAGGAAGTTACAACGATCACTGTAGAGAACATTATCACACTGGTGATAATATCTGTTAAGCCTAAGAACAAAAGAGAGAATGAATACTCTAAAATTCTTCCAGAGGAAATGTCTTTGGAACATGAGATGAGTAGAATATAAGTTAATAAAGTTTTCAGACAATTCTTTTATTATTTTTTTCATGTATTATTTGAGTGTCTATTGTGTGCAGGGAGATACCGCTATAGCTTAAAATTCAATTTGTTAGTTTGGAAGCATAAAACCAAGTTAGCATATAAAATTTTCCTGTTTGCTATATTAAATCATTTTTAAATGTCTAACAGTATTTTCTAATTAATTTGATTTATGTGTACCTACCTTAAACTTTTGATAAAAATTATTTGCTACTGAATTTTCAATAAACCAGCCTTCTTCCATTTTGTCACATTATGGGAAGTAGGAAAAATATTAAAACAGAAAGCTCATCAACGTTAAAACATCACCTGTATTCCAAATTAAGTTCCTCCACAGCTTCTAGCAGATACAATTCATGTGCTTAAAATTTTTTTTTCAATTTTTAAAGGACTAAATAGATAATGAAGAAAAGAAAAATTAAAGGATCAACCTCTCAAAGCTTTCTAAAGACAAAGTTAGCCATGTGAAATTGTCTAACCAATCTTTTTTCATAAACATTATCAATTTTACTATATCCTTTATGCCTACATTTTGATATAGCCACTGTCTTCTTTTTGAATAATGTTCCTTTCTGAGTATAGAAATAATATATAATCATTGTAGAGAATTTGGAAAATAGACAAATACACAAGGAAGAGCACACAAGTCACTCACAATTGTACTACCCAGATTTTATATTGTTAATATTTATATTATTATCTTTTATATTTTTTACTAACAAATGGATCCTGCTGAATTAAAGTTATGTGCCCTTCCTTTTCACTAAACAGTATACATTTTCTTGTGATAATGTCTTTTCGATACAGTATTTTAATGATGATATTCCATCATGGTGATCATCTTTGTATCCAAATCTCTGTTCAAGTATTTGACACATTTTATCAAATTTTATATTAGCATTATGCTGCATTTGTAAATTAATTGATAAAAATTTAGCATGATGTCTCTATGCTTTGTAACAGTTTCTATAAAATAGGAATTATCTTTTTTCAAAACTTGAAAAACACCTTTTCTAACTATCTGCACATAGAATCATTTGGTAGAGAGTTCATGGTTATTAAACTAGTCAGGTTTTCTACTCATATTGAATCAATTAGGTATTTTTTCCAAGAAAATTATATGTTTTATCTATGGTGGAAATTCCTTCTCAAGTAGGGCAGATTATGCTGAATATTCTAGTTTTCTGTATTCTTCAAGATTATTTAAATGGGCTAATAGAAGAAGGCAAATCAGGCACTTCTAACCTAGCTGCCATCATATTCAGAAACCTCTCCACCAGCTCGTGAAAACTCACTGTCTGCCTGGAAGTGTATCAGCAACGATAATATATAAATGTATTAAATATTTACTATGTTCCAGATAGTATGCTAAATGCTTTAGGTATATTATCTAATGTAATAATTATAAAAACCTTACAACAAGTAGGTATTTTTATTCCCATCTAAGAGATGACAAAATGGACTGTTGGAGAAGTTAAGGAATTTATCTAACAGCTAGTCTAGCATCCAAGTCTATATGACTTCAACCTATTTCCTTAACCATTATGCAATACTGTTTCTCATTATGAGCCATTTGTTCTATTGTTCTTTAATGTTGTATTACTTAATTTGATATATTTACATGTACTATTTCTCTTACCTGCTGCAGATGATGAAAAGAATCAGAACTGAAAAAAAGAAGGAAAAAGAATCTGATGCTATTAGACGCTTTATCACATGTTGCAAGAGGGATAGGCTAGAAAATCCCAGACTTTCCAAAATCTACAAATGTTATACATTCTACAACATTTTATAGCCTAAATGAAATTCTAAGTGCAAGGCTTATGCTGTAGTACATTAAATGATATAGCAATGATATTTTTACTCACCTTTATACCTTAGAGCCAAGATAATTACAGCACCATGAATTTCTCAATGTAGAGGACATTTAAGACATTAGTTATCTACAATTTTCAAAACAAAAGTGAAAATATTTATTATGCTGAACTAGTGCCTCAGCGGTCAAATAATCAGGAGTGGAATTACACTAATTAAGAATCAGTGACTAAAATAATTAAAGGAGAATAAGTGCTCACTTAGATCAGTTCTTAGCACAAATAAAGGAAAACCACTGCGTTTAGCTTTGCTTATAAAATCCAATTTGAAGAGTAATATGTAATTCATTGAGAAGGTGCTTTAACATGAACCAGAGGGAGGCAAAAAAGCCATTTGTTCATTTAGATCAATTTATAGCCTATCAGTTCCTTAATGTGATTTGTCTATATCCTTTGCACTGAGATATGCTATAATAATGAAGTAAGCCTAATAAAATTCTTTCAAGTGAACCACAATTTGTATAGCAAGAAAGGATTTTTTTTTTAAGGAAAAGTAAGAAAATTGGAACATTTCAATCACCCAGTAAGGAAAGTAAAATACAAATAAAACAAAAACACAGTGGCGTTTTTGATGGGATCTAACAACAGTTTAACATCCAACATTCACCATCTGATTGTCCACTCTATTCCTGGAACCAATTACTAAGCACCAGAGATTATGAAATCCTTACTAATGCAACATGAAGAATTTGGACATTTAAAATAAGATCAATGTCTAAAACAGGGCCTTTCGGTAGGTCTAGTAAGGGGACATTCTCTAGAAGCCACTGATGGCTTTCCACTTCCCCTTTGATTTTACATCTATTCTCTGTGAGCCTCTATTATACCATGACCAGTTATAAAGCCTAGAGAAAACATTTTTAATTGAGGGTGTTAATCTCTGATTTAGCTGCTTCTTTCATGGGAGACTCTACCTCACACAGTGGCAGGAAAACATTCATATAGACCCTGGACCTGAAATGACAAGTATAGTCTATAAGGAAGCAATTCTATAGTTCCAACTTGAAAAACTCTTGTTTCTAACAAACGTCATATAATTTATAGCTAATGATTCTCCCCAGTAACATCAGGTGATAATCAGGCTAACATGCAATACATAAAAGAAAAATATCCTATAAGTACAAAGTTTTGTACCTCAAAAGTGTTGGTAAATTAGTTAAATGTGAAAAACATCAGAGAGAAGAAAAGTTAGTTCAAGTGATAGCTGTTGAAACAGTACTTAATATATGAATCAGTTTCTGGCCAGAATTCTACCTCAGTGGAAACAAGGTCTTTTTGTGATGTGACTCATCCACATATTAATTACTAAACACAAAGAAGCTCAACTTGTTTTATTTATTCAGACAAAGAACAAATAAAGTCACAATTAACTGCTTGCTTGAAACTTATTTACAAGTTTTGAAGTCAGAATGAGGTTTTAAAGTTTTTTAATGTATCTATTTAATTTTAGGCTTGGCATGAAGCCATCTATAACTTTCACAGGATAGTAATCATAAGCACCTTTGCAGTACTTCAGTGCCCAGTCATTTCTTTGCCTCTCAGGTCTACAGGAACCTTGGTTGGTTTTGTAGAATTAGTCATTTGCTCTGAATACTCCCCAAGACCACATGATATAATCCCTAAGATTCCAAGGAGAAGTTATGTGGGTATCAAACACACTTTCGCTGTCAAGGGGCTATCCTTAGTGGGATCACAGATAAGTTCAAAAATCAGACTGGACAAGTCAGAACAGATACAACAAGAATATAACAAATACATGACTTACTATTCAGGTTCAGATAGACTTGAAGTAGCAACCAAGACAGACAGTGCTGCTTACTGGTCAGCCAAGGTAGACTTTAAAAATTGCCTAATGAACTCACTTCTGCCATACTGGGCAACAAGGTGGTAGAAAGTTGGGACATCTCCATCTAATCAGTGAAATAAGCTTTAGATCACCTGGAGGAATGTTTCTGGAAACTAGCTAATTTATTTTAAAAGATGAAACCAAGGTAATTAACAATGTTGATCAAGAAAGTCAAAAAAAGAGAACCGAAGATATACTCCACAGGATTTTAGAATGATCACTCTTGAAAATGCCATGTGTCTCAATTTCTCAGTCAGTATACCTTCCCACTTCAGAATTTCTTTGGACCTCATTTAAATAGGAATCAAAAAACATGTCCTGACTACAATGAATATTTGATTCTCTGGAAAGGAACATGATTGATTTTACTTTTTAAATTCCACAGTTACTAATAAGACGACTTTGGGTTTAATATTGAGGGAAGTTACACAGACATTCCCTATTCATCAACTCATGAGTTAGTATGTTGAAACTGACCACACTTATCTACAGAAAAGAAATGAGTAGGAGACATATTCAGGGAATTTGAAATTATCTCTATAAACGCACCTCTTCAGCATGTAAATGAAAGTTTTAGTTCAGAAATGGGCCTTCTGGGGCAATATAACTTCCCAATTCATTTCTCAGAACTCGAGTGCTTTAGAGACTTAAAAATGGTTAATGGTAAGATTCCATGCTCCATGAAACGTCAAATGCTAATGACAAACAGTAAATGGCACACAGAGCATTTGATAACAAGCTGCTACTTTTTAAAAAAATTTCTGTTTCACACTATTTAAAAAGGTTTAAAGAATACAGCAATCAACGCTTAATTGTTTTCTGAAACATAAACTAACCAATAATGATTCCAGAAGCAAATTACCCACAGACTAAGTAAAAACAATTAAAGCTTGAAATCATTTTAACCAGAAGAAGCTTTAAAGGATTTCTAAAGCCAGCATTCACTCTCCAAGAAATGGTCGGCCCCTTCATTTCTTAAATCTTTTTTTTTTTTTTAAGTCAAACTAGCAAGAACTCATTATGTCAGTGATAATAATGTGTTTGGTTTTTTTTAATCCGGACAATTATTACCAATTATAATTTTTTTAACCTAAATAACCACTAAGACCCGTCAGTATATGGTTTCTAACCTAAAATCCATCACTCATTTAAATCTGTTTGTTGGACTGACCTCTGCATAGCTGTGCCCTTACTTAGGCTGACAAGAGCAGTTAACTGAACCTCTAACCCTGTTCTCCAGGCTTTAATCCCCTCCAACAACTTTCCTCAGTTGAGTGACTCAGAACATTGCTCCGGTAAAGTATTAACAGGATTGATTTCAAAGAGCTCTCAGGATTTCAACTCAAAACTGGGTTCAAATCCTGTCTTTGACACTAACCAAATATGTGCCTTAGAGCAAGTTATTTAATTTCTCTCTACCTGCTTCTTCCACTTTAAATTGGAGATAATCATTACCTACATCAGGGATTGCTGAGGATCAGGGGAGGTGATGCTGCAACTCGGCACACAGTAGGCACAACAAGTGATTTGTTAAAGTTCCTTTAACAAATAATTATTTGTTTACTGTTGAATGTATATCAGGCTCTATCTAAGTGCTGAGGACACAATGTTGAGAAAGATACAAACAATCCCACCCCCAAGAAGCTGATATTTATGTGGGGATATAGAATAAGAACAAACTAATAAAATAATTACAAATAATGATATTCGGCGGAAACAAAATAGAGCTAACAGCAAGCTCACAATAAGGGGTGGGAGAAAGTCACAAAAGGTGTCTCCAAAGAAGTGGCATTTAAACTAACAACTAAAGGATGACAAGGATCTGACTATGCAAATAGGAGGTGTTCATGGCAGAAAAGACAGCAAGTGAAAACACTCTATGAATCCAAAAGGCAGAACTACCAAGAGCTATGGGCTGATATTTCTTCTACTTACTCACATTATTGTTTGGAAACTACTGCCATAAAATTGGTTGAACAAAGGGGAAAGTGTGACCGTGGCTAAACCTCCATCTTATAACAGAAACAGTGTATGACTATTTTATCCTAGAGTATTGTGGCAGTGCATATCTAATGTATTTTTACTGCATCAAAGCAAATAATTTGGGGATTCTAAAAATAAGAGACCTTAGACATTATACCTTGTACAAAATACACTGAGGAAAAAAAATATACCAAAGATATGTTAAAAATATAAAGGCCTGAACAATCACATGTTATTCCCATCATTTATTTAAACAAAACTAAAAAGGCTAATATTTAAAACCCCAAATCTTTATGTTTTGCATGATAAAATATTCATCACTTTTTTCATGAAAAGTTTTCATTTTAAGGAGTCATATTTTAAATACATGAAATATTATAAAATTATTATAGCTTTATAAGAAATTTACTCTTGATTAATACATGAAAATTTGTACATCTACATGTAGAAATATAGTAACACACTTTTAAATAATATCAAATATAATTTATAACTTCACATATTAATAGATTTCTAAAATTCAATCACAAAAAAAATGTTAAAGTATGTGCTATGAGTTTTCATAAAAGAGAAAACTTTTTTTTTCCCCCAGAAAAGTAGACTATTTTACCTGTACATAGTCAATGCCATTGCATCGCACAAAATATAGAATGTTTACTTAAGACTAACTTTCAGAATTTTTTTTAATTTCCCCCTTTTTATTACTGCCTGAAAAATATCTATGGCTCTACTTAAGTTTTATAGACACTTAATGTCTCCAATTTAAATAAAGATGTCATATCCAATTTTCACCCTGTTAGCACATAATAACCATGAGTCAGTTCTTAGAAATAGATTTTCAGGTAATAGGTAGGGACAGGCTGTGCCATTTGTACACTTCACAATCTTAGAAACATTTTATAACCATGATATGTGTAAGGACTTGTAATTATTCTGATCTCCCTTTCAATCTGTGTCAAGAGAATAATAAATGTGCATTTTACACAGAGCACTAAGACTTGGGACTACGAGTTCAATAGCATCTCCTATCTCTTTATAGCTTCTAACCTATTATTTCCACCAGAATAATAGCAATACTATTGGCATCCATTTTTAGATGTATTGGTATCCAATTTTAGATGCATCAGAGAGTAAAGGGGTCATTATATGATCAATCTTTTACATCTTTGGTGGATAACTGTGCTCTATGTAAAAGAACCATTATTTTGAAAACTTCATTTGTAGATGAAATTCATTTTGCTACTATGCAAGGTAGGCAAAGGTAAGTGACGGACACCGGGAAGGTTCTCTCTAGACTTGATGAAGTTCTAGCAATAACATGGACCTAAATAAATTGTGCCTTTACTTGGAAAATGTCTATTTGTTAAAGTTGTGGGGGAAATATTACAAATTAAACATCATTTGTAAAAAAATCTGTGGGGACAGAGCCAGGAGTGCAGTTTCCAGGCTCTCACCCTCACGTGGAAAGGTGCTGGCTCAGGTAGTAAATGGCCATCAACTGTGATTGGATGACCATCGGCTGTGGCTAGTTGGCCGTCAGCTGTAACCAGTGAGCCATTGACCACTAATGTAACTGCCGTAGCTACGCTAGCAGCAAATGGGGGGCTAGCAAGAAGATGGTGGCTGAGCTAGCAAGAGCGGATCGCAGTTAGTACGCCGGATTGCAGCTAGCAAGTGAGGTTGGTTGGCAGAGAAGCAGACGGCAGGTTGCAGATCGTGTGGTTCCTGCTTCCTGTGTCTCCAACCCAGCCGCCAGCGAGAATGTAGTGGTATGACTCCCCTACCTATGGCTCTGTGGGTGTTCCTTTTTGGCCTCACCATATCCTGCATTCTTATGAGGGGAGTGGGACCAGAGACCCACCTGACACCCGGCATGACAATATCTCTATTTAGTTCATTCCCTGTCACATTATAATATTGGATGTAGCAGCCCCAGAGGTTAAATTCTTAAAGAGTTTCACATCATACAATTATATAATTATATTTTGAAACATTACAGCATCCCAAAATGTGCCTCTTTGTAATCATCAGAACGTGCACATTTGATGAGGACGAAGCCATGTGCAAGGCCTGAGCCTGACGTTCAGTCATCATCGACATGCTCTGCCACGCAGGAAACATACAGTGTGCTCTCAGTGGCCACTGAGAGGTGCCGTTTTGCACAGAAGGAAATCAAGAATAAAAGAATCATCCTCCGCTGGAAAAAGAAAAACTATATAGAACAAGAGAAAATGACAGAGGCCTTCTGAAAATGTTTAGTGGTGCAAATGAAATGGCATGTTAAAAAGAAAATGATGTGCCTCATTGTAGCAACAGGAGGGTAGCCTACTCTTGTAGACTGTGACAACCAGAAAGAGACTGTGCTCCTTTTGTGCACTGACAGTTACCAAAAGGCATGAGGTTCACAAACAGATACAGATTCAGGTAAAGGAACAAAATGACATAAAGAAACTGCCTTGTTATCAGTCTAGTGATAGAGTTAAGAGACAAAGACATTTGAAGGGAAAACCTATTAGCATTAAAGTACCTGTGCCCCGCTGAACCCCTTAATGATGATAACGGCCCATTTAATGCTAACAGACAAGCAGAGTTACAGCTGTACATGGACATCAGTACCTTACACACCAAAATTCTAGAAAGATCATGGTGAGCACACTCTGTGAATTTGAGATACCATAAATCACAGGGAATCGGCCCCAAGTGTCAATCTTCAGGCATGCCCAAAAAGGAAGGAGAAACTCACATGCATCAATAATAAACAATGACTTGTCATTTCAAATCTAACATTTACTGAATGTCAACTGTAATTGAAAAATCAAAAATAAGGAGGGGGGGGCGAAAGATGAAGAGGAATAAGAGATTCATATTTCCAGGTGTAAAACAAATAAGTCACGGGGATGTAATGTCCAGCATAGGAAATATAGTCAATAATATTGTGATAGCATGCTACGGTGTCAAATGGTTGCTGGACTTATCATGGTGATTACTTCTTTAGGTATATAAATGTTGAATAACTATGGTGTACACCTGAAACTAATATAATATTGTATGTTAGCTATATTTTAAGAAAAATATTTTTAAAAATTAAAAAATAAAATGCTTTTATGGGCCTCCTAATTCATCTATTAACTTTCCCATCCCTAAAAACATTAGCTCTTTTTTTGTGTATCCTTCTAAGAGAGATGATATTAAGAATTTATAGGTATTTGGGGACCTCCGAAAGAAATCCATGAAACAAGTAGCAATAAACTACAGCCCA